>NC_056729.1:1654258668-1654296168 GCF_019279795.1 Protopterus annectens
TCAAATACCAACTACTTTTCTCATAGCACCCTAAGCTCTCCTTTGTACATCAAAAGAGGAACTTTATGTGACAAACACAATTTTCTTATCCCTCTCCTAGAATTAAAAACATCATCTACATGTTAAAAGCCCGTTGAAACTCTAGCATCTTTTTATCTTCTCACTCTGCTTCTGCAGATGCATGGATCTATTTTTTATACTAAGGCACAGCCTGGGTGAGGATTAATTCAGTTCAGACACAAGCTTTATGAACAAGTTCCAATATCTAAATAATATACAACTATTTACAATATGTCTCAGCTGTAGATCAGGTGTAGCGTACACTACTACAAGCTATAGGAATTAATTTTGTTCTACATCTTTCCACATTAGATGTTTTAGTCATTAACATCCCCACGGAGTCACTTCCTTTCTGCTAATGCTAACATCCTGCACTTAAAATTATAAAACTGCTGCCACTCTGCATTAGCGATGGTTACATTCAGATGCTTTTGCCTTCTTTATATGTATACCAATTTTAACACTCTGATACCTGTCAGTAATCCCTATATATCTATAACAAGAATGATATTCTTTTTTTTTTAATACGTCCCCCCCCCACACACACACACTGCCTGATGACTATCAAAACCTCTCTTGTTCCACTGGTCTACTCATTCCTCATCACCAGGGTGGCAGTTGACAGAAAGAGATGGCATTGTGTTTTTTTTCACCCCTAATGCTTGCATATGCTTGTTTCCAAGAGACTGGTAACAATGGGTCATTGCAATGCACACCACATGTTCATGTGATGTGATAAATTGGCCCTGTCTCCACTGGTGACAAACACTTCCATGTGATTCACAATCCCCACTTGGGGATTCCACAGCGGGGAATGGGATCACAAGCATCCACCCCTACTTTACCACAAAGAGGGGGCAATAGGTTTAAGTCTTAGCATTCCTCCCTCACCCACACCAGGTCCAACAGGCAACCCAGCCACTAAGTGAACTCTGGTCACCAGGGTTGCAGTCAGAGTTTCATTCTTCAATGTTAAAGCAGCTGGTTAACGATGCCTATATTTTGATGTTGGTTTGAGTAAATGGCCTGCGTTATGGCTAAAACGGGTCATCAGATCAGTTCACTTACCCTTTTAACAAAATAAAAGAAAACAAAAAACAAAAAAAAAAAAAGAAAAGAAAACAAGTCCTACGAGAAATACAATAATAAATACTTATGCGCTGTAATCTGCTGTGAGACTAGCAGAAGGGAGCAAACTACATCACAAAGCTGAACTTCAGGCATCTTAAAGAAAGGTAATAACAGTAGAAATGAAAAATAAATGTCAGCTGACACAGGAAAACACTGTCATGCCCTGGAAGGGAAACTATTTTCTTTCCAGACTGCAAAATAAGGACAGTGACTAGGCCTGAATGAAGAGCTTCTTGCTTTTAGTAGTTACTCTATGATTAAGTGGTACTGGCTAAAACCAAACACTTGCGACAAAAGTCAAGCAATAATATGTTAAAATATGAAATTACTTTTGAAAGCTTTTGTGTTCATTTTTTTCAAGCCAAACACATTACATCTCACCTTTTTAAAGTCTTTACAATGGCACATACTTTTTGAGAAGTACAAAGACAATCTGAAATATGATGAGGGGGTTGCTATTATGGTTAAGATGTTTACCTTACAGACCGAATGTAAAGGGTTTGTTTCTTATCTTTGGGAAGCATGGATGGGCATCGAAAGGTCACTCTGGGTTCATTAGCCTAGAAATCAACTGGGAAGAGAGATTTGTAAAGAGTCTGAAAAGTGTAAATGATGTGATCTTTCAACACAAATGGCCCATGTGAACAATATTTCTTTCATGCACCACTGCCAATATGTAAATTTTACATTTTTTGTAACTCACTAATTTTAAGCTGAAGCTAACGCAGTAAACACATCTCAAGGGATGGAGAGTGAAACTGAAACTTGATTCTTCCTCTCCCTAGTGCTACAGTAATGCCGAGGCCTAGCTGATTTCCACAATTTAACAGTTTTCTGAATGCTGACTCAAAAAAAAATCAGCAAGACTACAAAACAAAGTAAAGCACCTTAATAAAATGCTTGCAGATAGTAACAACAAAGGCTCATAGTAGTTTTTATCTCATGGGGCTCTTAAAAAAAGCTGGGTTAAATTTTCAAAGCACTTTTGGCAACTGTCCCCTGCAATCATCAAAGACCCTTCATCCTCCTATAGTGCATTCCTTCCATCAGCTCACAGCATCAAAAGCTTCTAGGGGGAAGCAAAATCAGACAAGTGTGACTACCACTCTTGCAGTGTTAAAGGACTTTGAGATAAGTGCCTAACGTCCATTCTTGCTGGTTGTTATATACTAAGAAATGCTCGGTGACACTGGCTATACAATGGAGCAACATTACTGGGTCTTCACAGAGCAGGCGCTCCTGTAGCGGAACTCTGGGATGGCTCAGTCAACATCGGCCTTTCACTGATATCCTTCCCCCGCCTGGTTACTTCAGTAACTGGCTGTGTCAACTGAACCCAGTCAGACATTCCTGGTAAACAAATGTTAAATAAAAATAAAAATACAAAATAAAATTAAGGATAGGCAAAGATACATATTCTGTTATCTTCATGATGTTACATAGAACATTCCAGTCAAAACCAGTGAGCTACAACAGTAATTTGACACTTATAAACGGTATAAAAGAAAGTATTAAACCTACAGCTAGTCTCTATCACCTGTCTGACAGCACAGCAGTCTCCATGTTCCAGAAGCTCTAGATCTAATTAAAGGTTCACCAGCACCTATGTTCCAGAAGCTCTGGATCTAATTAAAGATTCACCAGCACCTATGTTCCAGAAGCTCTGGATCTAATTAAAGGTTTACCAGCACCTATGTTCCAGAAGCTCTGGATCTAATTAAAGGTTCACCAGCACCTATGTTCCAGAAGCTCTGGATCTAATTAAGGGTTCATCAGCACCTAGGCCTCACTAGGTTCAGCACTTTCCTTACATGAAACTGCCATCACATTCAGTACCATCAGGAATGTATATATACCTGCAACTGTTGTCAGTAAAAAATGTAACAAAGTTGAAAAATGTACTAAAAGTGACAGAACTTGAAACTGTGTTTTTCTGTGAAATACAGCAAATATGCAAAACATAAAATGTTTTGAAAAATACTTGATTAAGACTGACAAATATGCAGCTACTTATTGTTAACTGCAGCCGACATCTGAAAGGAAAATTTTAAATGGAAACTTGTAACTTACTTTCACATGGAAGGAAGGACAAACATACTGCAAGAGGATTTAAAAGGTAAAACTGCAGCTATTTTATGTGGTGGGGTAGGATGTCTACATACATAGGGTGGAATTTGGCATAATGGTTAAGGTGTTTACCTTACAGACACAAGGTGCAGGGTTTGATTCTCACATAGGGTAATTGGTAGTTGGGAGGGTGGCCTAATGGTTAATGTGTTTGCCTTACAAACACAAGGTGCAAGGTTTGAGTCTCACAAAGGATAACTGGCCATGCTTAAAATGGCTCGCAAAGGGCAGTTATCTTAGTACTAACCTATGAACTCTTAGATTACCAGGTATGGTCTTAACTGCTGCAGTTACTTTTTTTAATGCATCATGGGAGTTTCCAGAATGACAACTGTTTCAGATTAATTTTAAGTAGCAATCCAGGAGGCAGGAATACCATGGTAGCCTTCTTCTGTTAGTCAGTTAGTGTTTGCTTTTCACTCACTCAGGATTGTTTCAAAACACCCTTGAATCTGCTTTTACCTTTGTTTTACCTGTTATATGTTGTTTTCCTTAGATACTGGTAGACAATGCCTTATAATTCTTTTACGCAGCAATTAGTCAGTAAATGGTTAACTGGTTACTCAGTAATTTTCCTACATGACATTTTTTCTGTTCGATAACTTACATGTATATTTCCTCTATACAAAACAGTACTTCTCTAAATATTTAATTTATTAAACTGTAATTCTTTAATTTTAAAAGCTTGTAACTAGTTATGTATTTGCTTGATGATATATAACTGTACTGTTAACTTTTGGTGTAAGGCTGTGGCATCCACCTCAATAAAACAGAGAAAAACCTCTCAAGTATAATATACCATCAGTTCTTTTGTTTTATAAAGTTTACTTTCTAAGAGTAGTGCAGTAGCTGGTAATGTGTGTGCTAGTCTGACTCTAGCTGGTGGTAGTGATACCATAAAGAAGGAAAGCTGTAGCACTGAAGACTGTTACTTAGCTTCACCTGGAAGCTATAATGTGTGTGTGTGTTGGTAGTAGGTTAGTTAAATTAGTTTTGCTGTGGACATTCTAGTACTATAAGTCATTATGTTCAGAATAAAATGGGAGGAAGGCCTAGGAAGCCAGGGTCTATAACTCAGCTCTGTGGTTGTTCACTATGGAGGCTATTTAGGTATAGTTGGTGTGGGCCCATGGAGCCTATTTAGGTATAGTTGGTGTGGGCCCACAACCCAATGCAGAAGTAAGTATTCTTTACATGCTCTTAAAGCCAAACCTTTGTATAAACAGATATATTTATATTGTATTATTTTTGTTGTTGTGTAACAATAGTTATTGGGGCCACGTAGTTGACTGGAAGGACAAAATCCCTGACACTCATGTCCTGGTGTTAGCAGTGTGTATAATGAGACAGCACCCATTATGACGATGATCACAACCCCTAAACTAGCAACTGTTTTGAAAGCAAAGGTTTTATTGATTGATTTATTTATTTATTTAACATTTGTTTACTGGGAAAGTCTGACTGGGACAGAGCCCATTTGCAGTGGAGGCCTGGGGAGTAATGTTCTAGATGCATAACTTTTGGAATGTGGGATGAAACCGAAGCATCCAAAGGAAACTCACGTGAATGCAGAAGGCACCCCAGCTGAGAATCAGACAGGAGAACCTCTTGCTGTGAGGCAAAAATGCTAACCGCTGCACCACTGCACCACTCATAAATGCAGACATCTTAATTCATTCACTCCAAAGGAGCTCAGGAAGTGTGCACTGCAACTTCCAATGGGAGGAGCCCAGAGTCAAATTATGTCCTTGCATTTCAAACAAATGCTCATATTTCTGGAACCATAGGGATTATGAAAGAAGTATAAATGGCAAACTCTTGAGCACAAACTATTTTTATAGTGGTAGTATTCTTTAAGGTCTAGGTCTTAAACTGAATTTTATAATTTACAGTAAACACAGTAACTATTATATTTGTAATATTTTGTAAACTTACAATATCTCAGCACCACTCAAGTTACACACATACTGTCAGCAGCATTTTATTCATTTAGCTGTGAGCTTTTATGAGAGGCTAAGGAGTTCTGTATGCAATAATTGCTTGTTGAGATATATAGAAAAATGTGAAAATTATATCTATATAAATTAATATCATAAAAACAAAAAAAAACAGTTAATATATATTTACCTGCACTAGACAGAGTTCAAATATTAATAAAGATTAGTTTGTCATTGTGTAAGCTTTAAGATGAAATCTTTTAAAACCTTGTACATAGCATGGTTTTGGAATTATTGATACAAATATGAACAAGCAATATCTGACACCTGCAGGTGTCAGTAGGAGTTAACTGCAGAGGCACCTGGCGGCATCACTCGGATGTTATGAGTTAAGTTACACTTTTTAGTTTATGATGTCAGAAGCTTTCCGCACTGACACATTACACATAACAGAACAATAATATCACATTTGCCTTCCTAACTCAAACCTGTAACACCAAGAAAACATTTAGTAATATCTGAAACATTCTCCAATGCTGCAAAACTTCTTGGGTAGGAAGACAGCAGCACCATTATCTCACCAATGCATTATTTTTATAACATGAACTAGATGAGAAAGATTACTGGATCCTAACAGGAAACACAAAAGGCTTATTTACTTATTTTTCATATTTTGTTTACCAGGTTTTCTTAATGAGGCACAGCCTGTTTTCGCTGGATAAAGAACACTTCATAATTACAATTACAGGCACATTCTACCATCAGAGTACAATATATTATGACTTAATCGAGGCATTGAGTTAATTAAATGAGTCTGCCCATACTTTGTCCCCACACTATATCTGCTTAAGATATGGTACTTGTCTGGGTCCCTCAATATTTTGTTACACTGTACTACCTACATAATCTTTGGAACTCATCTGCAAATTTGTGACTAAGCTGATGTTCTTTTCATGGAATGTTTTCCAGAACTACATGAAGTATCTTGCTTTGATTTCACCTGCACCTGATACAGTGAGGAAATGACATTCAAGTCACCAGTGTCTACTGACTTAATCATCCTGCTTATATCTACCACATATTTCAAAGCTCCTTTCAGAAATCAAACTCGGGGTGACAGTCGCACCCAAATCCTTCAGTTCCATTTTTTGTTGAGTATCGTCCTGACTAGCTCAAACTTGGCCACTGAATGGCCTCCTGTAATGCATACAGCACTGACATAAAACGCACCATCCGGGCATCCTGTCAGCCTTAGCAAATCTTTCTGAGACTAAGTGAGCACTGTGTGCCAGATCACAGTTGCAATATGCAATATTATCTAGATGGCTTAGAAATACAAGGAAGTATTTCCCCAGGTATAGTACAGTCTTACAGCAATTACCTTGTCAGTGGTGCAATGGGTAGCACACTTACCTTTCATCCAGGAGGCTGTGGGTTCAATTCCCACACCAGGTAGATCAATTACTAACCCTGCATTGCATCATAAGGGGGGGTGCTGTACTTCTGAGTGTGTGGCCCTTTGGATGAGATGTTAAATCCAGGCCCCATCTGCTTGAGTTGGTGGCAGTTCAGGTTAGTGGATGTAAAAAAACAATGGGACCTATCAAAAAGAGTAGGGTAAGTTCCCCAATGCCCTGGTCAAATTTCCCTAGTAGCATAAATACCACCTTGGGTCTCCCCTGGAAAGAAGATACTAGCCTAGTGGGACTAACCCAGTCAACAAAAAGATAAATAAATAAAGACTACTAAGTCAACAATAAAAAGACCAAATGAGCATCAGTCAATAGAATAGGTCTTACATGGGTTTAAAGCCTCACACACTCCTTTTGTAGGGGAAGTGGGCTCCATGCATCATCTTACTGTTATAACCACCTCCAATAATAGAACGTCATGGTCAAGTAATATCCCTTTCGGTATATATACCCATTTGGTCTAATGTTTTCACTCGGACTGACTTAAGTGAGACATTTTCATGAGACTGCATATATCATTTTCCTGTCTCAAACGATGCTACATGCATGGAACAACTTTTGTTAGGGACGAATGGAAGGTATAAAAACATATGCGGGAAAAGAAGACAATTCAGGACAGACACATGTTGGCTTTAGAATGTGATAGGAATTGATATACTGGAGCAATTTTTCTACCAATATATAACTGTCATATGAAACATTATAATTATGGTCATTGTTAAGAGTTACAATTAAACATTACCCCAGACTACAAACAGACAGTATGAAGAGATGGCCACATGTGCCATCCAAATCCATGCTCTGGAGTCTGTGTCAAGTGAATATAAACTGTTACTCTTGTGTGCCACTGATTTTGTACAAAAAATGTATGCTCTTGGCACAAAGAAAATAAATAAGAATAGTCTTTGATTTGTTTTAGTTATTAAAATATTAAAGGGAAAACATTACTGTGCACTAAGTGTGAAATGGAGAACCGTGCTGAAGAAAACACCTTTAAATGCTGCAATACACCTGATAAGCCTAGGAACGGCAATAAGAGCTCTAGAGAATGCCATTATTAAACTCTATGACTCTGAAAGGATTATCACACTTGTTCTTAAGAGATCCGTAAATTTGTAAAGTTATAAATAGTACTGCATTGCTTGTTTTATGCCCTGAAATGTCCTAACGTCTGTATTCTGCACCTTTTGCATAAATTTGTATAAATGTATTGTTTAATTATATCTGTTATATAGACAGTTTGAAGGAGACTGGCAACTGTAAAGTGGTGACTGGGAGAAGTATAGTTAGGCAGCATAGGATGGTGGTTTGTAGGATGACGTTGGTGATCAAGAAGAAGAGGAGGAGTGTGAGGGCAGCACCAAGGATCAAATGGTGGAAATTGAAAAAGGGTAATTGTGAGGTGGAGTTCAGGGAAGTTAAGACAGGCACTGGGTGGCAGTGAAGAGTTACCAAATAGCTGGGTAACTACAGCAGAGCTAGTAAGGGAGACGGCTAGAAAGGTGCTTGGTATCACATCGGGACAGAGGAAGGACGACAAGGAGACATGGTGGTGGAATGAGGAAGTACAGGAGAGTATACAGAGAAAGAGGTTGGCAAAGAAGAAGTGGGATTGTCAGAGAGATGAAGAAAGTAGACAGGAGTAGAAGGAGATGAGGTGCATGGCAAAGAGAGAGGTGGCGAAGGCTAAGGATAAGGCATATGAAGAGTTGTATGAAAGGTTGGACACTAAGGAGGGAGAAAAAATTACCTGTACCAATTGGCTAGACAGATGGACCGATCTAGGAAAGATGTGCAGCAGGTAAAGGTGATAAAGGATAATGAGGGAAACATACTCACAAGCGAGGAGTGTGTGTTGAGGAGATGGAAAGAGTACTTTGAGGAGTTGATGAATGAAGAGAATGAGAGGGAGAGAAGGTTGGATGATGTAGGGATAGTGAATCATGAAGTACAATGGATTAACAAGGAGGAAGTAAGGATAGCTATGAAGAGAATGAAGAATGGAAAGGCTGTTGGTCCAGATAACATACCTGTGGAAGCATGGAGGTGTTTAGGTGAAATGGCAGTGGAGTTTTTAACCAGACTGTTTAATGAAATCTTGGAAAGTGAGAGGATGCCTGAGGAATGGAGAAAAAGTGTTTTGGTACCAATTTTTAAGAATAAGGGTGATGTGCAGAGCTGTAGTAACTACAGATGGATTAAATTGATCAGTCACAACATGAAGTTATGGGAAAGAGTAGTGGAAGCTAGGTTAAGAAGGGACGTGATGATTAGTGAACAGCAGTATGGTTTCATGCTGGGAAAGAGCAGTACAGATGCGATGTTTGCTCTGAGAGTGTTGATGGAAAAGTACAGAGAAGGTCAGAAGGAGTTGCATTGTGTTTTTGTAGACTTTGAGAAAGCATATGACAGGGTGCCTAGAGAGGAGTTGTGGTATTATATGAGGAAGTCGGGAGTGTTAGAGAAGTATGTAAGAGTGGTACAGGGTATGTACATGGGTAGTGTGACAGCGGTGTGGTCTGCAGTGGGAGTGATGGATGCGTTTAAGGTGTAGGTGGGGTTACATCAAGGATCAGCTCTGATCCCTTTCTTATTTGCAATGGTGATGGACAGGTTGACAGACGAGATCAGACAGGAGTCCACGATGTTTGCAGATGACATTGTGATCTGTAGTGAGAGTAGGGAACAGGTGGAGGAGACCCTGGAGAGATGGAGATATGCTCTAGAGAGAAGAGGAATAAAGGTCAGCAGGACTAAGACAGAATATATGTGTGTGAATGAGAGGGAGGATAGGGGAATGGTGAGGATGCAAGGAGTAGAGGTGGCGAAGGTGGATGAGTTTAAATACTTGGGATCAATAGTTCAGAGTAACGGTGAGTGTGGAAGAGAGGTGAAGAAGAGAGTACAGGCAGGATGGAGTGGGTGGAGAAGAGTGTCAGGAGTGATTTGTGACAGACAAGTACCAGTAAGAGTGAAAGGGAAGGTCTACAAGAGGGTAGTGAGACAAGCTATGTTATATGGGTTGGAGACAGTGGCATTGACAAAAAGGCAGGAGTTTGAGCTGGATGTGGTAGAGTTAAAGATGTTAAGATTTGCACTTGGTGTGATGAGGGTGGACAGGATTAGGAATAAGTATATTAGAGGCTCAGCCCAGGTTGGAAGGTTTGGAGACAAAGCCAGAGAGGCAAGATTACATTGGTTTGGACATGTGCTGAGGAGGGAAGCTGAGTATATTGGGAAAAAGATGCTAAAGATGAAGCTACCAGGTAACAGGAAAAGAGGAAGGCCTAAGATAAGGTTTATGGATGTGGTGAGAAAGGACATGAAGGTGGTTGGTGTGACACAGCAAAATGCAGAGGACAGGAAGAAATGGAAACAGATGATCCACTGTGGTGACCCCTAACGGGAACAGCCGAAAGAATATGATGATGATGATGATATAGACAGTGTGATGAATGAATAAATAAATGCAAAATGAGCTATGAACTTGAACTGCAGAAGGAAGACAATGTAAAAATCATGTTTAGGATATTGTGGCAGTTATATTGCTTATGGGTAAGTGCTCTGAGCCCACACCGACAGCCCACAGGTTAAGGCACAGGATTACCGACTGGTAGAAGCGGGTTCATAACCTGACTGGGGCACAACTGGGCAGCAGCAGTATCTGCATGGAAGAAAGGCCTGGCAATGGACTTTAATAATACGTCATGACAGCCCTCTGAGGCCTACCCATAGCATCGCCATGAGTTAATTTAAACTCGGGGGCATCTAACTAACTAACAGCTCTGAGGGTGTGTCTACTCCACTCTGCATTCTTGCCATCCTTTCCCTACAAACACCATTTTTATCTCTCAGCAAAGTGCTGTACATAATAAAAAAGTAAAGCTAAAGAAGCTGTGATTCAGTCACCCATACAACTAATAAATGAAGACGCTTTGAGCTGGTTAAATAACTTTATTTATTTATTTACTGACCGGGAAACTTCGACTAGGTCAGGGACCCATTTTCAGTGGAGGTCTGGGGAGAAAAGCTCCATCCAAACATTATATATGAGACATATAAAAAGTATTCAGAGTGCATACAGATTCTAAAAATACAAACATACATATTTTAAAAATGGCTATTAAACAGTGGAGTTGCATAGTAGGTAAACAAAGTCATTTACAGTATTCTTGCTTGTTAACGTATTATACATAATAGTAGGTAAACAAAGTCATTACGCAGATGACAGTTTTTTTTTTGTATTACAGGAGACATATGAAATTAAAGGTATAGAAGAGAGACAGCAGGGATTTATTTTTTATAGGACAGTTAGAAGCAAAGAAGGTTCAAGGAGTCAAGATACTAATTTAGTTAGGGTTTAATAGTAAGAAGACATTGTATGAAATAATTCTAATTAAGTCTGGGAAGTTTATGTATCGTACAGGTTTGGAGAGGAATATTATGTTGGTAGGACAGATGAAAGCTTAAGAGTACAGGGGATGGACTTGATTTACAATATGAAAATTGGAAACTCACAGAAATAAACAAAAACATTTCAATGGCTCAACAACAAACCAAAATTACTCCTCCCTACAACCTGCCCCAACCAACACAATTTGATAAATACTTGACAAAACTAAAACACACAACCCTGGCAGAAGATAAAATCCCAGTGGAATACCTCAAGATCGCAGCCAAAGCCATCTCATACCTCAACTCCCTATTAATTAATAGGTCTCAGAACAATATATTCCAACCGTTTGGAAAATTTAATTTCACATATAATACAACACTGGAAAGATGGTAACTCAACTGAACTAACTACCGGCCGATTGTCATTTTATCCCCCCTGTCAAAAATCCAAGAGAATTGCATACACTCTTGTGTTCTAAACGATCTCCTAACTAATAATCTCCTGGTTAACAGACAACAATGATTTCTCCCCAATTGCAGTGCCACCACAGCCCTTATTAGCTTTCCCGACCCTGTAAATCAGCAAAGGATCAAAGGTAACCTAGTTTCCACTATCTTTCTACATCTCTCCAAGGCTTTTGACATGGTCTCACATGCCAAACTCCTAACTGTACTCTCAAAACTCAACCTAAGCAACACCACATTATCATAGTTCAAGAACTATCTATCAAACTGCCGACAAGCTAAAATGGTAAAACTCCTCATCCCCTCTTCTCCATGTAAAATTAGGTGTCCCAAAGGGATCCATCCTTGGTCCTCTCCTCTTCACCATATTTTACAATGACCTCCCCAGAGCCACTCTCCATGCCAGCCTGGTCCAATATGTCGATGATGCCACCCAAATCTGCTCTGCCCCCTCTCTCCAACTATTGCAGAAAATTACCCAAGAATTCTTTACTGCTGTTGAAGCATAGATATCAGACTCACAGCTAATATTCAACCCTAAAACAACACAACTAATGCTATTTCATCCCACAAAAGCCATAGACCCCATTCCCCTATTTAAAATAACCTCTTCTAAAAATACCCCAGTCACACAAGTCTCACAGACCAAACTACTACGAGTTATTATAGATCACAAACTGAAATTCAACAAGCATATAGCAGAAACAATAACAAAAGTGCACAAAAAACTTGGAACTCTTTACAGATGCAAAAGCTACCTCATCAACAACATTACTCTATGCTTCCCCCATACTAAATAATCTAAACAAAGCCATCTTAAATAAACTAACCAACTACTACAACAAAACTTCAAAGTTTGCCACTGACTTAGCCTTCAGGACCCATCATTGTCTAGCCTTCAAACAATTATCCTGGCTGGAATTATCAAACTTACTGACCTTTAACCAACTTACAACTGCCCAACAAATCCTGTACCACCCCGAAAAAAACCCAACCCTACAAGGCCTACTAAATCACAATACAAACAAATGTCTACTAAGATCCACCAATAAACCGCTAGTTGAAATATCCAAAAGCAGGAATAGTTCAGGTGACTCTCTCTACTCCACTGCTATTGCAAAGACATGAAATACCCTCCTTCTGGAAATCTGGACTTCAGACAGTGAGCTTAACTTTAAAAACGTCCTTTGGTACCACTTAGCCAGCTCTTGGAAATGTACCTGCTCAGACCCAGGATAACCTCCTACTAAATCAAGTGTTATGCCTTATTCCACATATACTCCCCAGTAACATAACACAGAAATTCCTGTTCTAACATTCATCTGTCCTCAAACACAGCACACATAACTCCTACTCCAAATGCTGAACCTTCTAAATCTATCCTTCTAGGTCTCTAGGGCAAGCTCACAGAATGTACTAATCACTGACTTCTTCTACTGTATCACTATCTTTCAGGTTGCTGTATGGTGTACATTCAGAAACTCCCAAAGTGTACATTTGCATTGTACCAAATACTTATTCCTGAACAAATATCTGTATGTAATACCCACCTATTTGTAATGTAAAGTATTGTATAACAGCTATATCCATTTTACTGTTTTCTCGTTAATGTTTTGTGTCTATTGTTTTTAATCTTACTGTTTTATATTAATGGAGCTTTTCTCCCTGGTCCTCTGCTAAGAATGGGATTCTTGCCCAGTCTGACTCTCCCAGTAAACAAATGTAAAATAAATGCATAATAAATAAAATAAAACTCTAGAAGGCATAGCCCTATAGCATTTATCTTCCTTGCAATCTACAACTTGCTGAGAATAAAACAGTGATGTAGCAGACTGGCTGTCTATACACAGTTTAGCACAAAGCCTTACAAAATCCTTTACAGGCCTCAAAGCATGGATGTTCTTTCATTTAGCCAGTGTTATCACTACAGTGTAATGACCAGGTCATACTAAGCTGTTCATTAATTATCAGCCTTCCCCGACCACCTCCACCCCATCAGGGAAGATGAAAGACAAGTGGTTCATATACTGCGGTGTCCAACTCACAAGATTCAAGGCTTTCATGTGTGAAATTAAAGAGGTGATCAGCTCCCTCCAATATGGCTGTCTATTCAACTGGCGTCATTTTTCATTATCACCAGATAAAGGGGAAAAGCAGCACCCTCTATCTCTTCCTTGAGTCGTGCTTTGAAAGGATTATACAGCTGGTAATAAGGAAGCAGACATAACTGTAATTTCTTTGAATGAGAAAAAGGTTATTAAAACCTTAGGTCTGACCTGCTAAAATTCACCCAGATTTTAGCATATTATCTAAAATTAATCTTTTGAAACATGCAGAGCTGCCAATGAGAGTCGGGCGGGATTTATCTGGTCACACAGACGGGTTAATGAGAACAGCCATCATTTACCCACATTATTAAATTCAAAATGTTCTTGAATCAGAAATGCACTTTAAATATTGTCACATTCACCTCCTTAACCCATCCAAATGTCTTTTGTATAAGCTGCAGAGCAGAAAGAATCTTAATTTAAGAGGACAGGTGACTTTTTTTTAAAGAAACCATTTCTATTAGAAGAAAACTGCTTCATGCATAACTTTCTTTCATCATTTTTTTTTTTTTACAAATAATGTGCATTCATTTAAACAAATCAACTAGATTACCTGCAGTTTATCAAGCATAACTGCGTGTTAGACAGGACACAGTGTACTTGTAGCAGACAGACATTTTTTGCAAGTGTTTTTATACTGATACTCCTCCAAGGTTCAGAGTACAATAACAGACATACACATACAAGTTCCTTTTCTCAGCATCCTGTCCAAGCTTGCTATACCCCCTGACACAAATCTTTCTACATGATTCCTAAAAAAATAGATACTATGAGAAATTCTGCATCCACGCTTCTTCCAAACGCCCATGATAAAAATGAGAACAAGGTCCTATCCCTTTTGTATTTTAGAAATGAAAATCAATAGTTTTGGATGATGCATGTAATTACCTTTCCGAGGTGGCAGAAGGTTTCTATGCTCTCTGACAATATAATCAGAACACAACAGAAGATTTACCTGTTTTGTTCTCTTGCTTCCTCTATCTGGTTTACAAATTATAAATGCTGAAATTTAATCTAGTTGGATGCAAAATTACTGTAAGAGGTAGCAAACTACAAATGGCAACTTTTTCAAACCTAGGCTTTTTTAGGTTAGGAGATTAGGAAGGGGCACCTGGTTCACGTGTGCTCTGTTAGAATCTACAGAGGTCTCGCCTTCAGCCAGCAGGAAACAGCTACACCATAAGAAGCAGGTTATATAGTACAGTAAACTCTCAGTTAACCAGCACACATGGGGAATGGTAGCTTGAGAGTCACTATTAAAAATAGGCCTGACTAATACTGTACCCTATACTACTTGTTTGGTCTGACTTGTTCTCTGGTTAGGAAGAGAGGGAATTTACTCCTATCTTCCTTTTTAAAGCACTAAAACTCTAAAAACATAAGGTATGTTTCTGCGGGGGGAAAACAGAAAGACCAACACATGAAAATTGTACTGTATTTCTTCAAATTTTTTTGCCAATTGCTTGAGATCCAGTTAACTGAGAATTTACTGTTGATTTTTCTTCTGATATAGAAAAACATAGGAATTAAATGGAGGGTGGCTTTGGCATAACGGTTAAGGTTGTTGCCTCACAGACACAAACTACAAGGGTTCACTCTAATCTTGAGTTATTTACTAGGCTTAAAATGGCCCTTCAGGGCAATTAGACTAGTACTCACATATGAATCTATGAATTAGGCTCTAACTGGATTCTGAAGCGACTGCCCTTCAGTGTACCATCTTCATTAACTTTAACTTCTAGTGCTCACACAGTTCTGTGAAACGTGACTATACTGTGTGTGATCTGCATGACTCCTACATCAAGATTCATAAACAGTGGGGGACTTGGAATTTAGCACACATGGTAATCATGGCTACAGCAAACAGCATTTCCCAAATTAAAGCTTCCTTTCTTCCTTCACTCACAATGATCAGGACATCAGTTCTCAAGGCCCTCAGAGAGGCCTCTAGACTTCGACAGAATGGAGAATTCAGCAAGTGAGGCAGCACTCGAGAACACTGCAGTCTCCAAATAGATCTCGTTAGAGGCTTCTGAGGTAACTGACTCACAAGTACAGGACTGTATATGTGCTTCTCCAATCTCAGTGTCATTTGGTCTAGGAAATCCCTCAGACTTGAAATGCCTGTTATCCTTTTACTTCATTTCTATACAGTGTGCTTCTCCAACAGTTTGTATTTTGAAGAGGCCTTGGCTGTTGCCATGGAAAAATAATTTACATCTTCTTCTAAGCTGGATACCTCCAGGGATTTTCTGGGTGATTACAGTTCATTCTTTTGTTGATGCCAGCATAATGCAGATGACTGTTCACATCACAGGAGGTAACTAGGCTAATGGCCCTGGGGCCCTTACAAGCCTAGCCAAGAGTTTATCCCAAAAAGGAAACCTCAGTCAACACCTGTCACCCCTGTCAGTGAAGAACACAGGTGGAACCCTTTGGACAAATTGGTGGTTTCCCATCCACTCATCAACAATGTGCTAGAAGAGGGTCAGCGAGGTACTCTGTTTGACGTGTAAGGGAAGTCTATTCTAGAGACAGGGCAGCCTCTGGGAGACAAACCTGTCTCTACAACAGGTTCTGTTGATGTTGCATATTAGATTCAGGCCTTCTGAATGGGTAATGTGTGAGGAGTTAGACTTATGGATATGGAGCATCTCTAGTAAGTGAGACACAGATCACCTCTAAGCAACCTGTATGATACCAAGTAGAGTGATAGTGATTTGAGCCTGTCTGCATAGGACAGGTGTTGAAGGCCATGGATTCTCTTTGTGAGGTATTTCTGTGGCATTTTCAGTTGGTGCAGATGTCTGGAGAGGTACATACCAAATATAGTGTTATACTCAATTATTGGTCTAATGAGGGAGGAGTATAGAGAGGTAATAACCTCTTTTTTTTCTGGGTGCAATCCCTTTACTTATGAGATGAACCAAGTAAAAGGCTTTTCTGACCACTGCTGCTGCTACATGGTGCTTGAATGTGAGATTGTTATCAACCTGAGTACCCAGGTCTCTCACCACAGGTTATGTGTTTAGGGGGTTGCCGTTGATGTATCAATCAGTAAGGGCCCTGTTTTTGTAGAATGGTATGATGATACATTTTCATGCTCCAGTTGTTGTCAGAACAAACAGTAAGAATATAAATCCTTGTGTAACTAGTTTACCACATGCAAGGGAGTTAATGACCTGCCTAATTTTAGGCCTGCAGGAACAGAAATGGGAAGATTTCCACAACGGGGTACTTACTTGGATTGTTGGAAACAGGTCAACATGCCAGACTAACTATACTAGTACAAACATGTCACATGTCAGGACTGCATCAAGAAACTTTTGAGTACTGTCTCAGCCAACACCACAAAGTCCAAGTGGGAGGGAGACGGCCGAAGATGGAAAAGGAAAAGCAGAATTCGGGAAGCCGGGCCTGTTATTGGTCTCCTTGCAGATAAGAATCACAGATGTCATGACTGCAACAGTGAACAGATGAACATCATACCTTCTAGGAGCATTTGAGACTGAGTTCTTCTAAATGTTGTTGTTTGTCTTTCGGCTTTTTCCCGGTAAGGGGTCGCCACAGTGGAACTCTGCTCCGCTAATGATTGGCAGTAGATTTTTATGAAATGCCGAGGTGCCAGCTCGATGCCCAACCTTCAACGAAGGCACGCCCATTTACGCACGCATGTCTTTCAAACGCTACCCAACCGCAGGGAGGACATGCAGACTCCACACAGAAGGCACTCCCAAGCCAAGAATCGAATGAGAGAACCTTTTGTTGTGAGACTGAGTTCTTCTAAATAGGCTCTATAAAATATTCTTACTAAAGTACATTTAAAGCATGCTATTTTAAAGAATTATTGCTAACTCACGATTGGGCGACAGATGAAAAAAATTGTATTGCTAACTCATGACTGGGTGACAGATTAAAAGACTCTTATTGCTAACTCATGATTGGGTGCCAGATGAAAAGACTTTTATTGCTAACTCATGATTGGGTGACAGATGAAAAGACTTTTATTGCTAACTCATGATTGGGTGACAGATGAAAAGACTTTTATTGCTAACTCATGACTGGGTGACATATGAAAATAATTTCTGCTAACTCATCACTGGGTGAAAGATATCCCTAAATATAATAGGGTTTTGCTGATTTTTAATACTGTTCATGCCTATAAATGTCATCAAACACAGATGGAAAGCTAGGACTAAACCTTGATCTCAGCATTTTATAAATCCTATTGCATGAGCTAGCATATTTACAGAGTAGCAGCACACAACTCAAGCCATGTCAGAAGTATTAACACAACTGGATCCCATTGTTGTAGTTCATGGACAGAAAAAAACCTAGTCAAGGAAACACCAGGAAAAACTGACTGCAGATGGAAGTTAACTATTGGGTGAATTAGTGGCTTTTTGTTAGGAGACCTCAAATGCTTGGGTAACATGAGGAGTTTGAGGAATAGAAAATGTTTCTTTTGCATGTGTTGTATTAAAAATATGATACTCACCAACAGATAGCTGCATCTCTCTTTTACACACTGAATGCTGAAATGAAATACTGTTATTCCAAAAATGTAAATGTGTTAATTAGAATTGTCAATAAAATAAAGATATGTTGACAGGAAAGCAAGACCAAAAAAACAAAAAAACAAAACATCAGGATTGTAGTTCTCAGGTGTCCAAATTTGTGCGGTATCATAGTTTTGGTTTCTTCCTCATAAAATTTGTGTTTTTTCTAGCAAATCAATGAGGACTGAAGTTACTAAATAATGACAGAAGATTGAGTTTCGGACTACACATCCTTTAGGAAATGCATGCTAATGCAAACCTGTCATTTTATCAACCTTCTAAGTTTATAAGAGCAAAAATTGTCCTTATTTTTCGGCCTTTGTCCTTCCATGAATTTTGGCTTTTTCCAGATTTCTTGCTCCAAGTGTATGAATTTTGGCTTTTTCCAGATTTCCTGCTCCAAGTGGTTGATAGGTATGAGATTCAGAAGTCTAGATTAACTGATGATAAAGTAAACCAATCAACTGATAAAAAAGATCTGATGACACCTAGAGCAGTGTAGGCAGGGTCCAAATTGTTCACATATAATGCATTGGCATGAGGAATCTCTACTGTCACAAACATCTTAAGTATATCATATCAAAACTCTGTCTATCTCAGAATGTTGCAATACTATAAAGGGTCACTGATGTTACATTTGCAATATATGACAGGCGGGTCATCCTCCACTTCAATGTACTGCATTACCAGTCAGGCAGAGTCACTGATTTCACATCAGCTCTTTCAGGAAATCACATCAAAATGGCAACTCCTTGCAGGATTTTATGGCCATAACAAGTTGTACACTGCATACCCCCCCCCCCCCCACACACACACATTTTAATAAAATACTACAGTGATATGACATTCCCACAGTAATGCAGTACTCACAATTAACGTAAAACCTAACATGTCAGTACAAAATGTCTTCATTTTGAATTGTTAATTATCATCCATTTTGTATCATATGTCTTGAACAAATCAGATTGCAACTGAAAAGTCACACTAGGTCAGCCATGCATCTGTGTGAACAATTACCAGATGAGTAAGTAAAAGTGCATTCTGAAATTCATTTTGGATGACTTATTGTCTTTATTGTAATTTTACGTAGTACAGTTAATATGTATGGTGCAAAATGGGTAGAGAGGGACTTTTAAAAAGATAGCACAACCTCATTTTACAACACATTGAAAAGTACGAGTTCAAACAGAGGATTGTAACCTAAAAGATTTGCGAAGTCTGACCCCATAACTCTGCACAGCCAACATAGATGCAAGGTGAGAAAGTTGGAGGGCCAGTTACGTAGGAACACGATGGTCTATCTCAAAGCTTAGATATGCTATGCCACCTTCTTCTTTTAGCTCAGTGGTGTGCATGTTTGTGTCTGCTTGTTTACATTTTTTATTCTTTTTTGGTTATCATTTACAGCCCCATACCAACAAAATGTGGTGCGAGATTTGTTCAAAAAACAAACCACCTTGTTTGTGCTGTGCAAAACAGACTGTAGTATGTTTAGTACATTTTTTCTAAGCAATGCTCTACCTCTCCTACATTCAGTTTATAATAATATATAAGACAATACACAAAATATTACCCCACCCATTAATCAACATATATTTCCTTAAAAGAAATCCCAGATCAGAAGACAAACAACTTCTTACCATTAATAAACTAAATAAATCCCCAGGACAAAGCCTATACTCTTACTCAGTAACAAAAAATAGACTTCCCTACCTCTAACCACCAGAGCTACTTCTAACCTACCCAACATTAAATGTTCCCTAAAAAGAATATTTTATAAACTCATGGACCTGCTGCTTGAACGTTCTCACTCTGCTTCACCAAAGTCGCACGTTACAACATTCTCCAGCCTCCTACTCCACTCCTTTCTTTTGTTTTTCCCACTACCTTAGGACCATATCTACTTTCTCTCTGAAGACCTTTCCTCTACCTATTTCTCTTTCCTCCTTACTCACCTAAGCTACCTGAAGAAGCCTTATCCTGTACTCGTCTTATAATCTCCTTTACTATCCATTCTTACTTCCTTCTATAACCCTAATACGAACACCATCTCTCATACTAAGACATCACTCAATTTACCCCGCCTGTTTCTAATAATGTAACCTCTAACATCTCTTTTAAATATCTTATTAGAATTATCTCATGTCTCATTTACTGCATATTAACCCAAGTGACAAATAATATGACTAAAAAGGTTTTCCTCACATATTTTCTCCAACTCATGTTATTGTTTTTCATTGTACTCTGTTATGAAACATTTTCTAAGTTGTTCTCATTACAACATTTTCTACTCCTATGTTTTGTAGTGTTAAATAATACTTACAAGTAATAATGCCCCACAGGGTGTGTCTTAATGTGCAATTATCACCCGCGCAGTGGTGCCACATTAACACACACCCTGGAGGGCATTATTGCACTTAGACAATGGGCTCGCTGTAAAACTATTGTGTTTTACTTATTTTTTTAAGTACTATATTATTTTTTGTACATTTTTGACATAAAATAGTTCCTCCACCTAATGTTTCACACTTTCTGTAGTACATGTTAATTTTGTTGGAGGAAGCATTTTACATCAAAAATATATAAAAAATAATATAGTACTCAAAAATGAAAAGGTAAGTAAAACACAACAATTTTGCAGTCAGACCATTCTCTCTCTCACACACAGCTTTCATACATGCATTCACTAACACAAGATCGCTCTCACTCTCTCTCAATCTCTCTCTCTCTCACACACACACACACACACACACACACACACACACACACACACACACACACACACACACACACACACACACAGACACACACACACACACACACACACACACACACACACACACACACACACACACAGTATTCTCTGCTTTCACACATGCACTCACAGAAGATCGCTCTCACACTCTCGGTCTCTCACACAGAGTCACTTCTGCTTTCGTACACACATTCATTCACACGTGATCACTCTCAGTCTCTCTCTCTCTCCCTCTCTCACACACACACGCACACGCACACACACACACACACACACACACGCTTTTTATTTTACATTCTCTAAACAGCAGAATTGTTGCTTAACCAGTGTGAAATAGCAGCTTAACCGGTCTGTCTCTCAAACTCATACACTCATACACCTTCACACTCAAACACACTCACACACTTTTTTTTTACTTTTATTTTATTTTACACTCATTAAACAGCAAAAGTGCTGCTTAGCGAGTGTAAAATAATGGCGGCCGTTCCATTTTCCTCATTCCGAGTTCCACGGCAGCTTGATAAGCTGCCATGAAGCGGCGGACTCATTTTTCAGCAGGCATTACTTGTACATTAATACCCTGCTGGAGAATGCTTGTTCTCCAATCAGGGTACTGATGTATACTAAGCCCGTTCTCTAATGTGATTTAAAACACCTGTAATTGATCTTTGAAAGATTGTGATTCTGGAGCTTTTCTCCCCAGGCCTCCACTGAAAATGGGCATTTTTTGGCTCAACTGGACATTTCCGGTAAACAAATGTCAAATAAATAAATAAATATTTTTTTTTGTTTCAAGCTGCTTAGTAAACAAGCATTCTGTATGGTAAAGAGTGCAATGACTCATAAGTAAGACTACACAATGGCACTCTACCTCTACACTGAACTGGACAAGGGGTGAAAAAGCAAACTATTTAGCTTATAAAGACTATCATTCAAGTGAAGGAAGGAAACTAAGTGGCTGGAAATGTACCATAATTAGGCTGGTTCCTTCACTTACCTGTATGTAGCCATTACAAGTTGACCAGTACTTTTTTTTAGCTGACATTTGATTTAATGTAACGTGCCCACACATAATGCTGTTTAAGCCTCATTATCTTCTTAAAGCTGTGTGCCTGCTGGCAAACAGAGCAGCTTGGAAACATCGAAATAGAAGAAGTGTAATTAAAAAAGTTATGAAACATACTACTGGATGTGTGTGCATGTGTACTTTTCTGGTTTAAGAGTACCCCCAGATTCTGAGGAAAGACTGTCAAACGAAAGAAGGAGAATGAGCTAGAACTTTCCATTGTGAGAAGAAACGAGCTCCGCAATCTCCTTTATACCTACAGGCCAAACTAAGGTCACCGCTTTGGAAAGAACTGCAGTGCAAGCAAACTGAAGCAAAGGTGTTGGTGTACCAATTGAAATACCTGAAAACTACTCCTAAGGGAAGAAGAAAGACCAAGCCTGGGAAGCATGCACATTGTCTGTGAGTGTTAGCAGAGACCATTGTTCCTATGGTCGATTATGTTGCTGAATTTGAGCAAATATTTAATCATGTGCAAAAATTTGATGTGACTATTAGTGATTCAGTTTTAGCCTTCAATATGCTGGACACATCTGGTTTCAGTGCAGAGGAGAAACTTCAACAACTGCATGTCTGAATTTGAATTTTTCCTTTATGACAGGTACTCTAAAGTTTACTGTTGGGAGAGTAAACATGGGTCACAGCAGTAGCAAGAGGAATTCAAATAAAGTAAAAAAATAAGAAGGACATTATGGCTTCACAAAAACCTCCTAAAGGAACCTTAGTGGACCACATTCGTAGAACTTAGTGCGCTGTTTGCCAAGTCACATTCTAATGTTCAAAACAAAAAAAGAACAAGTGAATAAAACGCACAATAGTGTAACTGTTTTCAGAAGAGCCCTTCAATGATACAGAAGCATTTGTTGTTGAATCCTTGGGGATTCACTGCCACAGATATGGCAAGTGCCAGCGTAATATATGGCAAATGACTAGACACCTATACAAGTGAACTAAGCACACAATAAGGAGTGTAACATAAACAGAAACTACAAACCACGTCACAGAGGACTTGTACAGTCCTCAGACAAAGAAGCAATTCCATGAAAACTGGACAGATGAAATTCCAGATTTAAATGGTAATGACTCCAGTAGATGCAAACCTGTTTCTCAGCTAATGACTGAAAAGAGCTCAGACAATGCTTCACATGGAAGAACATTAGATAAGTACTTAAAACCCTGGCATACCTCTGAACCTCTAAGTACATGAAATCAAGACTAAACCAAAAATAATGAGGAGACAATGGGCCAAAATCAGGGACAGATTTTAAATGTTTTCTTATAAACTTAGAGAGTTTCTAGAATAACAGGCTTTGTGTTAGCATTAATTTTCTAAAAGCCAAATTCTGAATGTGTACCTGTTTTAGAGAAGATTGTAAACAGTTCTTAAATGTACACAAAATATGGCAGGCCTAGGCCTAGGTGAGTTGTGGAACTACCACTGCTAAACCTGTTACACTTAAACTGCTGCCACAGACATACGTAAGGTACAGCCAAATTTATAGAACCTTCTAATCTTTAGGAAAGGAGACATTTTGCCCCCTGCTGTCTGCCAAACATCAATCCCTCCTGGCCAATCGGCCCATTCTTTACTCATCATCAAGGTAAGTGTCACCTCTGAGCATCCATCATTAAGGCAGCCATGGGGTGATATCGGAAACAGCACTCTACCCATCCCCGGAAAGCACATCATATTGGCAGTGCCCTTTCTTCAAGACAGGCCTATCCAGTCCTGCTTGTGCCGTAAAGTACCCGAGCCTTTAATCAAACTTGGATAGCCTGGGCCATAGTCAGGGCTGTAGCCTTCTATGCCACCAGTGAAGGAAGAGTACATCCGCATAATTAATCATGATATCTAATTTAGTGACCTTAAATAATCCCTCTGAAATTGTACTCTCCATTACCCAGCAGTTTGGTGCAGAAGATGAAAAATGGGTATCCAAATATCCATCCATTAAAGATGTGCCCAAAAAGAACAATGAGGTTTTACCACCTTATAAATAAGGGTTAACTCTTCTTCTTCTATCCAGTCATACTTCACTCGTAAGAAAAGAATCCAAACTAAAGCATGATATTCAAATGCCTACATTTGAAAAGGCATGTATGACATCTAGACATCTTCATCCAACACCATTACCTTCAAATTTTCAAATTACAGTACCAGAGTAAAAAAAAAAAGTACTGTTTGTAAAGTAATATTCAGCAGAGAATGAATAAGTAAGTGAAAATGTAACTGGTAGATGATCTACAGGCTGGTCCATGCAGTGCAAAAAGTAAAGCAAGTACAGAAGTTGCAGGTAATACCTGATAAAGTCAGACGTGGTTTACGAAAAAAAACTTCCTCAAAGTATATAGGCATATGCGTCTACTAAAACAGGCTGCAGTAATGAACACGCACTGTAAAGGCAGCAAATCAGTTATTGAGTTTACCTCACAGCTGCTACCTTCAATAGCATAACGGAGGGTCATAATGTGAAAAGAAGGCCCAATTCCTTCTAATACCAGGTTAGGTGTCAAATTTAGAAAACTACCACCATGAAAAGTAGTACAATCTTTCTTTTTTTTTTTACTTATTGTGCTAACCAGATTGTACAAATTGGTTGAGGCCCTAAGGCATTGTACGGTTAAGTGATTTGCTTAGGGTTATACAGCAGGCAAATGAAGACTAAAGCAATCGAATCTAGAACTACAGGATAAAGCACTTTGGCAACCCATTGCTTAATCACATATTCACTGTAATAATGCTGCTCTCTCATTGGCCTTGCCTTAAACTATGCAGCTATAAACCTCCAGTCACGTTTGCACATACAACACATGGTGGGATGCATTTAAAGTAATTTGACTGCAAACCAGGAGAAAGTTGTGAAATTCCAAACTCCTAACTCAAGCAGATAAAATCAGTAATGTCCTCCTCCTTCTGACATAAATCACCTGAACATCTTTCATCTTAATATGCCTTTTCTAGTTGAAAAAGTTCATCTCTCAGAGTGCCACTTTGATATTGACCTGGCCATACGTATTTGATGTTCACAAACGTTTGTGCCAGAAGTGTTATCATACCATCAGCCATCAGAAATGTCTGAAAGTAAAAGTTAACACAGTGGTAAGTACAATGAAGGACATTTCTGCAGATGAAATGTTTAAATAAATATAATATAAATATAAGTAAACCTGGGCTGTGCCTTTAAATGGTCTACTACAATCAGTGTACTACCCCAGTTGTTGTTGTTGTGTCTTTCGGCTTTTCCCGATTAGGGGTCGCCACAGCGGAACTCCGGTCCGCTAATGATTGGCAGTAGATTTTTACGTGCAGAGTTGCCAGCCCTGACGTACAACCTTCAACGAAGGTATGCCCATTCACGCATGTCTCCACATAGAAGATGCTCTAATTGAGAATCGAAAAGGACGTCTTACTGTGAGGCGGCAACTCTACCGCAGCACCACGACCGCAGTCAGTGTACTACCTCAGTAAATACCCTAGTAAACAAACTAAATAAATAAATGAGATTGGAGTGTTGAGAATTTTAGTTTTTCTGCAACACTGAGCATGTACAAGGAGGCAAGACTTTGTAAGACACTGATGGTGGTACAGAAGGAAATCCATGAATGGGAACAGACAGTACTTTCCAGCCTGGAAAAAATGATACTCACATGAGGCTAGCATGAAGGCGACAGGTTACAGAATGACACAGACTTGAGATGCAAATAAATGCTGCATTGTTTGAGATGTAACACATCCATACTCTACTAACCTATTGCAAAAGTGCATAAAAATGAATCAGATCTGATAATGGCAAATCTATTAAAGATAAAAGCTGTGATTATCCTGAAAATGTTAGCTGTGATGTCATGAAAAAGTCATCTGTTAAATACGGGTCTGCTTCACATGACTGAAATTTCATTTGACTGAGAACAAAATACCTAATTTTCAAAATACTGAAAACTCACTTGACTGAAACACATAATACTGAAACCTTACAATGCAAAATTTCAAAATACTAACTTGTAAACCATAGACATGTACACTTACAACACCAATGACTAACTCTTTCCAGAACTTAAAAACTACTTAGCACCCTCTTAACAGAAACCGAACAATATAAAACCAAACTAGGTGGGGGGCTACGCTGGGCACACACCTAATGTGAGGGACTATACCCCCTACACCCCACTAACTATACATACTAACTCCAGGATCGCACTGCAGTGGGGAAAAGGGCATATACCTTTTACTTATCTTACAGTGCCCTACACACTGCCACTACTGTTGGGAACGCACAAAATATCCGCCATATTACTTGAGATACTTCCCATAAAAATGTAAACAGACATACCCACTTTTAGAAACACTACAACACTACTTTCTACATGACTATTGGTATTCTCACAATCCTCACTATGAGTTACAGTAATTTCTTTTATCACAAGCAAATCACAGGAGAAGGGAAATCCATATCATGTCTACAGCTTACAATTTAGTATAATGAGATTCAGTCAAATGAGTTTTCAGTATTTTGAAAAATCAGCATTATGGTCTTAGTCAAATGAAATTTCTGTCAAATGAAGTAAACCCGTTAAATATGTATTCAGCAAAATGATGAGACTCTACCACTTACAAACAAGGGTCAGAGTATGTTTCAGAAATGTAGCTAACATTGCCTATAATCCTTAACACTGCTGATGCAAAATAATAAAAATAAAACATACGTGTGTGTGTGTGTGTGTGTGCGTGTGTGTGTGTGTGTGTGTGTGTGTGTGTGTGTGTGTGTGTGTGTGTGTGTGTGTGTGTGTGTGTGTGTATTTGTGTGTATACATGTCTGTATACATTTATATATATCAGAACACTTGTAAAAGCAGTTAGTGTCATTGTTTCATAGCACTTGGTTTTCTGCTTCTGTTCTCAGCTACCTTCTCTGAAGAGTTTGCATGCCTTTCTTGTGTTTGCAAGATTGTCATAGGATCACAGGATCATAGGAGGTTACTAGGCTAATGGCCCTGGACCCTTACAACCTAGCAAAGAGTTTATCTCCAAAAAAGAAACCCACAGACAGCACCTGTCGCCCATGTCAGTGAAAGACACAGGTGGGACCCCTGGGACAAATTTGTGGTTTCCCATCCACTCATCAAGGTTACAGTTGAACAGGGTCAGTGAGGTACTCTGTTTGACATGTATAGGAAGTCTATTCCAGAGATGGAACAGCCTCTGAGAGACAAACCTGTCTCTCAAGTAGGTTTTGTTGATACTGCATATTAGATTCAGGCATTTCGAGTGGGTAATGGGTGAGGAGTTAAGACTTACAGATATGGAACATGTCTAGTAGGGCAGAATCCAATATTACATTGTAGGCGAGACACAAATCACCTCTGAGCAATCTGTACGATACCGAGTAGAGTGATAGTGATTTGAGCCTGTCCGCATAGGACAGGTGTGAGGTATTTCTGTGGCCTTTCCAGTTGGTGCAGGTGTTTGGAGAGGTACATACCAAACTGGGCATTATACTCAATTATTGGTCTAATGAGCTGGGAGCTTGTCTGCTGGGAGCTCTGGTTTCTTACCGTATCCCAAAGATATAGGCAGGTGAAAGGATAGTGTACAAATTAACTGTGTGTGTGTGTGTGTGTGTGTGTGTGTGTGTGTGTGTGTGTGTGTGTGTGTGTGTGGCTACGTGCACTTATGTATGTGTGTCTGAGTGTATTGCACACACATGTATCATTCATGAAAAAAAAAATAGAAAATTTAATATGAAGAGTAGCAGATGATAAATGACTCTTCCTTGTGGTTTAAGTGCTTAATTTTAAAAGCTTTAACTTAATGGCTACAGACTTCCTTTTAGAGCATAATCTATGGCCACTTACTACTGATCTACAAATATTATATAGGTTTCTATTTCCCCATTTAAGCTCAGCCAGAGGACATTCCAAACATGGTTAACTTGGGAGACACTTTATTTAGTGTGGCAATGCAAGACTGATTTAAGTAATTAAACATGCAAATTGTCTATTATTACTCATTTTATTTTTATTAGTTGGGTTGGGAGGATGGCCTAATGGTTAAGATGTTTGCCTTACAAATACAAGGTGCAGGGTTTGAGTCTCACAAGGGATAATTGGCTAAGCTTAAAATGGCTAACAAGGGCAGTTAGCTTAGTACTAACCTACGAACTTATTAAATATTTCATACTTCATTGACAATGTTTAAAGTATTTTGCACTGTAAGTAAATATTTGTATATTGAAATGTCATTTTTCCAGTTTTGTAAATCTACATTACAAATCACATCTCCTAATACACACACAGATACACAAGACATGCACATACATGCAGGAACCTCCAGTTCATCTTCAGTTTGCTAGGGTGTCTTATGGCTGCATTTTCTTTCTTAACCTATGCTTTGAATAAAATTTATGCTGATATGAAAAAATATAAAACAAGCTGCATTTTTTGGAAGACATGCAAACAGCACATAAGTGCATCTTGGTTAATCATCATGCAATTCAAACCCAAAACATCTGAAATTTTGGGAAGCTGATACTCAAACCAGTGATACTTACTAGGCAACAACACAAAAAAAGCATTTCTTCTTACAGGGAGGAAAATCCCTCTGCATATCCTGATGTGGGGAGGCAAGCTCACACAACCCCAGACTAGTGCATTAAGTACATTAAACAGAACACAGCTCCCCAGCTTAGATTTTGGGTGTGTAGAAGCATACACAGGTCAAGAATGCGGGGAAGGGGGTGTTAGCAGCAATCAAAAATTTCCTGTCCATCATTAGAATATTGCTGTGACCCTTGGTTCTGGTCTGCCTCGAACTTATGTGGATGGCGGCACAGATAAGAATACAAAGGGATTGGGAAGTGGGCAAAGGGTTAGAAATGAGGCCAAAAGATAAGTGCATTTTGACAAACGGTGCTCATTTTTTACTTTTCTGGATATCGTAAACTCATTAGCCCCACCTCGTAAAATTAGGACAACAGCAACCATATCTCCTTGGCTAACAAAAAACACAAGAACTCTCATGAAATCTAGAAATAAGTCCTGGAAAAAATGGCTTCAAACTAAAGACCCAAATGACCTACAAAGATATAAAGAACAAACAAACCTGGCCAAAAGGCTTATCAATAAAGACAAAAAATAATTCTATTCCAACCCCCCTACAACACAAAAATCTGACCCCAAAAAATTCTGGAATGCTATCAATCAAATACTTCATCCTGGAAACTCTACCTCACCAAACTCTACCCCAGAAAATACACAAGAAGAAATTGCTAACACCTTCAATTCTTACTTTGTCGAATCAATATACAAACTCTTTAACTCCAATAGCTCCACTACAACAAACCCCATAAACCAAGCTTCCTCCTCAACAGCTACCCCTCCCAAAATCTTCTCCCTGAAGCTCATCTCTACAACATACATTTGAACCCTACTCTCCAAACTAAAGCTCTGCTCAGTATCTGCTGACAACATCCCATCATACTTTCTACAGACAGCTGCCCACTCACTTGCCCTTCCCATCCCTATCATCATAAACCGCTCAATCTCTGAATCCAAAGTACCATCCATCTGGAAACATTTCTACACCCTGCCTATCCCCAAAGGTGGTAACTCCACTGAAATCTCTTAACTTTAGACCTATTGCCATCCACTCCCCTCTGTCAAAAGTTCTTGAAAAGTGCATACATACTCAAGTCATGGATCATCTCTCTCAGGAAAACCTACTTACACCAACATAACATGGTTTCCGACCAAAGCATAGTACGTATACTGCACTTCTATCCTTTGTCAATACTATCTCCCTGCCAGAGATGACCATAAACTTATCTCCTGTCTCTTCCTCGATCTCTCAAAGGCATTTGATACTGTGTCTTACTCTCTACTATTAAACAAACTGTCTAAACTTAACTTCTCTCCTGATACAGTGGCTTGGTTTGAAAGCTACCTAAAAGATAGATTTCAATCAGTAAAATGGGACACTGCTTTATCTACTCCCCTTCCAATACAAATGGGAGTCCCACAAGGATCCATTCTAGGGCCACTACTTTTCAACATCTTCACAAACCTGCTCTATACCTCCTGCCCACTCTCCTCTATTATCTAATACGCTGATGAGTCTACAGTCATAGCAGTAGCTAACTTTCACTCAGAACTCTTAACAGCTACTCAGTCATCCTTTAACTCAGTAGAAACATGGCTCTCGAACAACAAACTCATTCTCAACCCTAAGAAAACAAAACTCCTACTTTTCCTCCCCAAAACATCCAACCATATAAAATCCTCTTTTACAATCCAGTCAGTCAATAAGATTCCTATTGCAGTTGAACCTAGCTCAAAACTCCTTGGAATCACAATTGACGATCAACTAAAATTTGACCTCCACATAAACAACTTTATAAGGAATACTTACCTTAAATTAGGCCTACTTTATAGAAATAAAAGGTTTCTCACCCAGGAAGCTAGAATAGCCCTCACTCATGCCTACCTTCTTCCCTATCTAACATATTGTTCACAAATCCTTGCTAACCTAAACTCCTCTCTCCTCACTAGACTTGAGGCCACATACCACAAAGTAGCGAGATTTGCAACTCAACTATCCTATAGATCTCACCACTGTCTCTCTCTAAGACATTTAAACTGGCTTGAGTTGCCCCACCTGCTCCTTCTCTCCCAGCTCCAAACCATACACGCAATTCTCTACCAGCCATCTTTCTGTCCAGCCTTACACACCATCATCTCTCACTATACACCTTCAAGAAGCCTCCGCAGCTCTTCCCAAGACCTCTTAAAAATCTATAAGCCAAAATCTAAAGCAGGGTGTAGCCTATACAGCTACCACACCTCTATCGAATGGAACAAACTTCCCCTCAAAATTCGAACACTCACACATCCCAAAAAATTTAAACTAACTCTAAAAGAATATTTCAACAGGAAATGGATCTGCCAATGCTCAAACCCACCTTGAAAACCCTCTACTTCACTCCACTAATCAATAGTTTTCCCCTCTCTCTGATACTTTTATTGCATCCCGTTTGATTTAATTGTAAAATTAACATTCTACTCCGATGTTGCTCTTTTATACTAACTACTACTTTAAAAAATGCTCTGACTATAATCTACTTGTTTTTTGCATTTTTCTAAATATAATACTAGTATTTATGACAAAATGTAATCTGTATATTCTCAAAAATGCTCCTGTAGTCTGCTAGCTGATTGCCTTATTCCACCTGTATAATACCTGTAATAATTACAAAATGTTATATCTATTTAGTGGAGCTTTTCTCCCCTGGTCTCTGCTGAAAAAGGGCTTTGGCTGAGTCAGACATTCCCAGTCAGCAAATGTAAAATAAAATAATACAATTTTGAGTTACAGAAAGAAGTCTCCCCCTGTTCATAGCTGCTTGAAGAACTGCCAGTTTGCACAGGCATGTTTTCCATGTAGGTGAATCGACTTCTCATAAGAAACTTGTTACTAGCGGTGTCCCACACCACTCAGTGTTAGGACCCCTCCTGTTTGGTATATACTTCTCTGAAGAGAAGGCGAATGCTGGGGCCTCTGGCTCGCCAAGTTCACTGATGACTGTAAGCTGGGAGCAAACACTGAATCCTCAAAGGATGTCAACATCCTACACACACAGGCTTAAAAATGAAAAATGAGTGGTGTCAAAACCATGGTCTGAGACTTAATGCTAAAAATGCATAAGCATATCCTTCGGTAAAACGGATATCCCTGCAAATTATAATATTGACAGCACACTCCTAAAAATAGACCTAGTGGTAAGGGACTTAGGAATGCAGATAGACAGTAACCTAAACTTTGACCAACAGGTAGCTACAGTAGTGAGGAAATCCTTCTGTGTGGCACAAGGTATAAGTAAATACATGGCATCAAGATCAAAAGAAGTCACAGTGCCACTGTACTTGGCCCTCATCAGGCATATAATCAAGTACAATGCTCCCTTCTGCATGTACCTAACCAGGCAATTACACCAAATGGAGCAGCCCCAGAGGTTTCTCACTAAAAAATACAAAATGTAACACACATGTCTTATGCAGACCAACTAAAGGCCCTATCCTTTTACTCCATCTCATATAATTTATTGAGAGGGGACTTATGCCTGGCCTACAAGGCATTTTCTGATCCAGCTATAATGAAAATCTTACATATGAGCACGAAAAAGTATACAAGGATTATGCATTCCATGGCCCTAAACCTTATTTGTGACTCTAACAGAACTTGCTGGAGAGATAGATTTGTGTCCCAAATGTACCTTGCCTATGGAATAAACTTTCCATCTTCATAAAACAAATCCCGTCCTTTACTCTCTTCAAAAATAATTTGCATAAATGGATGGGGAACCTGGGGTACTTCCCATGTCCCTTATGGACACAGGTAGTCTGTAAAATGAATCAGAGCTCTAACACCAAATAGTCCCACTACCCTGATACTACCCCCTCACATCTCTGGGTAATTAATATATAATAGTGTCATATCCTGGGTATTATTGGCTAGGCTTGTAAAGGCTATTGTGCCACTGGCAAAGTAATCACTTATGATCCTATGACCAGACACATGCAACATCTGGAATATCCACAAAAGTTTCTTACAAAAAGAGTACTGGGAGTAAACACAATATCCTAAGCTGATCACCTTAAAGCCCTTTCTCTTTAGTCGGTATCATACAGACTTCTGAGAGGTGATCTTTGCCTGGCCTACAAGGCATCCCTGGACCCAATTTTGGTGAACCTTTTGTACATCTGGAAAACACACAGCATCAGAACTACTAGAGTAATTCTGCTTTCCACATAAATAGGGCATGTTGGAGAGACAGATATGTTTCTCAGAGAATTCCCATTCTCGGGAACAGACTCCTCATCCATGTGAAGCAGAGGTCCTCCCTGTCCCTATTTTAAATGCAACTTGGAGCAATATGTATTATTTTATTTATTTTTATTTAATTTATTTTACATTTGATAACTGGGAAAGTCCACTGGACACAGGTCCTTTTTTCATTTGAGGCCCAGGGAGTAAAAGCTCCACAAATAACATAACAATTGAGATATATTGTGCACAACAATTTAGATAAATAGAGCACAATAGTGTATTGTGGTATGGAAGTTGATTGAGAAAACATAGACTGATAGTACATAATTTGAAAGAAACAATTACACTCTCAAAATAGATATACATCCAGATAAATTAGCCAGAAATGTTGTTAAGCAATATAAGGTAGTTTAAAATGTAGAAGTCATAGGTCACAGCAATAGTTACAGCAATTTAAGGGTGTTAAATGCTCAAATATGGTGGTGAGTAGAGATTGCAGTATAACAAAGGGGAAACTAGCCTGGGTAAGTACAGGAACATAGCCATGTAGTATGGAGGTGAGTTCTTAGTGCTTTCTTAAAATGAGTTAGCGAAGAGGTGGAAGATATGTTTGTTGGTAGTGAGTTCCATGTTTTAGAAATGCTATTAGAGAACAGTGACTCTCCTGCTGTGTTACTGACTTTGGTTACTTCAAGATAGAATTACTGGAGTGAGGAGTTCTATTACAACAGTAGGGATGAAGTAGGTTTTGCAGTGATGGGAATTTTTCTGGTTGGTTAAGAATTTTATGAGCAAAAGTAATTTGATTGTAAAGTAAAAGTTGGGGGAACTCTAGCCAGTTAAGCTGTTTTAGAGATATGCAATGGTGTGATCTGGATGGGGCATCAGAGGCAAACCAAGCTATTTTATTGTAACCGGAGTCTAGGTTAGCTAGATCTGTCAATGGATAGGTAATCAGAAATTCACACCAGGACTGGCTTCTATGTCTCTCATGGACAGAGGGAGTCAGTAAATCATCCCCTATAAATCAAATATAAATCAAAATTGTGGGTCACATTTGGAGTGCACAGCTATGATTTTGAAGGCCTTAGTGGCTGTTAGACAGGTATACACACTTATGAACTTATGCAAGTCTGGCAGCTCATGCTCAACAAGTGTATTCATGTTATGTAGGAGTTGGTAGGGGGAGGGTAGTAAAAATATGGAACCAGACCACCCATTCCATGGGGAGGTAGTTGGCTTCGATTCATTGCATGAGTGCCACCTGGTACAATCTGAGTCCAGCTCACACATTCCCCGGGGAGGTAGGTGGGTTTGATTTATTGCATGACCACCACCTAATGTAAATAAGAAGGCATACCATCAGAAAAGGCTGATGCCAGGTGCTTTGGTCTGATATGTAGCATAACAGTACAGCAGCTGGGAATATAGTGTGTCACTGGAACCACAAATACAGTGCGTGCGTGTGTGTGTGTGTGTGTGTGTGTGTGTGTGTGTGTGTGTGTGCCACTGATGCCACGAATACAGTGTGTGTGCCACTGGAACTACGGATACAGTGTGTGTGCCACTGGAACCACAGATACAGTGTGTGCTACTCGAACCATGAATACAGTATGTGTGCCATGAGAACCACGAATACAGTGTGTGTGCCACTGGAACCACCAATACAGCCTCTTCTCCTGCTGGGGGGCTTTGTATCCAGAGAGCAGAGATATGTAAGAACCACACTGTCATCCGACTCATGCCTCCTCTACAGTTATAAACCAGTAGGGAAAGGGGAATATAAGGGTTAATATACTAAGGGCAGCTGATTCTGGCAAAGAAGGAAAGAAGGAAAATAAATATTAAAAAAAAAAATCACATAAGGAAATAATCCATAACACCCACCCCACTTGATGCAGATCCAAATACTCCCCATCAAACTGCCAATACCTTCAACTCTTTCTTCACTGACACTATACAATCTCTAGCTACTCAACTTATCTTAGAAAACTCCAGCATTCCCATCAACTTACCACACTCTTTCTCAAAATTCAAACTACAACCCATCTCTACCTCTCTCATCTATAAACTTATACAAAAACTTAAGCCATGTACTCCATCTGCTGACCAACTTCCTTCTCAATTTCTCCAAAAAGCAGCTAAGGAAATTGGTTACCCTATATCTATCCTTATAAATAGGACAATCCAGGAAGGAACCATCCCAAATATTTGGAAAATCTCCCAGATTATCCCTTTACATAAAGGTGGGAACTCCAATGATTATTCCAACTATTGGCCAATTGCTCTCTTATCACCCCTAGCAAAAATTATGGAAAAATGCATTCACAAACAACTTCTATGCCATCTCTCTCAACACAACTTAATAGCACACTGTCAACATGGCTTTAGACCATCACATAGTACCACTACTGCCCTTCTATCCTTCACAGATACCATCAATAGAAATCGTAACAAAACCCTCCTCTCATCTGCACTTTTCATTGACCTCTCTAAAGCTTTCGACATGGTTAACCATACCCTCTTAATCAATATTCTGGAATCTCTTTCCTTTGATTCTCTAGCCTTAAAGTGGTTCAGATCATACCTCAGCAATAGACAACAAGCAGTCCTCTGGGAAAATCAAGTCTCATCCTTTCTACCTGTTACCATTGGGGTCCCTCAGGGATCTATTCTTGGTCCACTTCTCTTCTCCTTATTTATTAATGATCTCCATGTAGCAATTCCACAAGCCACTTGTATTCAATATGCGGATGACTCCACACTAATATGCTCATCTACCTCTCCATCTCAACTATATTCTCTTACTCAAGATGTCTTCAACACTGTAGAAACATGGTTTACCAAACGCTGTCTCCTTCTTAATGCTAAAAAAACAAAACTCCTCCTCTTTACACCCACCACTAGGTCTTCCCCATTACACTTTTCAATCTCGTCAAATAATGGAACTGTTATTCTCCCTGATACTACCACTAAACTTCTAGGTATAACCATTGATATTAATCTCTCATTTGATTACCATATAAACAACACCATTAAAACAGTAAACAGAAAAATAGGCTCCTTATACAGAATAAAACCCTTTTTAACCTCAGCAGCCAGAGCCAAAATTGCCCACTCCCATCTAATCTCAACCCTCCTGTATGCTTCACCTATATTTACCAACCTTAAGAAAACCAACCTTAACAAATTAGCAACCTCCTATAATAATATCGCCAGATTTGCTACTGGCAATCCCTTCAGAACCCATCACTGTACTAATCTTAGACAACTAAATTGGCTCGAATTCCAAAACCATCTGATTATCCCCCAACTCACAATTGCCCACAAGTTATTTTACCAGCCCAATAATACCCCTATACTCTCAAAACTTATAGTCCCATATAATAATCTGAACTCCCTACGTTCTTCTAGCAAACCTCTTGCCAGTTTAACAAAGTCTAATAATACAGCTGGTGACTCTCTATTTAGCAACACAGCAGGAAAACACTGGAACCTACTACCCACTGAACTAACTCTAACTACATCCTTACCACTCTTTAAACAAAACCTTAGAAAATACCTTCAAATGCACTGGCTATGCCCTTGTAGTAACCCTGACTAACCATCTTCTTCACCCCTCTTTCTTCCTCTTCTTGCCATACTTCCAAACCTTTACATGCTTTTGACTTGTAAATTAGACTTACCCTATTTAAACTCTAATAATCTTAGCTTTTAAATACTACTACCCCATATGATCTACTGTATATAACTCTTACTATTCTGTTTTGAGCTGTCTTAAGCTATATTCTGCTCACTGTACTCTTTCACAAGTGTTTTTATCTATGGTACATAACTCTTACTGTATTATATTCTGATCTAGCTCTCTTAAACTTTACTCTGTTTATTGGAACTTTTCTCAAGTGTTTTTATCTCAAGAATGTAAATCTACCTGTTTTTATTTTGTTTTGTATTCCTTTTTCACCATGTAACAATATTTTATACTTTGTATATCTGTGTGGAGCTTTTCTCCCCTGGCCTCAACTGAAAATGGAAATATATCCAGCTAGACTAGCCCGGTCAACAAATGTAAAATAAAATAAAATAAAATAAAATAAATAAAATAAAATGAGAAAGAATTCTTAGTATTTTTGCATGGAGATAATGAAGCCAGCAGGTACCATACCAGGAGGAACAGGCACAGTTTCTGGAGGTAGCCAACTCTTTTGTCTCAGACAGATATGCACCAGGTTAGTAACCAGACTAAAAGTATACAGTGCAGTGCTCATACAGGGTATATTGTAAACCACTTACTGTTGGCACTTTTTCAGATGCCCAAAGTGGGACACTTTTGTGGAAGTATGAGATTTTTCAGGTCAAACTCTTTTTGCAGCCAATGCAAAGAACTGAACATTACCAGGGAGCAGGTCTTTAATGCCCACTCAAAGGCAAAAAATACAGCCTCCATGGGACCTGACAACATCCCTGGCTGCATCCTATATGAACTCAGGCAAGACCTCTCAGCACCAATAGGCACCCTTTTCAACCAAAGCCTGAGCACCAGCTTTGCCCCAGCTGAATGGAGGACAGCTACTGTCATCCTTCTCACAAACGTGGAGTGTCCACC
>NC_056729.1:1654301168-1654336168 GCF_019279795.1 Protopterus annectens
TAGACATGCTTTATGAGGTATGTCTTGGGCCCCAGCATTTAAAATCAGATTGTCACATATATAAAGCTTTTGATAAGCATGCTTTGACTGACAGATGTAACAAATTACACTGGCAAGGCTTATTCCTTGAGATGAAGTGATCCCTAGTGAATATTCCTTGCACCAGGGGTCCAAGGATTCTATATCTAACATTTTCATACCAAAGTCTAAAGATAAAAATAGATACTTAAAAAGATGTAAAGGACAGACAAACCTCACTTTTAAGAAGTGCTCACCTTCCCCTCAAAAGAAGAGAAGTCTATATGCTAAAATTAAGTCCCATAGGACTCTTTTGAAAATTCCTTTTCTATTGATAGTACAGAGATGAGGTATAATTTATGCATTTCCTGATGTAATATCAAGTTATTCACTTTTTCTATTCCTTCATTTTCTTTCTTTTTACAATAAAATAAAGTTTGCAGTCTCTTTAATGAGATAAAATGAGCAGCTGATAGATACCAAGGTTTAATTACAAATAAAGCTACAGACAGGCTTATGGACTTTAGAAAAAAACGGTACAATTTTATTTGGACATATTTAATTTCCCTTACAGTAATAATAATCTCTTCATTGTGCAACTCTACAAACTATGACAGGTTAATTTATATTAAAATATTACTTTCTGGTGGACAGTAACATTCCTTGTGTATGTTTCCTTTGTTTGATCTCTCTATAAAAGATAAACCTGAATAATAACAACATTAAAATATAATAACACTAAGAGGTTATGTTTCTTCCTGAATGTGTTCAAGAGACAAAAACAGTGGATGAGTTTCAAGTAAAACACTAAACAGCTGCAGGAAAAATGCAGCAGGAAGCAAAACAAATGTCAATGAAACAGCGGAGCAAAAAACAGGAATTCACCTCTGTTCTCAAATTCTACAATGCTTTCATGGTACCACAGAAATCACAGCTACATATAGGTTCATAGGTAGGTACTGGCTATCTGCCTGAGGGCATTTATAAGCCTGGCCAGAGTGTGCCGGCTTCCACCTCCCCATTGATTAATTAACTGAGCCTCTGTCAAGCAGAGCCAATGAAGTGATCCCAGGGGTGTATTTTCTGTTACCCATCCACTCGTCAAGGCTTCTCTTGAAGACTGTTAGTGAGGGGCCCTGCCTAATGATATAGTTTGGAATTTTGTTCCAAAGCATGGGGAGTCTCTGTGACAGGAATCTATCCCTCCAGCATTGTTCTATTTATTGTCAAGACGAGGTTTAGCTCACTGGAGCGCGTGGCTCGCAGTGACTAGGAAAGTTATGTCAAACCCAGAGCTGTTGGACATGCTCCACTTAAAGCAATCCCAATCCCTCCGAGCTACACACTCCAGGGACCTAAACCTTGTCACCACAATACACAGAACATGCTGGAGGGATAGATTCCTGTCCCAGAGACTTCCCACACTCTGGAATAAACTACCTATCTATATCAAACAAAGCTCCTCATTAGCACTCTTCAAAAAAATCTTGACGATTGGATGGGAAATAGGAAATTCACCCCAGGGATCACCTCTGTGGCTCTGCTTGACAGGGGCACAGGAAAATAATTTTCTTGGGTGGAAAAAGCCAGGGTACCTTTTTGGCTGGGCTTGTATAGGCCCCAGGGCCAATAGCCTAGTACCTAACTATGAACCTATGGAGCATGTCCATCAATTCTGAGTTGGACATGGCTTTGTAAGTCAGGCAGAGACCACCTCTGAGTAAGCGATATGCCACTGAATACAGCCGGAGTTTTTTCAGTCGGGCTGCATAGGACATATCTTTGAGGCCAGTAATCCTCTTGGTGAGGTACTTTTGTGGTCTCTCTAGCTGCTGGAAGTGTCTTGTGAGGTACATCCCAAATGGGGCATTGTACTCTATGATGGATCTGATGAGTGATGAGTAGAGGGGCACTATAACCTCTTTATTTCTAGATGTGAACCCTTTAGTAATTAGATGTGCCACATAGAAGGATTTCCTAACTACTTTGGCAATATGATTGTCAAAGGAGAGATTACTATCTACCTGGGTCCCCAGATCTTTTATTACCTCTTCTGTATTAAGGGGGCTACCACCTATGTGGTAATTCGTGGGTGTTTTGTTTTTTCACGAACAGGATGACTATGCATTTTTTGGCATTTAGCTTGAGGCCATGACTTTGACACCAGGTGTCCGTCTCAGTAAGGCCCTTTTGGAGGATGTCCGTGTCAGCTGGAGAGTCAGTTATGACTCCCAGTTTGCAGTCATCTGCGAACTTGGTTAGCCATAGTCCTCCTGTGTTTGCCTGTACTTCTGAGAAGTACATGCCGAACAGTAAGGGTCCCAGGACTGAGCCTTGCTGGACACCACTTGTGACTGGTTTTGAGTCGGACCTGGAGCCTGCTATTCTTACCATGTGAGTTCTGTCTGTAAGCCAGTTGGCAACCCATCTCGTGACATAGGGGTTTATGTTCGGGCTGGTGAGTTTTTCTGTAATACCTGAGTGGGAAATGGTGTCGAAAGCCATGGCGAGGTCAAGGTAGGCTGTGTGAACAACCTTTCCCTTGTCTATGGCCTTGGTGACTGTCTCGAAGAAGTCAACCAGGTTTAGTAGGCATGCTCTGCACTTAACAAAGCCGAACTGGGTCGGGTCAAGTGTTTGGAGGTTCCCAATGCCTTTTTAATGATTTTCATGATGATATGCTCCATAGCCTTGCAGACCAGGCTAGTCAGGCTTATGGGGACGATAGTTACCAGGGTCAGTTGTGGCCCCTCCTTTGTGGAGTGGAATAACCATTGATGTGCGCCATTCTATAGGCATGTAGCCTCTGAAGAGGCTGAGGTTGAACAGTGTGTTTAGGTGGGGGGTTAGTTCGTTCTGTAGTTCATGCAATATGCAGCCTGGGACACCATCTGGCCCCATTGTGGCTGTGTTTTTGGCTTTTGAAAGGGCTATTTTCACCTGTGATTTCCAGGACACTACACTTTTCCGGTATTTTTGTGGGCCCTTTTTGGGGTGAGAGGGGGTTGAAGTTTGCACTGAATCTATCTTCCAGGATGTTTGTTCAGTATACTTTGTGCTATTTTGCACTAGTTCAGTGCATATCTGTGAGTTGCCACTTAGATTCTTAACATAGCTAAAGAAGGCTTTGTGGTTATCTTTTGAATCCTTGGCTATTTTACTTTCGAAGTTAGTCTTGGATGATTTTATGAGGGACCTTAGTTTCTTACTGATACTGATCAGGGATGTCTTTCCTTCTTGGGATTTGCTTTTTTTCTGAACTAGTTTCCTCCTTCTATTGTATAGCCTGTTTATGGCAGGGGTCCACCAGACTGGTTTCCTTCTCTTAGAGGAGTGAGTCTTGGTTTTGCTAGGGATGGCAAGATCCACGCATCCTTGTAGGTGCTCATAGAGTGCATTTGTAAAGGTTTCTGCATCTTGGGCAGCGTTATCCTTTAGCATGGGGGCTGTGAAACTTACCGCCTCTGTCTTAAGTAAGGTGAAGTTTGCTTTAGAAATGTTTTTTACTGCGGTTTCCTTAGTTGGGGGTGGTGGTGGGGTGTGGACATCCAGAGTGATTAGTTTATGGTCTGATCTAACCAGTGACGGGTTGACCTCCGGTGTGGAACACCTGTTGCCCATGTTTGTGATGACCAGGTCCAATATGTTTTCAACTCTGGTAGGGGAGTTTATCAGCTGATCCAGGACATTTGAGTTGATGAATTCCAGGAAGCACTGGGCCTGGGAGTTTGTACTGGAGTAGTTTTTCCAGATAATGGTAGGGTAATTGAAATCATCCAATATTAGGGTGTTCAGTAGGACCTTCATGTTTTCCAGTGTCTCCAGAAAGGTGGAGTGGTGGTCTTAGGTCATGGAGGGTGATCTGTAGCAGGCCACAATTGGCACTGCAGACTTGCCTGATGTTAGTTGCACATAGATGATCTCAGAGGTATCATGTTGTGCCACTAACCTAGAGGTGTAGGTATCCTAGATGAATATGGATACACCCCCTCCTTTTGTGTTTCGGTCCGTGTTCTGTGGCCGAAATGTGTGGTACAAGTTGTAGCCCAATAGTGCTGGGGTGCTCTCTGGAGCCTTGAACCAGGTTTCAGTTACTGCACAGATGTCGACATTCTCCATACTGAGGAGTGCTTAGAGCGTGTGCATTTTCAGATTTAAACTCCTGGCGTTGAGTAGCATAACCCTCAGTTTTTTTGTTAATTGTGCTGTTTATGGAGGTGGGTTTGACTTTTGAGCCTTGCCTAAAAAAGGCACTATGGGGGCAGCAAGAGCCTTGGTCAGTATTCGAAAGCCTAGGGGTGACAGGTGCAAGCCATCTCTTGCGAAGCAATGTGGCTTGTCGAGCATGTCGTTCCAGGCTGACAGACACTGGATCCCCTTTGAATGACACCAGAAGCTTAGCCAATTGTTGAACTTGATAATTTTTTCTTTATACTGAGGTATCATTCTTGGTGAGGGCAGGATGCTACTCAGGGTCAGGGTCATACCAGCCTGGGCTACATGATCAGAGAGCTCTTCCATGTCTCTTTTCATGTAGTCCAGGGAGGTACTTCTCAGGTCATTCACACCAACATGAACAATGATAGAGTCATATCTGTACATGTTCTGAAGTGACCTGAGTGCTTGTGTTATGTGGCAGATTCTGGCTCCCGACAGGCAACTAACAGTAGCCTTCTGCTTATCCAGCCTAGTGAGTGGGACGTCAGTGTGCCTGACTATAGAGTCACCTATTACTAGTGTGTTAGGTATGTTATTTCGCCTTAAGGGCTGTGATTGTGCGGCACACCGATTTTGTGTTTTAAGTGTTGCCTGGTTTGTGACGGGAGGTGCAGGTTGTTTGGGTGTCTGCTTTGGAGGTCTCTGATGCTTTTACAGGTTTTTATTTAGAGCCTCCGAATATGACTTTGTGTATTTATGTGTATTTTTTGCCAGTGCTGGTTTAGTAGGTCTATGAGTGGCTGGAGGTGTGTTGCAAGTGTTAACCTTCTCCTCTTGACTGTCTGTTCCAGTCTTGGGTGGAGACAGCTTAGCCTCCAGTTTGGCTGTATAATTGCATCTCTCACATATGTTAGTGTTTTGTGGTAGGAGGAGAGGGTTGTCTGTGTACGAGGCAGTTGTAACACTGCCTCATTATACCCAGATTCAACAGCTGGACTGGAGTGTACACCTGAAATTGCCCTTTGGTCATGCCTGAATAGTAGGGTGAGCTGCTTGGTTGGTGAGGGGTAAATAAAGAGCCTTGCCCTGCTGGGCAATCAAGTGTCAGGGTATATTAGTGCTTGCTATTAAGTCTGAGCAAGTGCTGGGCTGTAGGATGCTTTTTGAGTGCTTAGGCTGAGAGTTAGACTAGTTTCAAGGGAAAAACTGAAGAGGAGACTTAGTGGAGCCGGGAATAATTTAACCCTAGCTACCTGGCACTGCCCAGCACACAAAACCGTGCAAATGCAGTTTTTATAGCAGGGAAATGAAAGAGATAGAAATTAGCCCAAAATGGCCAATAAACTACTAACTTCTGGGCTGGAGCCACTCCTCCAGGGACAGATAGGCTGCTCAAAGCTCCCCTCTCTCACAGGTGAACAGAGAAACTTCCTTCTATCCAAGTAAGGTATGGGCAACTCAGAAACTTGTAACACAGCCCTGAATTCAGCACTAGCCTGAAAACTATCTGAGAAAGGTGGGAAACAAGGAATTTTTTTGTTTGTTTTTTTTTGAAAAGATAAGGCAAAAACAGTAAAAAAATACACTTAAAACAGCTTTAAATAACTACAAACGATCAGAAAAGCTATCGCACTTTAGCTTGCAGTCTACAACAATTAAACAAATTATTTAAACAAAAAAACGACTTTTTAAAAGTGCAGACAGTCAAATAAGTACAATATGTGAAAAAAAAAACAAGCTTTTGAATCACAATAAACACTGGAAAATCAACGTTTAGGCGGAAAACAGTTAAGTACAGCAAGAAAGTACAGAAAACTGATACTTAATCACTCTAAAGTCTCTCTTCTAAGCTAGAAGGCTTGTATCAGTTTAAGGCTTTCTAGTGCTACCCAGTAGGTTAGTTACAGGAAAGATGGGAAACAAGCGCTGATGTGGTCTTTTAAACCAGAAGGTTGAAAGAGATGGACAAACTATCCAAATGGTCAATAAACTACAATTTCTGGGCCAAGAACCACTTCTCTTGTGGTAGACAGGCTACCTAGTGCTTACCACTCCAACTGATATGCTAGAAGGCTTTCCTTCAATACAGAAAGGCTTGCGGGGCTCAGAAGCTTACCAACAGTCCTGGATACAGCAACTCTGTAACCGGCTAGGCTAGTTATAGGAAAGGTGGGAAACAAGCTCAAATGTGGGCTTTTAAACCAGAAAGTTGAAAGAGATGGAAAAAACTGCCCAAATGGCCAATAAGCTACAATTTCTGGGCCAGCAACCACTCCTCTTGTGGTAGATAGGCTACCTAATGCTTACCACTCCCACTGATAAGCTAGAAGGCTTCTCTCCAACACGGAAAGGCTTGGGGGCTCAGAAGCTTACAAAGAGTCCTGGATACAGCAAATCTGTACCTATACTAGACTAGTAACATTATAATATTATTGTAATATACATTCATTTTTGACAAGCCCAAATCCTGCTTCATTATTTACACATTAAAAAATCTCAGTGAATTATGCAAAAACACATGGACATTTTAGGGCTAGATAGCCTATGCTTTTTCAATACAAGTTACATATGTTACAACTTGTAAGAATGGTCCAGCCTCCCTGCTCTTTCAAGAGATGGCAGCCATCTTAAACCAATGCTCAGTGTTTCCTTCTGCAGACAGCCTGTGTGTGATGTTGACCCACTTACAAACCCAGGTATTGACTGCGACTCAGGTACTGCTACTCCACAAATGAAGTGTTCATGTGAGCATGGTCAGCAAATGACCAGCCCAATAGCACAATGCAAACAATGCCACTGATAACCATGTGGTTTTGAGTAGCTTTCCATAATCCTACTGGAAGCAGGAAGAGCTATGAACTATTTTATTAATGAACTTTATGCTAATTAGATTCTTGGATTCCACAGTTTTGGCTGCATGTTATTACATTTCATGGACCTTTGCTCCTATTTTCAATGTCTGGAAGTTGAAAGGTATGATGTGCGTGCGCACATCATAAACACACATACACACACACACACACACACACACACACACACACACACACACACACACACACACACACACACACACGTGCGCACACACACACACACACACACACACACACACATACGCGTGCGCGCTCGTGCACGCACACACACACACACACACACACACACACACACACACACACACACACACACACACACACACTGCATGAACCAATGAGTTGTTGGCTGACTGTGGTCATATTTAGTGTGTTTTTGTTTAACTTGCTGTCATTTTTTTTTTGGGGGGGGGGGGACAGTTAGGTTATGAATTCTCATCTATCACATGCAGCCCATTATCTGACACATTGTCCTCCTCTTCTCCACCAACCAGATTCACAACTAATCCTCTGGAGGATCTAGGAGACATAGCTGCTTTATCCACAAGTTTTCAAATCAGTAAAAATTCACAGAACATTTAGACATCTAAAAGATCAGCCAGCAATTTGTACCTGGGTGTCAAATGCAACCTGGCAACTGCTTAACTTGACCTATGTGGTTTATGATACAGCTTTGCTTCAAACAAAGCCAGCTTTTTGACACCCTGTTCAATCACAGCCCCACATCAGGCTTTGTCCCGTACTGAATGGCGCACTGCTACAGTCATCCTTCTCCACAAAGGAGACTGAGAACTACTGCCCCCATTAGACTAACAAGTCTGATATGCAAAGCTACACATCATCATGGACCTAATAAACAAGGATATAGGGAATCTCCAAACTCTGGATCCCACACAGTTTGGTTTTGTGAAGGGTAGATCATGCCTGCTCAACCTGGTCAACTTCTTTGAGTCAGTCACCAGAGCTGTGGATGAAGGCAATGTTGTTCATACAGCCTACCTTGATCTGGCCAAGACCTTTGATACCATTCCCCACTCAGGAATCATAGAAAAACTAAATAAGCTAGGCATTAACCCCTATATCACTAGGTGGGTTACAAACTGGTTCACAGATAGAACCCACAGTGTGAAAGTAGCTGACTCCAAGTCAGACTGCTGACCAGTCGCGAGTGGAGTCCCACAGGGTTCGATACTGGGTCCTCTCCTGTTTGGTATCTACTTCTCTGAAGTCCAGGCCAACACGAATGGACTCTGGCTGACAAAGTTCATTGACAATTGCAAGTTGGGAGCTATAATTAACTCCCCAAGTGATGTTAACATCCTACAGAAAGGCCTCACTGAGACCATTGATTGGTGTCAGAACCATTGCCTTAAACTCAGTGCCAAAAAATGTGTCGTCATCCCCTTTGGAAAAACCCGGTTCCCATGAATTACCACATTGATGGTAGTCCACTGAACATAGAAGCTGTCATAAGAGATCTGGGAACACAGGTTGACAGCAACCTCTCTTTTGACCACCACATTGCCACTGTGGTCAGAAAGTCCTTCTATGTGGCACATCCCATTACTAAGGGTTTTGCATCCAGGAAGAAAGAGGTCATTGTCTCCCTCTACTCTTCCCTCATTAGGCCAATCATCGAGTACAATGCCCCATTTGGCATGTACCTCACTAGACACTTGCAACAACTGGAGGGGCTGAAAAAGTACCTCAGAAAGAGGATCCTAGGCCTTCAACACTTGTCCTATATGGACAGACTCAAAAAACGTCAACTATTCTCTGTCTCATATCGCCTACTTAGCGGCGATCTCTGCTTGACTTACAAAGCTATGTCTGACCCAGCTCTGTTAGAAATGCTACATCTAAAGAAATCCCAATCCCTCCACACTACATGTTCCAGAGACCTCAATGCTGGAGGGACAGATTCATAACCCAGAGACTGCCCACTCTATGGAATAGACTTCCCATACATGTCAAGCGGCGTGCCTCACTGGCCCTTGTCAAGAGAAATCTTGATGTGTGGATGGGAAATAGAAAATTCACCCTGGGGATCACTTCAGTGGCTCTACTCGACAGAGGCACTGGGAACTAAGGTCGGGTGGCACGATGCCAGGGTAATTTTATGGACTAGGTTTGTAAAGGCACCAGGGCCATTAGCCTAGTGCACACCTATGAACCTATGATGTGTTTCTGTATCATCAGGGGATAAATGGAGACAGGTGTGTACATTTTTAGCACACACTTGGTCTGTCAAGATCAATATAGGAAAAGCTATTTGGTGAAATTCATAAGATAGAATAAGTAATGTACTAAGTGCTCTACATATCACAGGCATTGTCACCTGCACATCTCTCCTTGCAAGCCAGGGAGGCTTTGATTTGATGTGTATATATTAAAAAAAAGAAGACAAAAAAAACTACAGTGAATTGCCCAGTTGCTCGCTTGGTCTGCTGGTCTCAACCAGTTAGGTTTTTCTGTAAAGATGTTTTATCAGATACTCAATGAAATTTTAACCTTTACAGAGACCAATCTGCATGTCTCTCAACCTCTTACAAAGGCCTAAAATCAGGACAGATTTTAAATATCTCTCTTATAAACTTACGTAATTACTAGAATAACAGACTTTGTTTTAGAATGCATTTTCTGAAGAATATGAAGACAGCAACTCAAATGCCTGTCATTATTTAGTGACTTCAATCCTCAATGACTTCCTAGAAAAAACACTAATTTTATGAGGAATGGACCACAAATATGTGGTGAAAATCTGGACACTCTGCAACATTCTGGACTGTTGAGAGGTATGCCAATCAGCATGGTTTTCCATAGTTTTAAGTGAAACTTCATATCCGTTCATTTGAACTGAAGCTGCTTTTAACACAGCCCTGCTGTAGAGAAAGACAAACTTAAGGGTGCAGAGAGACACCGGATATTGCTAGCTGTTTTATTTATTCATTTTGCCCATATTTTATTTGCCTTCAATTGGCTATTTTAGAAAGGTCAGCAACTGCTGATTATGGACATTCTTACTTTTCTGACAGCTCCAACGTACCCTAGGGCCTTCACTGTTGGGGCGTACCCAGACATGTCCCTTCAGGTGGCTGGTCCTCTATCTCCAGATAGAAATAGCAGCATGCCTAACACAGGTTTTCTTGCCCCATGAGTACAGAATACAAAGAATAAGATGGGTATGTCACATTGTTGTCAGCTTTTTTTTTCATTTTGGATGTAGTAAGTTTGTCCTGCACTGACCGCTGTTATACTTTTGTAATTTACAATGCAGCTACATGTAAGAGTGAATGCCATGAAGCACTGCTAGGGGTGTGGCCAGTCTTCAGTGAGATACTCACCATAATAATGTTCACCTACATGCCTTGCCCAATATTTGTAGCTCTCTTATTTTCCCAGCATGCACCAGGAACAGGCAACGGTAAGCCGCAACAGGTCATTTTGCTTTCTTTCATGAAACAACATGAATTACTCTCTCCCATTTCAGAACTGTGTTCTGTCACCAACAAGCAGAAAGTCAGGAAGTCTGGCAGTTATTGTACAAGATTAAGGCTATGAATAGTTAAGGAGCTATTTCCTGTAGTCCAGGGTTTGACTCCATCAGCCTTCATTTGCCCACTGTGTTAACTTGAGCAAGTCACTTAACCATACATTGCTATTTGGGAATTGGAAAATTTGCCTAGGCATCTCAGTACTTTCCTGGACTGCGTGCACAGTAACTACCTTTAAGCTTTTATGTACCCCCTTATGGTCAGAGGTATGCCAAAGGTAATTTTGTGTCCATAGTGTTCATTGGTGTTCATAGGTTAGTACTAGGCTAACTGCCCTTATGGACCATTTTAAGCCTAGCCAGTTACCCCATGTCAGAATCAAACCCTGCACCTTGTGTTTCTAAGGTAAGCACCTTAACCATTAAGTGTCTACCTTACTACAGCAGCCATCCACCCCACTTATACTTGTTCACCTTTTTCACCCCGTCAGTTAATGTCTGGCTATAAATGGTTCATCTCCCAGGCCCATGCTTACACTTATCAAGGGTATCACAACTTGTAAGAGATTTGGGATGCATGGCTCGGCTTAAAAAGGCCCTTGTGGTCGTTAGCTTGGTAAACACCTATGAATCTATAAGACACATCATGCACAAAATTTCTTTTGTGAAATGATCTATGCTTGCAGTCAACTTTCTTCAGAAATGTCACTAACTGTACATTACCCTGGTAATGTAAAATGTTTCTGTAATTCTTCATACCGCTGCACTTTTCAGTTGATACATGAAACAATTCAACTGTTTACTGAACATGCCTACTTATCAGGAAAAAATTATACTGTTGGCAAATTTAACAACAAATAATCCAGAAAAAAATGTACAGTAAAGCAAGAAACAGACACAGGTATGCAACTATATGAAGGAACATTTTATCAACAGAAAATTACATGAAAAAGATGAAAGAAGTGAACCAAACAAAATGTTAGTGTTTCACAACAAGTGTCCAAAAATAATGGTATAGTTAAAGAAAACAGTCCCCTGCAGAACTTATGATGGAAAAAACTCCATCCAAGCAGAAACCGACATTTACTTGAGTCACTGCACAGGTATTCTGTGAAATGATGGAAAGTTGCAGGGGGTAGAACTGGAGAGCAGAATGATAAAATTAATATGGATTGCATGACGTATTACTGAGACTTAGCACAAAAGTCATTAACTGAACACAGAACAGCCAGGGGCAAATCAATATGATACAAACTTATTAATACTAGATAATATATCCTGCATGAACTTCTCAAGATATCAATAAAGAACAGAAATCAACCTCTAAGACTGCCAACACTTAGATGTGATAATGCTATACATAGCACAGACCAACCTACTAACTAAAAGAAGAATCTTTGCCATGAAAATTAAAACTTAAAAACAAGTGTTACCATGAAAAAATACAGCTTGTACTGTTTTATATTTGCAGACGTTCAACTTAGGCTCAGAACAAATGCTGGTAATTTCTAAAAGGATTTTAATAGACTGGCTCGCACAACAGTGAAAGTATGGGTTAGAATACTAGAAATAGATGTTTCAGAACAATTATTTTATCTTCTGTCTGGCACTTCTGGAAAGTTTACAGCACACCGCAAATCTGAAATATATTTTATTTCTTAAGAACTAAGTTGTAGTAAGTAAAAAACATGGAAAAATATGGTGTAATAGGCTACTTGCTAAATACTGAATTATATATTACAAATGGGAAGTATTTTTCTGACTGAGAAAAGGGGTTACTATCTAGCATAAAAATCCATGATTTTGTATAATAAACTGCATGCCTTATCTCTCCTTATTCCTAACCATGTGTAACGGTGGCATCAGAATAACTTTGCACTGATCATTTTACAGTCTGAAATACTTACTGGGTACATGGAATCAAAGTTAAGTTCTTTCTTTTCAGTATTTAACTTGTATTACAAAAACTTAGTGTTGGAGCAAAAAAAATTTGAATCTGAAACTGCAGCTGGCCTGTAACTTACAGATGTGTTATGGGAGACTACACTACTGGCAAATATAAAATATGAAACATTACATTTAAATGGGGTATACTGGCACAGTGTTATAGGAAAGTGTCTTTTCATGGCTTTATATAACACTCCACACCTCACAATAAACATAAAATATTATTAAGTGTACCATCCTGTCATTTAAAGGGCACTCTTAAAAAAGTCATTACATTTTGGAAACAAAAGGGGTGATGGGTTGGCATAATGGTTAAGCTGTCTACCTTACAGACACAAGGCGCAGGGTTTAATTCTCATACCAGGCAATTGGCTACACTTAAAATGACCCATAAGGGTAGTTAGCCTAGTACTAATCTATGAACATTGTGGTCTCTTTAAATGAAAAACAACACAAGGCTGGGTGTTGGCTGTGATGATTACACCAACTACAGTTTGTTTTGTTAATTGTAATAAATATCACAAAGCTCTGGATATAGACGTTAATTCAAATCAATAAAAATGCATATTCAAGCAAAAAAAGCATAAATTCACAAACTGGCAAAATCAAGGGCATGTCTTCTGCTCTGAAGCTCCTGTTTCTGTCTGAGACAGTGATCAGACCATCCCGGGAAAGGTGTGTCAAAGTTGATCCATGTCTCTGTAACAAGCTTCCACAAATCTGCAAAGTTGGATGTCTACACCTAAGTGTTCTAAGCTGCAGCAGTTTACTGCACCAACTGCATGCAGAAAAATACCTGTGATACAAGTTAGACCAGAAAATGGCCACCTGACTCATGGCAAATGGTGTAAAAGATGATAAACACTGAGCAATGGCTCAAGTCTGCCACAAATTATATGCACCTTATGCTCAGATCACCAGGTAGCTTGAGGCATTCATAAAAACAATTCTGCATCAGGGCAATAACGCTTCCTCCTCTGTCTAGCTGCTGTTCTAGCCAATCAATAATCCTTCTGTCATATGTGACATCTTCTCAGGTTCTACAACTGTAATTCTGAGTAGATTAAAAAAATCAATCAGATTTGCTGTCGGAGCTGAAACTGATCATTTGCCAGGTGAGATGTTTTATGACTATGATAGTGCTTAGACTGTGTCAGCACTTAGCAGTTGTTATATGTGAAATGTCATGATTTAAGGAATTTGTTTAGCATCATTAAAAAGACACACAGACTCAGCCTGTTGTCTTAAAAGCACTTAACCTTTGTTTAGATTAATAAATTTTAGCTACAATGTGGGCATTTTTGCATTAGTAAATCACAGAACTTATCAGGTAATGCAAGATATAGCAAAGTGTAACACTTGCCAGTTGTGATTACTAACAAGAAAACAGAAAATTCCACACATAAATCTGGTAAGGAATAACACTAACTATTAACTCTGTATTTTCTGGTTTAGCACTAACCTTAATATATTACTGTGCCAACGACCTCAAGACCACTTCACCTTCCTTAAACATGACAGGTCTGCCTTACTGGGTGCGGAAGGTGGTCCCAGTCTCTGTTTTCCTGCAAATACTGATGGGTAACTTGGCAGGACCCTTAATTGTAAAACTCAAATAATTTTATTGAACGGTTAAGCTCTTTCATCTGCATGTAGTGAATGGACTTCATCATTTGTAGTTCTGATGAAATCCATTCACTTTATGTGGATGAAAGCGCTTAAGTGTTTAATAAAATGATTTTGGTTTTAGAATTAGATGTCTTGCATTTTGTTTGGAGGCAGATTGGGTGTTAAGAATTAAAGTATACTTGGAATATTTTACCTGTAAAGCACTTGGAATATTTTACCTGTAAAGCACTTGGAATGTGCAGTTACATCATATGAACAAAAGCAATGCTTGTTCAGTCTGTTGTTAGTTTGCACCATGCCTACACCTGCAATGAACCTGCCTGCACCTGTAGTGAACCTGCCTACACCTGTAACAAACCTGCCTATACCTTAGTGAACCTGCCTACACCTGTAGTAAACTTGCCTACACCTGTACTAAACCTGCCTACACCTGTAGTGACCCTGCCTACACCTGTAATGAACCCTTTAGATCTTCACCATCTGTCATTTCTCCAATTCTACTCTTATATGAGGCATTTGGTTAATCACCCTCACTTTGAAGGCTCGGGAGCATCACAGATGATGCCAGTTTTTTTTTTCTCTCATCTACATTTACTCCTCTTGTTTTCCTGCAGAAGACTTACACTCAGGTCTCTTAGACCAAATAAAGAAATTCTAAAGCAGTTCACTGACCATCTCTGTAGTTTTTGAAATTTATGTCAAGGCAAATGAAAGAAATACATGAACAGAAAGAGAAAAATCTTTTTCACAAAATCATATGCATTGAATACAAACATTTCTCTGGATATGTAATGCTTGGAAAAAATTGTTTGTGGTCACATTTATTTATTTTACATTTGTTTACTGGGAAAGTCTGACTGGGTTGTTGTTGTTGTTGTGTCTTTTGGCTTTTCCCGGTTAGGGGTCGCCACAGCGGAACTGCGGTCCACTAATGATTGGCAGTAGATTTTTACGCGCCGAGTTGCCAGCTATGACGCACAACCTTCAACAAAAGTATGCCCATTCACGCATGTCTCCACACAGAAGATGCTCTAGCTGAGAATCGAACAGGACAATGTCGTACTGTGAGGCGACAACGCTACTGCAGCACCACCACCGCAGTTAAGTCTGACTGGGTACTAGCCCATTTTCAGCGGAGGCCCAGAAAGAAAAGTTACACAGTACAATTTAAACAGTAACAGAGCACCAGACTTCCAAGTACAGGTTTGTGACTTTGAGGCCTGGGGGCCCAAACCATTCTTCTTCTCTAAGTTCATTTCTAAAATATGGGATAAACTGCCAACCCCAATAACCTCCAGCTGTTCTTTAGTACAATTCAAAAAATGTTTAACATCTCACTTAACTAACCCCTAGTTCTTGCACCACACCTGGCTAGTATCAGCACTCGTAAGATCTACACTCTACACCTTATTAGTCTCCTGCTACTCTCACCTGAATCTGTAGGTATACAGAGCCTGTACTTGGCATTATATACAGAGTCTGTACTTGACATTTTATATATATATATATATATATATATATATATATATATATATATATATATATATGTTTAATAATGTCCACTCCCATAGAAACTACATGAATCATCATTAGATAATTGTACGTTGTAAAACTTCTCAGATTTTTGTATAACATTTACGTATTTCCATGTATTTCCAATTTATGTTTACTACTGTATTTTGTCAATTATGTACGTTTGTTAACTTTTTTGTACTATGGACTGCTGAGGCTTTTCTCACCAGGCCTCTGCTGAAAAAGGACCTGTGTCCAGTTGGACTTTCCTGGTAAACAAATGTAAAATAATAATAAAATAAAATAAAAAAAATGACAAATCAACTTTGGTTACAAAGACTAAGGCAATCACACAGGAGTACAATTTGTGTATACAATAAAAGAAGAAAATAAACAAATATAAAGTAAGCAGTAAAGTTGGGCATACAATATACAGAAGAGAGTTCCTAATATGTATGTTACATCATAATGCAAGAAAAATATATTACAGAATCAGTAATAAGTCATACAAACTGTATACACTTTCTGGAAAGAGACTTGGGTAGGAAATTTCAGTCATAACTTCTGGGATAGATAAAGGTTAGTGCAAGAACAGAGAGAAGAAACAGTAGAAGTTTAAGGAATTATAGAAAGGTTAGACTAAAAATTAGGTAATGCAGGAAGGGAAGTAAGATAGATCAAAAAAGTATGAGTGTGGACAAGGGAATGTTAAAGAGCACTAAGATGGTGTAGAGCGTGGTTTTTGGACATGTTAATCCAAGTTCTGGATATTTACAGTTGTTATGTGGATTGGACACTCTAAATTGGTCCTAGGTGTGAGTCTATGCATGTGTGTGCCTTCTGTGGAAGGTTGGGCACCGGGCTGGCAACTCGACACCGTAAAACTCCACTGCCAATCATGAGTGGACATGTGATCCACTGTGGCGACCCCTAACTGGGAAAAGCTGAAAGAAGAAGAAGATGTAGAATGAAATGATTACACTTGCCTTGTCATTATCGGGAGGTTGGTGTGTGTTTTAGGGGAAGGCAGTCTCATTATATTCATAGTGGAGACCGAGTAGGACTTTTCTCTGCTCATCCACTGATGCTAAACAGCTCCAGCAATACCTAGAATATGCACATACTTGCTGCATTGAAAACAATCTCAAGTTAAATGCAAAAGGTGCAGCATAGTAGCATTCAGTAAAGGAGCAGTTCCCACCTCATAAGTTATAAATGATAGTTCTCTTTAGACAGATGTAATAAAAAGAGACCAGCATACTCATGTGGGCAATGTTATCTCTCATTCAGTCAGTGTCGGGAAATCTTTCTATAAGGCACACATAATTTCCAAGGGAATAGTGTCAAGATTCAAAAATGTCATTCTGGTATGGTACTCTTCCCTTATCACATGGATCATCTAATGCAATGCATCCGTTGGGATTTACAGATCCAAGCATATCACTCTGCCATGGTACTCTTCCCTTATCACATGGATCATCTAATGCAATGCAGCCGTTGGGATTTACAGATCCAGCCATATCACTCTGCTATGGTACTCTTCCCTTTTCACATGGATCATCTAATACACTGCATCCGTTGGGATTTACAGATCCAAGCAGATCACTCTGCCATGGTACTCTTCCCTTATCAAAAGGATCATCTGCTACAATGCATCCATTGGGATTTACAGATCCAAGCAGATCACTCTGCCATGGTACTCTTCCCCTATCACATTGATCATCTAATACAATGCATCCGTTGGGATTTACAGATCCAAGCAAATCACTCTGCCATGGTACTCTTCCCCTATCACATGGATCATCTAATACAATGCATCCGTTGGGATTTACAGATCCAAGCATATTACTCTGCCATGGTATTCTTCCCTTATCACATGGATCATCTAATGCAATGCATCCATTGGGATTTACAGATCCAAGCATATTACTCTGCCATTGTACTCTTCCCCTATTACATGGATCATCTTAAACAATGCATCTGTTGGGATTTACAGATCCAAGCATATCATTTTGCCATGGTACTCTTCCCCTATCACATGGATCATCTAATACAATGCATCCATTGGGATTTAGAGATCCAAGCATATCACTCAACTGGAAAGTCCCCAAGGAATTTTAATCAAGATAGCTAAAGGACATAAGTGCTTCAACTGTCCCTCTAGATTAGCGCATCTCTCCTAATACTCATTACCCTACAAGCTGTTCCGAGGTGGCCCATGTCTCACTTTTCAATCCATGGAAGACCTAGTCCTATTTGACCTTCAATTTCTTCACAAAACAAGCAGGTCTACACATACCCACACTAGAGTCCTAAATCTAGATCAACAAATAAACAAGACATACCGGAGGTATAGGTTCCTGATTCAGTCAAAAAGTATGGAATAAGTTACCACTACAGACCCACTGAGATACTGCTTTGTCCACTTATCAAATTAGTTTGGATGATTGACAGGTAGACATAAATTTACAAGAGTGTGATACGAATGTGATACAAAAGGAAAGGTATACATTGAGTGTAAGTGAATTGACTGCTGACATGGTATAGTAAAAATGATACAGTAAAGGGTTAATATTCTTTATGATGTATTTTCCTCTATTTTTTTCTATGTAACTATGGGAACGAGGTTACTTTATGACTTGTTTTTCATATTCATTCTTGTTTTTGAGACTACTTTATGACTTGTTTTTCACACTTCTTGTTTTTGAGACTACCTTATCACTTGTTTTTTTACATTCCTTCTTGTTTTTGAGACTACTTTATGACTTGATTTTCACACTTCTTGTTTTTGAGACTACCTTATGACTTGTTTTTTTACATTCCTTCTTGTTTTTGAGACTAATTTATGACTTGTTTTTCACACTTCTTGTTTTTGAGACTACCTTATGACTTGTTTTTTTACATTCCTTCTTGTTTTTGAGACTTCTTTATGACTTGTTTTTCACACTTCTTGTTTTTGAGACTACCTTATGACTTGCTTTTTTACATTCCTTCTTGTTTTTGAGACTACCTTATGACTTGTTTTTTTTACATTCCTTCTTGTTTCTGAGACTACTTTATGACTTGTTTTTCACACTTCTTGTTTTTGAGACTACCTTATGACTTGTTTTTTTACATTCCTTCTTGTTTTTGAGACTACTTTATGACTTGTTTTTCACACTTCTTGTTTTTGAGACTACTTTATGACTTGTTTTTTTACATTCCTTCTTGTTTTTCAGACTACTTTATGACATTTTTCACACTTCTTGTTTTTGAGACTACCTTATCACTTGTTTTTTTACATTCCTTCTTGTTTTTGAGACTACTTTATGACTTGTTTTTGACACTTCTTGTTTTTGAGACTACCTTATGACTTGCTTTTTTACATTCCTTCTTGTTTTTGAGACTACTTTATGACTTGTTTTTTTACATTCTTTCTTGTTTTTCAGACGACTTTATGACTTGTTTTTCACACTTCTCGTTTTTGAGACTACCTCATGACTTGTTTTTTTACATTCCTTCTTGTTTTTGAGACTACTTTATTACTTGTTTTTCACACTTCTTGTTTTGAGACAACCTCATGACTTGTTTGTTTACATTCCTTCTTGTTTTTGAGACTACTTTATGACTTGTTTTTTTTACATTCCTTCTTGTTTTTGAGAATACTTTATGACTTGTTTTTCACACTTCTTGTTTTTGAGACTACCTTATGACTTGTTTTTTTTACATTCCTTCTTGTTTTTGAGACTACTTTATGACTTGTTTTTCACACTTCTTGTTTTTGAGACTACCTTATGACTTGCTTTTTTACATTCCTTCTTGTTTCTGAGACTACTTTTTGCAAAAGCTCTGTGACCCTGAGACTTGTTTGGCACATTCCTTTATGTTGTCAGTAAACCACAGGAACTAGCAGGATTACTTGAAGCATTCCTGGGCATCCGGCCAATGTCTATGTTTTGTTTCAACATAATCTTTGCTAATCCTGTGTGTGTCAACACACATAGCCTTTAAAGGATGGGACTTTCTTCTCAGTCAGACAGAAGCCTCACTTGTGGAGTGAACACACTACCCAGGAACTTTACTGTTACAGACTCCTGCATGGCTGAAAAGAGGTTTACCAATTGAAGTGTTGGCAAGGATGATGCTTTTGACTTTATCTGTGATGTATTAATTCTGTTATTTCTTAATATAATATGATGAATTGCTTTATTTAAGTTATACTATGTTGTTTTAAGTGTATTGTCTAATTTTTTTGCAATAAAGTGACTACTGCCTAACTTTTTTGTCTTAATCATTTCTGCTCCTGCTAAAATTAAAATCATTCAGAAAACGGAGTTATAATTTACAGCCTTGTTTGATCCTGGAAGTGAGCACCATGAAGTAAGTGTTCATAAAGGGTGTCAAGTACTTTTAACACTGTGAAGCTGAGTTTGTTCATAACCCAGTTTAAGTACAACATTGAGCAGTGGATGGGGAATAATAAATTTACACCAGGCCTGGCACCCATGTCCCTTATGGACAGAGGTAGCTTATAAATGCTTGGCCTTCAATGTCACATTTGGATACAGGACATCATTATTCTTTCAGGAAAACTTGGCTAGGCTTAGAAAGGCTCCCCAGGTAATTAGCGAAGTAACAATCTGTGAATCTACAAATCTATGAATCTGAGAGTATCTGCTTAAAGCTGTACATGGCTAGGAATAGTACAGCTGTGAACACTTAACATAAATGCAGATGTTCAAGTGTATTCACTGTTGCAGTCATCACCTGTGGGTTATCCCTGCTGTGGTAGCCCTTGGTCGTCCCAAATACCAGGCAGCTGATGCCATTACATCAGTTTTTCTTTCCCTAACCAGTCAGAAGCCCCAGGAATTATAGTAAAGTGGTCCTGGTGGCTAAAGGCCACCATGAGAAGCTTATGTCCCCCTAAGGAAAGAGGATATAAGGGGGAAAGAGGGAGGGAAACCAGGACTACAACAGCGAAGACACTCGAACATCTGCATTTATGGTAAGTGTACACAACTGCACTATGTTCATGTTTCACTGTTGCAGTCATCACCTGTGGGAGGATTCCCAAAGCTGATAAGAGGGGTGGAAGGCTTAGTCAGAGACCTAGGCATGGGTCAGCATGCCATGCAGAACTGCAGAGGCAAACCCTGCCCTAGCCTTAGAGAAAAGTGGTAGGTAGTAATGCTTTGTAAAGGTATGTACAGAGGTCCAGGTGGCAGCTTCCAAGATGTCCCTGGTGGGAACTCCTCTGAGGAATGTTGTGGAAGTGGAGGCTGCCCTAGTGGACTGTGTACAAATTGACTTGGAGGTGGTTTCTCATGTAGTCTGTAGCAGAAATTGATACAGTGTGACATCCATTTGGAAAATGTTTGCTTGGAAATGGGCTTCCCTCTGCCCCTGGGGCAAAGCTAACAAGAAGTTGGTCTGTTTTTCTGAAGGGTTTAGTACAGTCCATGTAGTATCTGAGCTGTCTGTGCATGTCCAGTGAGTGTAGAATTCTTTCCCTCTTGTTTTGATGGTTAGGAAAGAAGGTGGGTAGATGTATGGCTTGGTTAAGGGTCACATCAAATACCACCTTGGGCATAAAGGAGGGGTTAGTCCTCAGGGACACCATGTCTGCATGGAAAATGATGAAGGGTTCAACAGCCATGAGTGCCTAAAGTTCTGAAACCTTTCCAGCTAAGGTGATAGCTAGTAGGAAAGCAGTCTTCCAGGAGAGGTATCTCAATTCTGCTTAAGCATCAGGTTTGAATGGTGGTAAGGTTAGTTTTTCTAAAACATAATTCAGATCACAGGCTGGTGTGGGTGGCCTTCTGGGAGGTCTGATATTAGAAGTTCCTCTGAGGAATTGTTTAATCAAAGGATGTGAGAAGAGAGGCTGGTCTGTATTGAAATGAGCTGAAATGGCTGAGGCATGGATTTTAATAAAAGAAAAAGAGAGGCCACTAATGAGTAACTCGGCTAGGTAGTCCAGGATAAGAGGGATGGAAGGATGTGAGGTAATGCCCCCTCTGAACTGGCACCAGGAGCAGAATCTTTTCCATTTCCCTGTGTAAGATTTTCTTCTGGCCTTTGTGATAATGTCTAGGACCTGTTTGCTTAACAGGGGCCTCTTGTTTGCTTTAAAAGCATTAGCCATGCTGACAGTTTGAGAGTCTGCAAGTCTGGGTGCAGCATTTTGCCCCCCAGCTGGGTCAAAAGGTCTGAGATCAGGGGAAGCTGCCTGGGAGGCTGTAATGTCAGGCTGCACAGTAAGGTAAGGGGTACCAATTCTGTCTGGGCCAAACTGGAGCAATGAGGTTGGACTTTGGTCTCTCCTCCCTTGTCTTGATCAGTACCTTGGGAATAAGAGGCAGAGGAGGGGACTGCGTACACAAAGAGGTAGTTCCAGGGAAAGGTCAAGGCATCCACCTTCCACACTAGGTGGTGATACTCCCTGGTACAGAATTTTTTCAGCTGGTGGTTGAGGTGCGAAGCAAAGAGATCCACCTCCGGAGTTCCTCACTCCTGAATGACTTGCAAAAAGATTTTTCGGTGGAGCTGCAATTTGTGGAGGTCCAGTAAGTTTCTGCTTAGGTGGTCTGCCAGCATGTTGTTAATCCCTGGTAGGTATTGGACAATTAGTTGTAATCCCATGGAGGAGGCTGCCAGCCAGAGGTTCATGGCTAGCCTGCACAGAAGGTAAGACTGGGTCCCTCCCTGTTTGTTGATATACCACATCGCTGTGGTGTTGTCTGTTTTGATAAGGAGAACCCCTGGCCTGAGATGGGGTTTGAAGGATGTCAGAGCCTTTTGTACTGCCATAATCTCCTTCTGACTGATGTGTAAGAGAAGCTGCTGGGCATCCCAAAGACCTTGGGTGCACCTGCCTGCTAGGTGAGTGCCCCAAGCAATGTCTGAGGCATTGGTGGTGATGGTCTGCCTGGTAGGGGGAGGATGAAGGGAAGACTCTTGTTCTTGGCACAGGCACCTACCCATCAGAGAAACTTGGCCCTTACACAGGGGATCAGAGGGAGAGTGGTCTCTAGAGGCTGAGAGTGCTGACACAAAAGGTTCTTTAGATACCACTGAAGTTTCCTCATGTGAAGCCTGGCCAGAGGAATTAGAAGGATGCAAGATACCATGTACCCCAAGGCTTGCAGGAACTTCCTTGCAGTGAGGTGATTTCTGGAAGCCAGCTGGGTAAAGTAGAGAGGCAGGTAACTCTGCTTTTCTGGGGATAGGAAGGCCACTTGGGATGCTGTGTCCAACAGTGCTCCCAAGAAAATGATCTTCCTGGAGGGTGGTTGCTTTGATTTCATCTTGTTGATGGTGAACCCTAGGGAAGTTAGGAGGGTTTTAACAAAGAGAAGATCCTGGAGCAGCTTTTCTTTCTCTGCCTGAATGAGGCAGTCATCCAGATAAGGGTAAATCTGTATATTTCTCTGTCTGCAAAATGCTATGGCTGCGTCTAAGCATTTGGTGAATACTCTGGGTCCAGAAGATAAGCCAAAGGGTAGCACAGAGAACTGAAAATGTTGTGAGCCTGCTTTGAAGTGCAGGAATTTCCTGCAGGATTCCCTTATGGGGATGTGGAGGTAGGCATCTTTTAGGTGTAGGGTCACTAGCCAGGCATTTTTTGTAAGCATAGGCAGCAGCTGCTGCAAAGTTAGCATTTTGAATGTGGGGACCACCAGGGAGGTGTTCAGAATGGATAGATCCAGGATGGGGCACCAAGTGCCCTCTTTTCTGGGAACAAGGAATAGTCTGGAATAAATGCCTTTGCCTGTTTGATCTGAGAGGACAGGTTCTACTGCCCCCGGGATATAAGAGCTTGGACCTGTTTCAATGCCTCTGCCCACTGATTTGGAGGTAAGTTTAGGTACCCTCTTAGAAATGGGAGTTCATTGAAAGAGAATTTGTATCCCTGAAAAATGATCTTTAAGACCCATTGGTCCTTTGTTACAGAAAGCCAATTTTCTTTGCAGAGGGAGAGCCTTCCTCCTAGCTTTTGGTGAGTGAAAGGAGGCCAGAGGGGGGAGAGGGAGTGATTGCGAGTTTTTGCCATAGAAGGATGGATTAGAACTCCCTGCCTTTGAGGTGGAAGTGGTCCACTGCTTGGTTCTCTGCTGCCCCTGGGATATGGGCCTGGGTGGTCTGTCCCTGCGGGGCTTACCTTGGCCCTGTCTGCTAGGTGCAGTAAAGGACCAGTGCTTAGAGGGAAAGTTCCTGCTGAACCGATGAGGTTGTACCTGAAAGAAATCTTTTACTGTATGCATAGATTTTGCTTTGTCTTCCATCTTTTTAAGCACCTCTTCTGCTTTTACTCCAAACAAGCGATCCTTATCAAGGGGTGCATCATTTAATTTAGACTTGACATGATCAGGGAGAAGTTGTTTCTTCTACCATGCATGTCTCCTAACGACAGATCCTGATGTTGCTGCCCTGCTTTATGCTTCTAGGGCATCATATCCACAATGTAATGAGTGTTTGGCCACTTGACAAGTAGAGTGCAGTAAATCTGCTAACTCTTTAGAATTGGCATAGTCAGGAAAATTTGAACTCTTTTGTTTTAATAGTTCCAAAGTGTGTTGTTGATATTTTAACATATGGAACTGACAGTTGACTGCTCTGATAGCTAAGGTTGCAGAGCAGTATACTTTTTTACCCCATCTGTCCAGAGCTCTGGAATCCTTGTCAGGAGGAATAGGATTCTTGGCAGAACTAGTCTTAGCTTCTTTAGGTCCCTGTGTAATGACTCTTGGACTGCAGCAGGATTTCTGTACAGGTATTTGTGAGACTCCAGTACTCTGTAATACCTATCAGGTTTACTGGGAGCAAGTGGGAGGGTGTCAGGGGCTAAGCTGGATTCAAGGAAAACATCATCCACCACTTCTAAAATGGGGGGATGTCCAGGGGTCTGTGCTGGGGCAGGTCCAGAAACTCTCTTAGTCTTTTCTTAGGCTGGGGGAAATCCTGAGATTCCCATTGGAAATGTTCCCTGAGGGTGTGAAGGATTTCCCCCAAAGGAAAGGTCTCCTTGTGGGGAGGCAGAAGGAATGGATTCCTCTGCATCTGAATCCTCATCAGCAGTCAGAGGTTGTTGTTCCTCTTCAAAATCTGAATACTCAGATTCCTCGTTATCCTGTTCTGTCATAATTTCAGGAGAAGGGTGTCTTTTCCTTTTAGAAGTTGTGGCTTGACTATCCCTGATCCCTGATAAGGGAGATGAGATCCTACACCATTTTAAGCATTTGTGCTTGGGGTGGTTGAGCAGGAGCAAGATGGTGGCAAGAGGCAGATTTTCTAGGAGTAGCCTGGCTTCTAGGCCTAAGATTATCCATCGGTCTGAGAGAAACAGTAGTCAGATGAGAAGACATCATTGTTTTGTCTAGATTCGGTAGTGCGAGAGGCCTCCTCGGAAGCTGGTGCCTGCATCGAGGCTCCAGACCCAACCAAGGCAGAGACAGCCAAAGTCTCTAAAGACGAAGAAGATTTCTGTGGCATACTGGACTACGAAAGGGTCTCAGTAGAGGCCTGCGTAGATACTGAATCTTTGGTAGCGACCAACCGGCACACTTGTGAACTGCTTCTGCTATGGGCTCCACTGCAAGAAAGACTGATGTAATGGTGTCGGCTGCCTTGCTTTATAGCACTGATGACCTGATGTCAGACTACAGGTGACAGCAGCCGATGCAGGAAAACATTGACTCTGGTATTCGGGCTGGCAGAGGGCTACCGCAGCAGGGATAATCCACAGATGATGACTGCAACAGTGAAACACGAAGAACATCTTATGGTCCCTGTGAGTACCTGCCCAGCATTTTTCATACACTTTTATGACAGCAGTGCACAGTGTTAGATGGTTAATTTCTATCATATCTAGGCATGAGTGAGTGATACTAAATCAAAAGACCTACCTTCTACTAGTGACATAAATAGGACATGTTGGAGAGACAATGTTTCTCAGAGAATTCCCATTATCTGGAACAACCTCCCCATACATGTGAAGAAGAGTTCCTTCTTATCCATAAGCTCAACTTGGACCAATAGATGGGTAATCAGAAATTCACCTCTGATCTGGCTCCTACGTCTCGGATGGACAGAGGCAGTCAGTAAATCACCCCCTATATAAATCAAATTTGTAGGTCACATTTGGATGGCATGGCTAGGCCTATAGTGGTCATTAGCCTAGTCTGCACCTATGACCCTATGATCTTATAACCCTATGATAAAACTGGTTCACTGACTGCACACTCTTCCACCTTTTCCACCATTTTTTTGAATACTTCACTGGAGGGGGGGGGGGTCCCATGGAGTTGTTCTTTACCAAAAAAGAATTAAGGAGATGCACTTTGATGTCCTGGCAGAGGCTGTATGATCACTGACTCCATTGCTGTCACCATGATTCCTGCATTCACAGCATGATACCCACACCTACTGGAGTTTTTATTTACATAACTTACTGGGGGAGTGAGGTACAATAATTCTGCCCTCAGGTCCATATCAGACACCTCCTCAATCTTCTTCATCTGCTCTAGGATACCTGTTTGAAACCTGGTCATATGTATTTGGCAGTTAACAGCTCAGAATGTTGGCTGTGCACACTTTCATCCCAAATCAGTCCAACTATCTGCATTCCTTATCACTCCATATTGGGAGGACGTATTAGCTTTGACCCCTTTTCTGGATCCATTGACACAACTACTGTAATCATGACAAGGTTCAAGTAAAGGAAATTGTGGGACCCCTGAACTCCATAGAACCTATCAAACTTACTGTGTTCAGGTGGCTGGATGTCTAGTTTCTTGCAGGCTTCTAAAATATATCCACTATTGCTTTCAAAACTGTAGGAATTACCACAGGATTAGGGTCATTCACATCCAGTAATTCAAAATATGTTTTCTGGGCATCTGATTCCTCCTTGGCTTCCCAGTAGAAATGGTCTTACATCCAACAAATAGTGTCTCCAAATGAGATAGCCCTGTGGATGAAGCACAGGGCATGATGTAATCCGTTTCTGTACCATACCCTGGGGGGCATTTGGAACAAGTTGTCTAAGTCTCTGAAGAGATACCATCCCACTCAGAGGATGGTTCTTTCTTTATTTTGGCAGAGGGGACTCCAAACACTAAAGCTTGATATCCACTTGGCTGCAGTTTCCTAAGGAACAGCCTAAGACAGAGGGGGAATGGGCTGCAACCCACTTGCCTGGGGTGCAGGTAACTACAAGGAAATGAGTATATGCAATTTCTGAGAATCTTAAAATGTGTTTGCTTGGAGGCCATGGACTAAGAAGGAGATTATTAGGCTTGCATGCTCCAACCCCAGGTGTCAATCTGACTAAAATATATAGCTTTCTGAAGTGACAAAATGTGTTTCAGGCACATGCATCCAAGGTTTCTGTCTTGCATTTTTTCAGATCTATTCTTGCAAGACCTTTTACACTTACAGTGGAATGTACGATTATGCACTAAAGATTCATTACTATTAAAATATAAGCATGCTAATTGGACAGCCCAACCAGTATGCCTGTTGTAAATTGAGCATATACCAAAGGAAAAAAAAGTCCATCCGCTGAAGTACCATTGAGTGACCAGACTTTCTACTGGTACATGCTGAGCAACAGAGCAAAACTCGGGTATGTTCTGCAAAACACTAAACAAACAGAAATCTATCTGAGTTTCCTTATATTTTTCCATGTCCTCCGTAATTTTTTTAAACTGTTAAAAAAAAAAAAAAAAAAACAGTGACGGAGATTGTGTTTTCTCAATTGCTCACCCTGCATTGTCTTCACTACACTGATAAACTGCACATGCATACGGGACTTACATTCCCATGCTTGCTCAGTACATCAGTGCAGGACAAGACTGAAGTATTATTATTTAAGAAAGGTAAGCAATTTCTGTCTTAGATAATGTAACTGTGTAATAGCAATAATCCACTCCTGTTTGTGGGTATATATGGATTTACCCACTGTTGGCTTTGTTTCATCACCTGGACTTCACCCTCATGATCAAACCACAACAACCATGGGTAAATCCTGATGCACCCATGCCCAGCCATGGCTTATCGCTTATTATACAATGACTCCCCCCCAATTAATATTCCAAAACGTGCACACTGATTGGCCAGCATGCCTGTTGTAATCCCACAATATACCAACAGAAAAAAGGTCCGGTCGCCTGGACTTTTTTCCGTTGGTATAAAGTCCTCAAAATATATTTTTTTAAACAAATAAAAAGAAAAAAAGAAAAAACGGAGCAACAGAGACTTTCTTTTCTCATTGCTTCCATTTCTAAGCATTGATGTACTGGGTATGCATGGGACGCATACGCATGCCCAGTACATCAAAACAGGAAAGCAATGTACTACAACTAGCAGAAGAACTGTAATGCGCTGTTATGCAAAGACATTATTTAAGAAAATTACGTTTTTTTTCTTAAATAATGTCATTGTACAATAGCAATAACCGACTCTGTGGTTGTAGTATATTGAAATTTACCCATGGTTGGCTTTATTTAATTACTCGTGATTAAACCACACCAAATGTGGGTAAATCTTCAATATACAACACCACATCGTCGGTTATTGCTTTAATAACTCGACTTAGGTTACTACAATTCCTAAATCCTCAAACCTGGATAACCTTAAAAACTGGCTTGTGGCTTATTTTACACTTACCTTCATTTTAGTAGTAGTCTGGCCAAAAAAATTAAAATATATTTATAATACTCTATCCATTTTCTTACAAATACACTGCATGTGTACACAATGTTACTAAACAGGGTTGTAGCCAGATATTTTCATTTTGTACACGTAGTCTTATATTGTCCCCACCTAATGTTTAAAACATGAACATTTCTCCAAATGCTACTACTCAAATACTGCTGAAAGAACAAGTATTGTTTTTTCAACACAATTAACACATTCTTTATCACATGAGTAGGATTAATTTTACCATATGAACAGATTGTTGTTGTAAACATTAGACAGTTATTGGCATCTTTTGGTCTCTAAAGCCATACATTTTCTAAGAGTTGCTCAGGAAAAATGTACTCACTTCAGTGCATTGATTATACCCAGCACCATGTGTTACATGAAAAAAGGACCCTAGTGATTCAAAAAAGTCTGTATCTGTGGCAGACTCTTCCAAAAACAATACATTTCACTGTTCCATAGTTCATCTCTATTAACTTCATTTCTGTATGAACAATCTTTTGTCTAATGAAATCTCCTCTGGCAAACAGTGCACTAAGCTCTCCCATCATATCACGCAAGAGAACTGCAACAAGGCAAAGGTTCACAGAAATGTCTATTATGAAGATGTACTATAATTTATTTAACATTTGTTAACCGGGAAAGTCTGACTTTGAATGAAGCCAATTTTCAAAGAAGGCCTGGGGGAGAAACACTGCAAATGCATGTCTATGTAACGTGGAAGGAAACCAGTGCACCCAGAGGAAACCCACACAAATGCAGGGAGGACATGCAGATTCCACACAGGGGCACCCCAGCCGAGAATCGAACCGGAGAACCTCTTGCTGTGAGGTGACAATGCTACCACTGCACCACTGCACCGTCCGAGTGCTTTTCTAGGCAAAAAAGAAAGGTGTATCATTAAATACCTGAGTTTTTCTTTTTGCAGTTATGCTACTTATTCAGAGAAGATTTTACAAAAGCACGCACATCACTTTGTATTACTATGATTTAGGTGTAGCTCTATGATTTTAGCCCTTAGGTTTAGCCTTGATCCTCCCAGCACAAACAAAATATAAAACACCATATCCCATAAGCGGATGGTGCAGTGGTGTAGCAGTTAGAGCTGTTACCTCACAGCACGAGGTTCCTAGGTTTGATTCTCGACTGGTGTGCCTTCTGTGTGGAATCTGCATGTCCTCCCTACATTCATCAAGTTCGACCTCTTCATGAGTACATACTGTATTAAATAAATAACATAAGCTCATACCAAGATTACTTTTCACTGGCTATATACAATCTAATGTAGGAAGAACGTCCACTGTCGAAAATAACAAAGTGCTGCTCTTTCTGACCCTCTGCTATGATTTTTGAAGGCCAGTGCTATGATTTTTAATGCTCAAAGGTCAAGAGGTGTGGGTAGAGGTCAGATCTAAATATGCAGTATGGGTTAAATGTTTTCCAAATGCTCACACCAGAACTCTGCAGTAATCTAAAAATCAACACTGCCTAAGAAAGAGTCATTAGTCATCTGATGTCATTCACAAACGATTATAGCTTTATCAAACTAAACTCAATAATTTCATGTCCGAAAGAAAACAAAGTAAAATCTCTAGTAATACTGTAAAACAACATGCATACCTCAGAAGCTTGGTCTTTTTCTTCTGTTTGAAATGCTTTATCAAACATTTCAATCTGTTTATCCATATGTGTGTACTAGTTCAAGTTCTCTCTCTCTGGGTACTTCCAAATTAGGGCTTGAAAGTGAATGCAGGACTGCAGATTTCTCTTTCCTCATCCAAATCTTGCCCCACTCATTTTTCCTTGCCCTCACACAACATTCTGTTATCAAAACTTAGAATCACTCTCTTATAACAAACACACACACACACAGATAAACATCAGGAAATAAAAGACCTAAGCAACCTCTAGGCTGCAAAATTAAGCTAGTCCAGACTGAAAATAGACTTTAGACAAAGCATTGTCTCTCTTTCTCTCTCTCCGCACAGTGTCTACCACCTGACATTCCACACAACTGTTAACCCAAATAGAAGAAAGAAAACATATTAAAGGCACGAGCACAAACAAAATATAACGTGTCATATCCCATAAGTGGATGGCGCAGTGGTGTAGCGGTTAGAGCTATTGCCTCACAGCAAGAGGCTCCCCGATTTGATTCTCGACTGGGGTGCCTTCTGTGTGGAGTCTGCATGTCCTCCCTGCGTTCATGTGGGATTCCTCTGGGTGCTCCAGCTTCCTTACACATTCCAAAGACATGCATTAGGCGGACTGGACAGTAAACTGGCTCTAGGTGTGAGTGTGAGTGTGTAGTGCACCCTCTTAGGAGGGTTGGGCATCAGGCTAGCAACTTGATCCCATAAATCCCGTACCTGCTACAGAAACAATGGGTGCTGAAGGGAGCTTGTTGCCCCATGTGCTGAATGCACGGGAGTGAACCTAGGATCAAGGATCCCATAAGTAATAAAATAATAGTACTCACCCACGTTTATGTAAATCAAGTGATACAGATATGATTAATAAAATGAAATAAAGGCTAACTAAAACTATTACTGGTAGGCACCAACACAGTACAGTAGCTAGCAGAGTGGGGATTAAGTAACAGTACATATCAAGGAATGTGTTATAGGGGGACGATTCCATCTGAGGTATGCTAAAAAGCAAGGGGGGGCTGAGGAGATCATTACATTCATTATCTTATTACCCACCCCTCACAGACTAAATTAATATGTGCTTTCCTTTTATTAAAGATCAGATGACATCTGTTCTTGACAAATTAGGATAATCTACTACAATTTTACCACTACCATAGAATAACAAAAACTCAACAACTTGTAAATCACAAGAACAGAACCTAATGACCAAGCTTTTATACTTGCAAAACAAAAAATAAGTGACTATAATGAATGACATAAATGCAACCAAAAGAAAATGAATATACACACACATACCATCTTCGCAGGGTCCAGAAGAGGCAACATGAATGGACTTTTTCTGTTGGCAAGCGACAGCATGTAGCTCACATGGGTTATTGTAGGTCACACCATCACTGCCACACACCGGTAAAGATGCCTGTGTCTCGCACGAAGGGCATTCACACTTGTTGTTACTGCATGTTGCTCTAAAGGAACAGATTGTATTGCCACAGGTTTCTGTAATATTTAAAGCAGAAATTAAGAAAAATGTTATCAACAACAAACAATACTATTTATATATTTATTTATCTGATTTCATATCTGGTTTATTTAGAGAGGTACAGCTACTACTGGGTACTTCTGACTTACAAGAGAGACTGGGAGAAGCTAGATTTATGAGGCAAATATATTATTACATTCACATCTAAAAACAATGGGAAGCATTTTATCACAAGATGAGTGATGTGATAGATTTTACCTTTCATTTACAACTATTACAAGGATTTAACTTATTAAGCATATCTTCGAGTTTCTATTCACCTTTATTAAAGAAACAATGATGAAAAGCGATTTACTGGCATGCAGAACTATCCTATATATTTCATGCACATATTCTTAACTGTAAATGTATTTCCTTGAGTCAGAGCAATTTGCATAACTGAATAGGGACCATTGTGTTTAGTCAGCATACCTGATAAAAACAATTAAGATCCTTTGTCTAAATAATGGAAAATATTTTACTCACTATACAAAGGGCAGCAAACAATATAAGGATTTTGCACTTTTCAAAGATACGCTTTAGTGTAGGTATGACAAAACACTAGAAGTACTTGAAAATTTATGGACACAATCCCTGTTTTACTGAAAATACTGTAAATATGCAGCCCAGTTTTAAGTTTGGCATATCTGCATGCAACTGTGAAATATAACTTCTTACTGCTTCACATAACCTCTTAAATTATATTTTCAAGCATTCACTCTTTCCACAATTACAGTATTTTTGAATAAAATTCTGAAATAAAGACTCTTTATAAGATTCTAGACTAATTTTACATCAAAATTTCATGCATTACTCCAAACCTGCTGTCACTCAAGACACCAGGGTGCAAGGCAACAGCACAAAAGCAAATAGTATGTTTTCTGGTAAGACAGATTTGAAACCAGTGGTTACTGAAATCGCACATGAAAATATTGCCACAGATAATACCATGTTACTATATCTAGTGTTATTTTCACTTTAGATGAAATGGACCAACTCAAAGTGGTAAAAGACAGCACTATTGTAGAGTAAATAAGCAACCCATAACAGAATTCAAATATAAAAGCTTAAAGCTGTTTTATGGATTTTGTGTCTTATAAACAGGATTACAGAAATTTTGCCAAAAAACAAAGATTAAAAAAAAAAGAAATCATACTGTGTGAAATGCACGCATACTCACTATATATATATATATATATATATATATATATATATATATATATATATATATATATATACACACACACACACACACTGGAACCTAACTTTACATCAACAACACAAATTGTTACGCTACACTTCACTAAACTCCAAACATCTAAAACAAAATACATCAGTCCACAAAGGATCAAAAAACAAATGAAACAGATACTTTTTTTGGGGGGGGCAAGCCACTCTGCACCCCCTTCACTCTGCTAATTATATATACCAACTCCGAGATCACACTACAGTAGGGGAAGGGGATATTCCCCCATCCCCACGTAACACGATCTCTAAGTTAAAATGCAAGCACTTTTCAAACAGCTCATTTTTGCTAAGCAGTGTTGTCTTTCCTCACTGTCGATGAGATCAATGAAAGCTTCCGCTCCTAGACATAGGTGTTGTACATTTGCTACAAAAAAGGTCAACGGGCTTTGTGGCTCTCAGGTGAATGCACAGTACATGCAATCAGCAATAATGCTAAATGGGATTTGAATGAGCCACATAATGCTTAACTGACAATGACTAGATAGATTATAAGTGATGTATAATGCTTGAAACTATAGTTGTTTCAGTGGTGTCTGTGATGTATACTGTTTGCCACTAAAGTGGTGTCATGTTGTTTGTTTTTTATTTGTATAAATGTAAGATTGCCTATGCTATGTGTGAAAATTTAATAAAGATGTTTGTTGGAAAAAAAAAACAATAATGCTAAATGCAGTGTTATCACTTGTACGATAAGCTGGTGAGGTCTGTATTTGTATATATTTGTTTAGGGGGGATGTATTGTGTTTATTGAGGAAGGTGGTGGTGGGATGTAGAACACTGCTTTAAGTGCTGCTTATGTGATTTAACAAATCCTTACTGGTGTAGTTCTGAATGGACAGCGGCAGTGATTCATGTGTTTAAGGAGACTTCTCTGTTGTCTGAGGTGATGAGATGATGGACTTGACATATATATACTTAAGTCTGTGTGGGGTAAGCTCCCATACAGAGTGTGCAGACATCTTGCTCCTTGCAGGAAAAAGTATGTTGTGTTTTTTTTTTAGTTTTGTTTGTATTTTCATTGCTTTGTGTGTTGATTCTGTGTATGTTTTGATATTTGCTTTTTTTTCATTCATGAGATGTTTGTTTTTTTTGTCTTTCGGCTTTTTCCTGGTAAGGGGTTGCCACAGCGGAACTCTGGTCTGCTAATGATTGGCAGTAGATTTTTACGAAATGCCGAGGTGCCAGCTCGACGCCCAACCTTCAACGAAGGCACGCCCATTTACACACGCATGTCTTTCGAATGCTACCCGATCGCGGGGGGGATATGCAGACTCCACACAGAAGGCACTCCCAAGCCAAGCCGAGAATCGAATGAGAGAACCTCTTGCTGTGAGGTAACAACGCTACCGCCGTACCACCACTGCATATGATGGTAATAATCGCATATATGTGTAACATGCATTTATATACATATATATCTATATATTTGCTTTGTTAACTGGGTTAAAGGAAAGATCCATATGGAACTTTTTCAGACTCAGTCAGAGAGCATTCTTTGCTTAAATAAGTTGATCGTAGTCACACATCAGGCAAATGGAGGAGAAAGTAATCAAACCCAGTACCTTTTGGCTACAGGAAGTCACTCATTAACAATTCAAAGTCTTAATCCTCTGCGTTAGCCAATATATATATATATATATATATATATATATATATATATATATATATATATAGTGAATAATGCAGAGAATTAAGGCTTTGAATTGTTAATGAGCGACTTCCTGTAGCCAGAAGGAAATAATGAAAAGACAGTCTGTCCAATTTGTACTGCGGGAAAGTAGCAAAAGGGGCAGTGAGTAAGGAAGCACAGGCATTTACCTGGATATAAGCAACAGTAATCAAAATATTACAAGGAATGTTACCCAACAGTTTTAGCAAACAAACAAACCAGAGAGCAAAAAAGGTTACAATGACAATCCATTCCATAAAACCTGGAAAAAAAATAACAGCTAGAGTTTTCAGTAAGTGAAACCTTAAATCTCATGTAATGGAGGCCCATGGGACACATGCAAATGACCTCTTTAGGACATCAAGAAAGTTATGGGCACTTAGACGCCATGTTGCTGAAAAACTTGATGTCCTTAATGGGTCATCTGCATATATCCCATGGGCCTCTATTGCAAGAGATATATGCAACTTTAGCAAAGAAATACTGAAGTCTGCTAGTGCATGACCATATTACTGTAGATTGTGGAAGTATCCTTCAAGAAACAAAATCCTGCAACCACATATCTTTAGGGATATAATGCAGGGTTGCCTGTCAGCATGAA
>NC_056729.1:1654341168-1654448668 GCF_019279795.1 Protopterus annectens
GAAAAACACAGAGGAGGGAAGAACAGATCTATGAGTTGGGGCAGGCAGAAAAGGAAAGCCTCAGGAGGAGAATTTATGGGACAGACACTGAAAAAGATGTGGGACAAAGTCCTGAGACATTAGTTTGGAATCTTTCAGACAGGGTGTTATCCGAGGACGAAATAGAAATCCTTAACAGGGGTCTATCTTTTATACCTTCAGTTAGGAGTCAAATCACAGACACTATTGCAGATGGGAGGTTGTTTAGTCGGAATGTCCAGCTTAAACTGGACTATGGTATTTCTTCTAAGGACACACCGCATAATAAGATTTTAAAAAAAAACTAGTACTTATGTACCAGTATTACATCCCCTCCTAGATGCTTTTACGAAAATGGTAGAGGATGATTTGCACACCTTAAATCAGAATAACACAATGGGCAGCACAGTAGTGCAGCGGTTAACGTTGTCGCCTCAGAGCAAGAGGTTCTCCGGTTCGATTCTCGGCTGGGGTGCCTTCTGTGTGGAGTTTGCATGTTCTCCCTGTGTTCGTGTGGGTTTCCTCCGGGTACTCCGGTTTCCTCCCACATTTCAAAGACATGCATCTGGAGCATTTCTCCCTGGGCCTCCGCTGAAAACAGGCTCTGTGGAACCTAGTCAGACATTCCCAGTCAACAAATGTTAAATAAAAAATAAAATGAATAACAGGAAGAAGAAGTGGAATGGGAATTTAACCCCCAGATTGAGAACAGTTTTGAATAATCTAAGGGATGACAGAAACTTTATTATCAGACCAGCTGATAAAGGTGGACCCATAGTGGTGTTTAATAGTGTTGATTATTTACAAAAAACTACTCTCATGTTAAGTGACAGTGATTTTTATGAATTAATTAGTTTGAATGAAGTCTGGAGTAAGGTGTGTAACATATCATATATGTTGCAAGATTTATTACTCAATGAGGTTATAGATGAAGACCTGTTTAATTTTTTACATGTGATAGATCCTTTGATTCCAGTCATCCAAGGCCTCCCCAAGGTACATAAAAATCCCCGAGACCCACCTATGAGACCAATAGTGGCAGGAAGAGGTTGGGCAACGGAGCCCCTATCCATCTACCTTGAGAAACACCTGAGACCCTTGGTGAATGAATCTACACATAAAGACACAAAACATTTTTTGCTAGACTTATACTCCAAGGTTGTAGATCTACCGTTAGATATGTACTATAAAATGGTTACCCTGGATGTACAGTCCCTTTTTACTATGATACCTAACACTGAAGGTGTTGAGAGTGTTATGAGATGTTTACAGAGTTGCGAAGCCTATAGTCCAGCTATGAAAGATTTATTTGGTGCCTTGTTTGAAAATTGTCCTGGAAAATAACATCTTTCTTTTTACTGAGCTAGCCTATATTCAGAAGGAAAGTGTGGCTATGGGCACTTCATATGCCAATAGCTACGCCAATCTTGTCATGCTGGACTGGGAACGTAATAAGGTGTTTGTCCTAGATAGTTTTAAGAAACATGTTGTTTTCTATGCATGTTTTGTTGATGATCTTTTCCTCCTGTGGACTGGTACAGATAAAGTCCTGGATGACTTCCTTAAAGAGATTAACAGTCTAATCATCTTTTTGAACTTTTCTATTGAAAGTTCGATTAATTGCATTACTTTTTTGGATGTTTTTGTTGATTGACTGCCAAATGGGATGCTCAATACTGGAGTCTTTAGAAAAACGTGCTATAGGAATTCTCTATTACATCTGGAAAGTCTTCTTTTGGCTTTTCCCGGTTAGGGGTTGCCACAGCGGAAATCCAGTCCGTGAATGATTGGCAGTACAGTTTTACGTGCTAGCTTGCCGGGCCTAACGCACAACCTTCAGTGAAGGAATGCCCATTCACGTATGTCGACACACAGAAGACGCTCTAACTGAGAATCGAACGTGCAACGTCTAACTGTGAGGTGACAATGCTACCGCAGCACCACCACCGCAGTATACACCCCAATTACATTTATAAGAACTTGATAAGGGGACAGGCGATAAGAGCATCCAGGATGAATCCAAATTATGACAGCTTCTTAAAAGAGCTGTCAAACTTAAACAACAGGCTTTTACAGAGAGCATATAGGCCAGATGAGATCACCTCCCACTTTGAAGGTGTTTTGGAGCTGAGGAACGGTATTGCCAGACCATATTTCTCACAACCATATCCAGTAAAGAATGTCCCTGATATATGTCCTGAAGTTAGGAATCCACCAGTTAGATTTTCTGTTAGTTATACGCAAGACATAAACAGTATAAGAGAGGTTTTGAACAAGAATTGGAATCTACTTTTACTTGATTCACAACTTAAAGACATTGTTGGTGAGGAGCCTTATTTTAGATAGAGGAACAAGTCTAACCTACATAGATTACTTTGCTACCCTCACCTTATCTACCCAGCTTAATGAGTGTTTGAACAATATTGTGGGTACTGTTCTGTGTAATTGTTGTAAGTTTTGCAAATTTGTAGATACCGGCTCCCAGTTTATTCACCCAGTTACTTTCTATTGTTTCAGGTTTCAATCGCAATACATCACATGTCATTTATTTAGCTAGGTGCACTGCTTGTCAAGCATTCTACGTAGGCAAGACAGACAGACGCCTATGAGACAGAGTAAGGGAACACCTTTATCACATTCGTACACTGTCTCCATGCAGTGCACTTTCTAAACACATTATAGACAGTGACAATACACATTCATTTGTATTCTTAGTTATACAGATCAATAAACCCAGTGTTAGGGGAGGGGATATATGCAATTACACTGAAACACTGGAATTAAAATGGATTGTCTGACTTAGAGCAGACTGTAGACCAGGTCTGAATGACAAAATTCCATTGAAACCTGTTCTTAAGAATAGGAGACTCACTGTGAGATAAACAAACATATTTTAGAATGTTAATAAATGTTTTATATTTGCCTTTATATACAGATGTATATATTTATATATATATATATATATTTTTATATATATATTGTTTATATATATAGTTTTCTGTATACATTTTTATAGACCTGTATTATTTTTGCATACCAAAAAGTTTTAATCAGGAACAGGAAATGATGTCACCCTATTTCCTTATAAAATGTGACCTGAATTTATTCAGTGTTTGTTTCTTATGGTTTGACATAGCCGTTAGAGGGTGAAAGCGCTTACCAATAAAACAGCTTGGATTTTACTTGTCTTTTGCACGGATTCAGTCATTGTTTGAACTAGCATTTATTTCTGCTGCTTGAATAAGCCTCAGTGACTGCTGGATTTATGCTGATTTTTGTTGTCAGCCTTGGTTTGCTCCTGTACTTCTTTTCTGGAAAATTTCTGAAGAACAGACAGAAAACATAATGTAAAAATCTGGACATTCTGTGAAAATCTGGACAGTTGAGAGGTACCATGCACGCACGCATGCACACTCACTGACACACACACACACACACACACACACACACACACACACACACACACACACACACACACACACACACACACAAATAAATATTCAACCCAGAAACACCTTTGCTGAGAAAATCTTAAAATTTCAGAATGCATAGAAAATTAGTCAAAACTCTAAACTGCTTTTGGCAAAAAACACCCCACACATCAATTATTAACCACCTCCTCACATTTTAAGAAGTCACTAGCTTTGACAAAGGAAAAGAAAATCATATTACGGGACCATATTCACAAACATTATGCACAGTTACAATAATTTGCCCCAAAACTAATGAAAACAATAAAAGCCCTTTTTGTCAAAACTAAGTTCCATTGTATTTTACCACGAGATGTGCCGAAGGTTTGGAACTAGTCATGCAGTTTGCTGATTCCTTGCTGCTGCCCACATTGCACGATACATCTTCTCAAAAGGGATGCATTCTTTTATGTTGCTTATTTGTAGGTGTGGTCTTTTCTCTAACATATATTTAGTGGACCTAACAGAATCCACCACATGTATTGCGTGCACACGTGCGTACACACGGAAGCACTTTACATAATCAAATTACTGAAATCTCGAATGTCATATGATTGAGACCATATGATCGACATTTTAGTAAATCGAATATGTAAAGTTGTAAAAAATAACACTTTACTTACCTTAAAACGTTACGTGCACACAGAGGCAAGGCTTCTTGTACGCTCTGTGTGTACGTAATGTTTTTATCTTTTTTGTGGTGTTGACAGGAGGTGGGAAATCTCCTGTTTTGCGCTTCCACATACAGCGCAATATGGGAAATTTCCCTTTTCCCCACTGTAGCGCGATCTCAGAGTTGGTATATTTAAGTAGGGGGGGGGTGTGGGGGGCACAGCCCCTCACATGGGTGGTGCAGGCGGACAAATGTTTGACTTTTTTTTTTATTTTGGGTTTCATTTTAGAAGTTCGAGTTTCCAAAACTCAATCTTTTCGTCTCGACCATATGAGGTTCGAGATTTTGGGAATTCGATCTTCTAAAGTGAATCCATTGATTTTGTTGCCTTTAATGAAATGGTAGCCTGGGCCCTTGGGATTCATTTCTCTCTTTTTTTTTTCATGATGTGGGGACAGGATAGTTGGATATCCTGGACAGGGATGTGATAGTTTTTAATGCACACTAATAAACATGGATGGATATTTACTAGATATTGTTAGACAGACACATTGTTATATTTATAGTGTTTTAGTTATTATGTTTATGTTTTTTTTTTAATTTTAGTTGTCACAGGCTTGAGGAAGGTTTTATTGCATTAGTTAGCTGAAAGTGATTTTATTTAAAAGTCTTTTTATGTATGGCACATTGGTGCAGTGGTTAGCATTGTTGCCTTCCCAGCATGAGGTTCTCTGGTTCCATTCTTGGAAGGCGTGCCCTCTGTATGGAGTCTGCATGTCCTCCCTGCATTTCTGTGGGTTTCCTCTGGGTGCTCCAGTTTCCTTCCACATTACAAAGACATGCATCTGGAGTGTTTCTCCCTGGGCCTCTGTTGAAAATTGCCTCGTTCCAAGTTGCACTTTCCTGGTAAACAAATGTTAAATAAATAAATGTATATGTTATGCTTTTCTTAATTCCTTGATCTTGGAATGTGGGTTGCAAATTGATATGTAGTGTTTTCCTTAATTGGGACTTAGTTTGATCTAATCAGCAGTAGGGTATAGGGGTGGGGACTTACTGTTCTAAAATGCATTTTTACACACTTTTTATCTTGTTTGCCATGAATAGGCTGGTTTAAAATGAAACAATACGTATATTTTCTATACCTAATTCTAAGTATATAAAAGTGATATGTTTAACATTGTTAAAATATTTCCGATGTTTTGTTACTGAGGGTCGCTTGTCTGACGAATAAAGGCTTGTTGCTTTGGAACACTCCCTGGGTGTCATAATGTTATTACTATGAATACACGTAATCTGTTGAGTAGCAGTAATAATTGTGCTAACAGTAACAATTATAAGCCCTGTCTGAATGGTAACTTTAAAAACAGGGATACAAACGTTTATTTCATTGTAGAGTACAATACTATATTCATTGAAATAGCAAACGTAGTTAAGAAATGTTGGGGGAAAGACTTTGTAATGCATAACCAAAGTGTCAGACCTAAGCTATCTATAGCACGCTTGCCAGAACTTCACAAGAGTACATACCGCTAAGGTAACTGCGCATTACACAAATACGTTTGTAGAAAAACTGATAAAACTAATAATGTCCAGTTTATTACTATTGGATATATGCATTGTCACTCTGTAGGTGTTATATATGCTCAGAGGTTTCCTTGCAACCTATTTTAAACAGGACAAACAAAGATGGCTTAAAATTAAGTGGCAAGAGTTGGGTAGATTACAAGTGATGTACAATGTTTGCAATTGGGAGTGTGTCAGCATAGTCTGTGATGTAAAATGCTTGCAGCTAGGATTGTGTCGGTGTGGTTTGTTTTCATTTACATAAATGTATAACTGCTTATGTCATAAGTGATGCTTTAATAAATATGTTTCTTGTTTAAAAAAGGGTCAGGCATTGAATAATTTGTGTAATGTTGCTTAGATTACATGATATATAGCAATATATGTGAAGCATAATGTTTGTTAATTTTTATAATACAGTTTGATTACTTTTATATAAATGTAAATGTGCCTATGTCATAAGGGTAATTCAATAAAAGTGTTTAAAAAAAATTAAGCGGCAAGAGCATGCACAGGACATTGCGAGTAAGAGAAATGAAAGCACAGTGGCAGCAATTTTTTCTGAATGGTAAATGGAGGATTGTTAATGATCTGAAAGGTACTACACTAGAACAACCTAAAATGGAAATTGGATACCATTATGATATGAAAGAAGTGTTGCTAACTAAAGTTTTTGTTTGTTTGTTTGTGTCTTTTGGCTTTTCCCGGTTAGGGGTCGCCACGGCGGAACTCCGGACCACTAATGATTTGTAGTTGATTTTTACGTGCCGAGTTACCAGCCCTGATTCACAACCTTCAACGAAGGTACGCCCATTCACACATGTCTCCACGCAGAAGACGCTCTAGCTGAGAATCGAATCGGACAGCATCTTACTATGAGGAGACAACGCTACGTTTATTTTTAAATTTGGTATTTAACCCCTAAGGGGGTTAATAATGACATACACTGGAAATGGTTAATTGACAGTGTTGCACTTTGACTGGTATGATTGCATTTTGTTTCCCCTTCTATTCTCATTTCATTTTGTGCTCTGTAATAGTCTCAAAAAACTTAGTGCTCAGACACCAGTGAAATGTTTAAATTATGCTTTAACAAATAGCCTTTGCCTTATGCCATTGTGTTATACTATAGTTTGGTACTAGCAGTTAGGTCATGACCTGAGAATGTCTTCTGGTAAAGTGACTGGACCAAAGTCACAGAATAGGCAAGATATGGAGAGGTGTGGAAAGCCATGAGCTGTAAGTAACAAGCTTTTCATCAAAAAGGAAAGAGAAAAAAAAAAGGTTTTATTTCAATTTTGCTTAAATATTTAAATTGCACTTACAGTGACCTGTGTGGTGATACTTTTTTGTACTTTTCTTCTTTTTTCCATGTTTTAGCCAAAAATGTTACCCGTTTACATTTTTAGTTTGTTCTAGGACCTGTCTTGTAGCTTAATTTGCAGTTGTAGGAAGATTGTGTTTCTACATTATACTTCATTTCTATCTACAGAAGTAGAATTACTTGCAAAAGCTATCTGTTAATATTTTAAACCCTTCTGGGCCTTAGACTTCCAGTTTCATTCACATTTGGGGCAGAACTGTGAACTACTGACAGACCTGAACATTATTCAATCATTATCATTGCATTTTTCCACAAACAGTGTTACTGGTAAATTTCTCAATAGTCTGGTGCCTTAAACTGTAATGGAATTTCAGCAGTCAGAGTATTGTTATTTTCTGATCCAGGATTTGTGCTTCAGTGCTTTTTACAGTGTTAATACTTCAGTTTTGCTCAAGCAGTTTTATATGCTGTTCATAATTTACCTGTTTTAAGTTGCAGCATAGCTGGCTTTAGGAATAGGCCAACTAGGCGGGCACCGCTCTAGCAGAGGCTTTTTTCCAGTAAAGTGGATTGTGGAAATAAACCAAGATGGGGCACCAGGTGGTGTGAGGGGTGCTGTACAGCCGTTTTGCCTAGGGCACCACTTGACCTAAGGCCGACCCTGAGTTGCATTATAGTACCTTCTCTTTCCTGGTTCTTTGTGTCTGCACCACCCCCAACACTGAGACAGCTAAAGTTTCTGAAATTCTTACCTTCCTTTGGATCACTGACCTGTAGCTCAGAGAATTTGCATTCCAGTGCCATTTTGTTCCCCCGTTCTTTGTTGATACAGTATCCTGCTTTTATTTGAGCATTTCACTGTATTTCTGTAAAACTACTGTGGCAGTGGTGGTGCGGTAGTGTTGTCGCCTCACAGTAAGACATTGTCCGGTTCGATTCTCAGCTAGAGCGTCTTCTGTGTTGAGACATGCGTGAATGGGCATACCTTCGTTGAAGGCTGTGCATCAGGGCCGGCAACTCGGCACGTAAAAATCTACTGCCAATCATTAGCGGACCAGAGTTCCGCTGTGGCGACCCCTAACCAGGAAAAGCTGAAAGACACAACTGTATTTCTGTAAAAAATGCTATTCCTTTCACTATCAGTTCTGTAAGACTGTCTTGAAATCACCTTCTGTAATGGATTTTGAGCTAGTTGCTTAACTCTTTTGTGGTAGCACTGTATTTCTGAGTCTCTTCTTCTTGTGTATATATTAGAAGGACTGGGTTTATTCATCTTGTGGCAGGAGGTGTTTGCCTGGTCAGTCTGAGCTGGGAAACTCACAAAAGCACTGGAGTTCCTCCACATACCAGTCACTATACACAAAATTCTGTACCATTTCCTATCCAGCTACAGGTCACCATCCATACACCAAGAAGCTCAAAATGCATACCTGGATCTACTGGAGAGATTTACATTCCAACCTAACAACCTACTCATGGGAGACTTTACTTACCCCTCTGTAGACTGGGAATCCTACACAGTCTCAAATCTACAGATACATAGATTCCTGGACTTCCCAACCATAAATACTCTTGACCAAATAGAGAATATGCCCACTCAAACATACTGGACCTTGTACTAATAAATTTGGGAGAACAATGCACCCAGTCCCACTGTCTTGTCCTCTTTCGTAAGACAAGACTGTACAGCTGTCTCCTTCAAACTCAATATCAACATTAACCTCAGTAAAACCAGTAAGAGTTAAGAACTGTTCCAAGGCAAACTATCTTTTGTCAAGTGATGGTTTGTCACAATTCAATGCCCCTCCAAACCCCGAAAACACAGCAGCCTATGTTGAATTGCTCTCAGAAGCTCTGTCCAACCATGTCATTGGCTGTATGGAGGCTGCTATATCTACCAGAATTAAGCCCACAACTAGTCCCAGAAACAAAATGCCCTAGTGGCATCCCAAATTAGACAGGATATACAACTAAAGGAAAAAAACTATAGAAAAAATCAGGAAGGGTAATTCCCATAAAGATAAAAAAAAATTCTCATCAAACTAAATAGTCAACTAAGAGGGCTAATTAGGTCAAACAAAGCCATCTTTGAAGATAATATCGCCTCCCTGGTGAAAGATAACCATAAGGCCTTCTTAAACTATGTCAGAAACCTGAAGGACAGCACAAAGCAGTCTGCTGAACTGGTGGTTAATGGTGCCACATTCATCGAGCCTTGTGATATAGCAAGCATACTAATGGATAAATTGAGTTCCAACTTTACCCACCTCTCATCCCCAACCACCCCCAAGAAATAACTTCAAACATAACCCCTGCAACTATAACTATGAGGCATGTACTAACTGCAATCACTAAAGCCAATAACACAGCCTCAATGAGCTCTGATAACCTCCTAGGATGTCTCCTGAACAGTCTAAAATATGACTTATTAGGATGTTTGAAGTAACTATTTAACTATAGTCTTAAAACAGGCTTTGTGTCACAGGAATGGATGTCTGCGATGATCATCCCCGTCATAAAGGATTACCTTCAACAGATCCTGGAAACTACAGACCCATTAGTCTGACTAGTCTTATTTGCAAAGCCATGGACCGAATTATCTGGAAATTATCAACATGGACAAAGGAGACCTCCAGACCCAAGAGGTTAGGATCGGTCAAGCAACCTCCACAAAGAGGTCGGTCATCGGTGGAGTCTCTCAGGGCATTGTGCTGGGTCTGCTCCTCTTTGGCATCTAGTTTTCAGGTGTCAAAGCCAATGTCAAAGGATTCTGACTGACCAAGTACACAGATGACAGTGAACTGACGGCAGTCACTGAATCCCCCCTAAGATGAGAATATCTTTCAGGAAGGTCTAACAAAGACAGATGCTTGGTTCCAAAACCATGGTTTAAAACTCAATACCAAGAAATACTTTACAGTATTTTTTGTAAAGTCTGCCATCCCAGGTAACTATGTCATTAATAAAACGCCCTTAAAAAGTTGACTCACTAGTCAAGGATCTGGGAACTCATGCAGATAGTAACTTAGCCTTTGACCAACATGTCCATCCAAGGAAGTAAAAAAATCCTTCTGTGTTGTGAAATTTCTATGTAAGGGCATCGCATGTAGATCTTCGTAGCACTGCATTTGGCTCTCATCAGACACATTGTAGAGTATAATGCCTCATTCAATATGTGCCTGAACAGACACAGTCAGCAAGTGGAATAACCTGAAAGGTTCCTTATAAAAAGAACACAGGGAGTAAACAGAATGTCCTACACTGATCGCCCCAAATCCCTGCCTTTGTACTAGGTTCATAGGTCAGTACTAAGCTAACTGCCCTTGTGAGCCATTGTAAGCCTAGCCAATTATCCCTTGTGAGACTCAAACCCTGCACCTTGTGTTTGTAAGGCAAACACCTTAACCATTAGGCCACCCTCCCAACATACATACATTCACAGGTTCATAGGTTTGTACTAGGCATTTGACACCAGGTCTTTATAAGGCTAGCCATGCAACCAAGAGCAGTTTTGTCCTGGAGTACATTGGACACCTACATGGTGATGGTATGTTAGTAATGAGGGAGCTAAGTGTAGTCATGTGTTAGGGTATGTTAGTTTGGGCTTAGTTAACGTTTTGTTAACCCCTGTCTATCTTAGACATGGAGGTCAGACTGGGCGTGAATTTATCATTTTCCATCCAATGATCAAGGTTTTGCTTGAAAAGGGTCAGGGATAAATTGTGCTTCTTGTGGATGGGGACACGGTTTCATAGTGCAGAAATCCTATGAGACACATAACAGTCTCTACAGCATGTTTCATTTATGTCACAGACACAATTCAGGTCCATGGATCTAATGTTCCTGGTGCTGTTTGTTTTACAAATGTGCAAGAGGTCTGTTAGAGCTGGGTCTGAGGATGCTTTATATGCAAGGCAAAGATCACCTTACAGTAACCTATACAAGACTGAGTAAAGAGACAGAGCCTTAAGGTGATCTGTCTTGGACAGGGTATTCATACCCTGGATTCTCCTTGGAAGAAACATTTGAGGACTTTCCAATTGTTGCAGGTGCCTGGTTAGGTACATGCCAAAGCGGGCATTGTATTCGATGATGAGTCTGATAAGGGTTGAGTAGGGTGGTACTATAACATCCTTGGACCTAGACGCCATGCCCTTGCTTATGAGTTGGGTGATATAGAATGATTTTTCTTACTATCTTGGCTATATGTTGATTGAAGGATAAATATCTATTGACATATATTTCCAAATCCCTAACTACCGGGTTAACTCTTAGGGGTGTTTTATCAATGGAGTAATTACCTTGGGTGAGTGACTTCCCAAAGGGCAATATTATGCATTTCTTCACAGTGAGATTTAATCCACGGCTCATACACACTCATAATAGACTTCTGAGATGTGATCTTTGTCTGGCGTCCAAGGCAATTGTGGGGCCCTGTTTTGAAAAACATCCTGCACATCCAGAAAACAAACAGCATCCAAACTACTAGATACAAATACCTACCTTTTGCATGCAACATAAATATGACATGCTGGAGAGACAGATATGATTCACAGACAATTCCTGTTCTCTGGAACAGTCTTCCCATCCATGTGAAAGAGAGATTCTCCCTAATCCTATTAAAGTGCAACTTGGACCAATGTATGGGTAATCAAAAATTCACCTATGGTCTGTTTCCTATGTCCGATATAAATCACATATGCAGGTCACATTTGAGTTGCAGGGTCAGGCTTATAAGGACACTAGTCGCTGTTAGCCTAGTATATACTTATGAACCTGTGAAACTATGAAATGAGGGAATCAAACTCAGTACTATAGGATGAAGCTCATTAGCAGAGCAGAGCATTTATCCTCAATATACCATTTCCAGACTTAATGGCCAAGTTAATTATTCTGACCTGCAGTAAAGTGCTACCTAACACTCTGAGGTCAGGGGTCAACATCTGCTTTCAGAAGGCTGATGAAGGACAGTAAGATGGACTATCCAAACGGCTGTACTCCCACTTTAGGGATAAAGAGCAGCACTGCTGAGTACAACATTTATGTTAATGTTGTCTGCATATCATATCCAAGCCTAACAATGTAATAAAGGGAGGGACAAGTGCTATATTCTGTGCAAAAGAATAAATGTAGAGGCAACTAGGCAGCTTGATATTTTCTCAATAAAACAAACATGGATGTACACTGCGTAACAGCTTAATTCTGAAAACAGAACCTTAGCAGAAAAAGCCAGTGGATCTAGACTTCTGGGTAAATTTCAGTAAATGGCTAGTAAGTGCACTGCCTGGATACAAGGAAAAAAAATACAGAGGACCTGAAAGAAAATCAGCTACAAAAGGTGGTAAAAAAAACCCTGAGTGGGAAAAGTACGGTAGCCGTTCTGCAAAAAGCAATAAAAGCTGCAGACGTGACTTCCAGTAACCTACAGGAAGTATAAGACAACTGCACAAAGACCTGATAAAAACAAATGAAACACTGATGGAGGATATCAACTCAGACAATAAAAGGCTAGAGACAATGGAAGGAGTTTAAACAGATATTCAGATGAGGTGATAAATGCTGAAAAACTCAGAGGTTGAAATGAAGAAAAGGTTGGCGGAATATGAGACTGCACAAGAAGAGATGTTTAAAAAAATAATAGTATTAGAGGACAGAGCACGTAGGGACAAACTGAGATTTTCTGCTGTACCAGAGAAGCTGGAAGGAACAGACTGTATCAACCTTATGAAAGTACAAATAAGCAACTGGACTGGTATTCCACAACAGGAACTATTAATTGAAAGGGCACATTGTGCATATGCTCCAAGCCTGGCTAAGAGAAAACAACCTAGACCTTTAATAGTAAAGATGCGCTCTTACCAGCAGAAAGAGTTGTTTCTGACAAAACTGTGGCAGAAGGACAAAGTACTAAAATTGGAAGACAGCAGAGTGTTTGTGAAGAATTACTACACATTGCACACCAGGCAGAAGAGAAATAAATTTACTAGAAAAAAGGGAAACTGGCTATCTAATGCCCAGTTATTACTCAACCCAAGCAAGACTAAACTCCTTATCTTGCAGCCCACTAAATCTAACCCAATTATTCCCCACTTTAATATTCTATCCAAAGACAATACTGTCATCTCCCCAACATAACACACCATACTACTTGGGGTTGAGATTGATAACAATCTCATATTTGACACTCACATTCCTCTTACCATAAAAAAGGTTCACAAAAAACTAAGTGCATTGTACAGAAACAAACGATTCCTCACCAAGACAGCCAGAATTTCTGCTGCCAATTCCCACCTAAGGTCCACTTTACTCTATGCCTCCCCTATACTCGCCTACCTTAGACAAACAGACCTAAACAAGCTTGAGGCTTGCTACAATAAAATTGCTAAGTTTGCCACTGCTGCATCTTATTGCAGTCACCGCTGTATCTCACTTAGAGAATTTGACTGGCTTGAACTCCCTCAACTTCTTCACCTGAATCAACTCTCCCTTGCTCACAAGTTAGTAAACCATCCTCTTAAAGTCCCATCTCTTCAAAACCTTCTACAACCCTACTGCTCCACTATATCTCTACACTCCAGCAGCAAAAATCTACTTCTAGTGACCAAACCCAAGAAGTCAGTGGTAGAAACACTATTCTCCTGCATCATATCCAGATTATGGAACAATCTCCCCCCTCTATAACCACACTACCTTCTTGCAATCACTTCAAGACTGCACTATAATCTCACTTAAGTCTCTGGTTATGCCCATGCACCAATCCCGACTAGTAACCCTCCTTTTACCTCCCCTCCCTTAGCCCCTTAGCGACCGTGCCTCACACCATCTGATCATTGTATTCCTTTCCCTGCAGGCTCTGGCTCACCCTTTACCCTCCCCTTCCCTCCTCACTCAATCTCTCAGAGCTGTTATAACATGCTTAACTACCTCACTTCATCTCAACTCCAAATACATATCCAACTGACTTACACTGAGCTTCCTCTCAATACAGTATACTACTCACCCAGTCTCCTCTCTTACTCCTCTATCTTCCCCTTCCATCCCATTAGCCATTCTAGTTTGTTCCACATTTGCGTGGAGCTTCTGCTTTATATTTGCTTGAGTTTACTGCAATATTTGTATATGAGATTTAGGTATATGAGTTTAGAACAGTATCTGTTTGAGCTTAGTACTATCTGTATATACATCCTACCTTTATTCCTAGCCTTTAGATATTGGTATATCTGTTCGCTACTATGTTTCATATTGTATGTATAGCTAATGTTTGCTGCAGTATGTATTATTTGCTATTGTATGTATATTCAGTTGTTCTTCATGTACTCTGCTGCTCATTTATTGTTCTGTGTTGCTTTTCTCCCCAGGCCTCCACTGAAAAAGGACCTGTGTCCAGTTGGAATTTCCCTGTAAATAAATAAATAAATAAATAATAAAATGTATCCCGTTATTCAGGGAATGTCAAGAAGCAGCATGAGATTTAAACTGCTGTACCCAGCTATCTTCAAAATATTTTTCCCTAGAGGAACAAAATCATTTTTTGATGAAGAACATGCTAAGGAAGAAATGCAAAAGTTTGTCCAAAAAAAGTGAGCTGTGAAACAGAAGGAGATTCTGCTTCTTGTTCTTCTGGTAATAAAGACCACAGAGAGACTGTGCCAGTGAAACTTTTTCCAGCGTTTCTTGCGCTTAATAGAAGGAAAAAAAAGCATAAGAGTTGACTAGAAGAATCATGAGTACATTGGAAATGAAGCAGAGATAGGGTTTGGGAAAAGGAGATAAACTGGAAAGGGGTGGGAGGTTAGCATAATGGTTAAGGTGGTTGCCTTACAGACACAAGGTGCAGGGTTTGATTCTCACATGGGATAACTGGTTAGGCTTAAAATGTTTCATAAGGGCAGTTAGCCTAGTACTAACCTATGAATAGAACAAGAAAATCTGGAAATATTGGACTTTGTTAAACTTTTAGAGGACTTTAAATCATATGCCCTACTTTGTGTCATTACCCTTTGGAGAATAAAATCAGTAACTTGGAAATTGACAGATGTGGGATTACAAAGAAATAATTATATTTGTGAAACATGACAGAACAAGAAAATCGAGAAATATTCAACTTTCTTGGACTTTATTAAACTTGTAGGGAACTCAAAGCAAATGCCCTACTTCATGCTGTTAATGTTTGAACAAATACTCAGGAGAAAGGAAGAGGAGGGAGAAAGTTAACTGTAAGTAAAACATTTTCTTTTAATATTACTATTTAAATGGTGCATGATTTTCTTTGCATGTTATAAAGTAGTTTCTTTCAGTTATTTTTAAGTGTAATGGGGATACTAATGTAAACAGGTACTCCTGTATTTTTTTTTTCTTTTTGTTTCTTTCTCCCTTCATCTCTCTTTCTCCTTGTTCAGTTTTAAGAAAAGTAGACACTGCAATGTAAAATAAAAATCTGGTTAAAATAGCATGACAAAAGAAACATTAGTGTGATTTTTCTCATTCTTGCACAGGGAAATGCCTAGGTTAAGGCCATCAGCTTAACTTAGTAACATGTTTTAAGAGAAAGCAAGTAAATGAAAAAGAATACTGAATATTATAAAGCTTTTTTTCTAGTAACCAGTTTAGTCTCTGGTTCTCATTTCTCCAGGAGACAATCTGATAAAGTGAAATGGCTTGGAAAAAAAATGTTTTCACACCTGAGAGAGCTATAAAGTTAAGACAAAACCAGACAGCACTTAATAGAACCACAGGCTATACTGTGTGTCTCATCTTTCTTTTAGGTTAGCTCTAGTCTGTGTGTGTGTTTGGCTGTCAGTTTGGAATATCTGTTCCTATTAGGATGGTAAAACTTCAATATTTGAAGATGTACATTTTTTTTTGTATGTTATTATTAATAGGTTTTAGGGGGTACTGAGGGTGTGTGTGTATTTCTGTTTGAGGGTTTTCAATAAAACAAAAAGTTTTGTAAGATGGGACATACACTCAAATGGAGATGACAAGAAAAGTACAGTTGTGTACACTTACCATAAATGTAGATGTTCGAGTGTATTCTCTGTTGCAGTCATCACACTTGGGTTATCTGCCTGCAGGTAGCCCTCAGTCGGCCCGAATACAGAGACTTAGTATTTCTGCGTCAGTTGCTGTCGCTCCAGGACTGATGTCAGGTCATCAGGGGTATAAAAATAGGCAGCAGATGCCATTACATCAGTTTTTCTTGCCCCAAATGTCTGGAGCCCACAAAATAGGGAGCTAAGTTATGGTGGTGAAAAACACACCCAGTAAAAAGTAAATACTAATACCAATACTCCAGAAGGGGTGAGTATTAACATAGAGAAGACAGAGAGAGAAAGAGAAAGAGAGAGAGAGAAAGACAAGGGGGCTGAAGGGAGGGAAACCAGGACTGCAACAGTGAATACACTCGAACATCTACATTTATGGTAAGTGTACACAACTGTACTATGTTCTTTGTGTTTCACTGTTGCAGTCATCACACTTGGATAGCTTCCCAAAGCTGAATAAAGGTGTAGGCAGTCAAGAAGAGTTGGGGCTGGCTAGTATGCCTTGCAGGACTGCTGTTGCAAAACCCGCCTTGGATTTAGAAAAGATAGGCAGGTGGTAATGCTTGCTTTAGGTATGTACAGAACTCCAGATAGCAGCTTCTAGAATGTCCCTGGTAGGGACTCCCCTGAGGAATGCTGTAGAAGTAGAGGTTGCCCTAGTGGAATGTGTTCTGACCCCCTCAGGGGTTGGTTTCCCATGGTGCTTGTGGCAGAAATGGATGCAGTGTGCTATCCATTTAGAAATTGTTTGCTTAGAAATGGCCTTAGCCTCTGCCCCAGTGCAAAGGTAACTAGTAACTGGTTAGATTTCCTGAAGGGCTTAGTCCTATCCAGGTAGAATTTGAGCTGTCTGTGCATGTCCAAGGAGTGCAGGATTCTTTCCCCTTTATTTTGAGGATTAGGAAAGAAGATAGGGAAATGGATAGATTGGTTGAGAGCCACACTGGACACCACTTTAGAAATAAAGGAAGGGTTAGTCCTGAGGGAAACCCTGTCAGCATGGAAAATAATGAAGGGTTCCACAGCCATAAGTGCTTGTAGCTCAGACACTCTTCAAGCTGAAGTGATGGCCAGAAGTAAAGCTGTTTTCCAGGAGAGGAATTTTAACTCTGCTGATGCTGCAGGCTCAAAGGGGGGGGGGGGGTAGCATGAGCTTTTCCAGTACAAAGTTAAGGTCCCAAGCAGGGGTGGGTGCTCTCCTTGGTGGCCTTAAGTTGTTTGCCGCTCTCAGGAACTGTTTGATAAAAGGGTGAGAGAAGAGAGGCGGCTCAGTGTTGTAATGAGCCAAAATGGCAGAGGCATGGATCTTAATGGAGGAAAAGGATAGGCCTCTGTAGAGTAGATCTGTTAAGTAATCCAGGATTATAGGCAGGGAGGGCAGAGTTGTGTCCTATCCTTTAGACTGAATCAAGAAGCAGTACCTTTTCCACTTGTCAGCATAGGATTTCCTTGTACTGGGTCTTCTGGCCTCAAGAATGACGTCCAGCACCTGCTTGCTTAGGCTGGTTACTGAGGGAGATTTCAAGGAATAAGCCAGGCTGCAAGATTTAGGGTTTGCAGTTGCAGATACAAGACCTGACCCCCCCCTGCTGAGAGAGCAGGGCTGGGCTCTGGTGTAGGTGCCAGGGTGGCACCAGTGACAGGCTGCGCAGGAGTGGGTACCAGTGCTGGCATGGCCAGTCCGGGGCAATCAGAATTGTCCTTGGTCTGTCCTGTCTTATCTTGAGTAATACTCTTGGGAGAAAGGGCAGAGGGGGAAAGGCATAGATTGAGAGGTTTAACAGCTGGAATGATAGGGCATCCACTTTCCAGGCCCTGCTGTGAGGTGTTCTGGTGCATAATTTGCTGAGCTGGTGATTGTAGGGGGAGGCAAAGAGATCCATCTCTGGGGTCCCCCATTGCTGAATCAGAAGGCTGAAGGTGCTGGGCTCTAAGTGTCACTCATAGGGTCTAGGAGATTTCTACTTAAGTCATCTGCCAGCGAGTTTTGTTTGCCTGGCAGGAATTGAGCTTGCAGATCGACCTGCATGTCTAAGGCCATGTTCCACAGGGCCATGGCTAGCCTGCAGAGTGGGTAAGAGTGGGTTCCCCCTGCTTGTTGATGTACCACATAACTGTGATGTCTGTTTTTATTAGCAGGTGTCCTGGTGAGAGTAGGGATCTGAAAGCTGTCAGGGCATGCTGCACAGTTAGCATCTCTTTTTGGTTGATGTGCAGATGAATTTGGCTTGGGCTTCAGTGGTCCTGAATGCACCTGCCGGCCATGTGTGCTCCCCAGGCATAGTCTGATGCATCTGTGGTTAGGGTCTGGGTGGCATGGGATTGAGTAAAGGGCAGTCCCTTGTTGTGGTTGCAAGCTGCTGCCCACCAAAGAAACTCTGTTCTTAGACAGGGTATTATAGGAATGACAATTTCCAGGTCCTGAGAATGTTGGCACCAAAGACTTTTTAAGTACCGCTGAAGTTTCCTCATATGCAGTTTGGCATATGAAATTAGTAGGATGCATGAGGCCATGAACCCTAGGGCCTGGAGGATTTTCCTTGCAAAGAGATGGGTTCTGGTGGCCATTTGAGTAAAATAGTCTGTCAGATAGGCTTGTTTTTCTGGAGTGAGGAATGCCATCTGGGATGTTGTGCCCAAGCTTGCTCCCAGGAATACAATCTTTTGACTGGGGACTAGTTTTGATTTCTTTTCATTGATGGTGTACCCCAAGGAGATTAGAATGTTTTTTTACAAATGTCAGGTGCTGCAACAGCAATTCCTGACTGTCTGCCTGAATCAGGCAGTCATCCATGTATGGGTAAATGTGAATAGTTCTCTATCTGCAGTATGCAATGGCTGGGGCCAGGCATTTTGTGAATACTCTGGGAGCAGTGGATAAGAACTGATAATGCATAGATCCTGCCCTGAAACGTAGGTATTTCCTGCATGACTCCCTTATAGGGATGTGCAGATAGGCTTCTTTTAAGTCTAGGGTGGCTAACCAGGCATCTTTGGCTAGCATACGTAGAAGCTGCTGCAGGGTGAGCATTTTGAATGTTGGTACCACCAAGAAGGTGTTGAGAATTGAAAGGTCTAGGATTGGGCGCCAAGTGCCCTCCTTTCTGGGTACCAGGAAAAGTCTAGAATAGAATCCTTGACCTATCTGTTCTGCAGAAACAGGTTGAATAGCCCTTATAGATAACAGGGATTGATCTTGGTTTTGTGCCTCTGCCCACTGGTTTGGAGGGAGTTCTGGGAACTCTTTTGGGGTTGGCAGTGAATGGAAGTAGAATTTGTACCCCTAGGATACAATGTTGAGGACCCATCAGTCTTTGGTGATGGAAATCCAGTTTTTTGCATGAAGGGCAAGTTTTTCTCCTAGGGCCGCAAGCAGTTGGGCAGAGCCAGGGAGTGCAGTAGAAAAGTCATTGGGAATTCTTTCTGTAAGGGGGTAGCTTAGCACTCCCTGCTTTAGAGGTGGAGACACTCCATTGCTTAGATCTCTGCATACTCTTGAGACTGTAGTTTGGGGGGGTCTGTTTCCCCTGGGTCTAGTTTGAGATGGCCTTGAGAGGGATGGAAAGGACCAATGTTTCGAGGGGCAATGCCTACTGAATCTAGGAGGCTGTATTTGCAAAAATTCTTTGTCTGCATAGATTGAGCTTTTTTTCCATCTTTTTAAGAACCTCTTCTGCTTTGGTGCCAAATAGATTGTCCTTGTTCAAAGGAGCGTCTAGTAACTTTGAATTGACATGGTCTGGCAAGATCTGCTCCTTAAGCCAAGCATGCCTTCTTAGTACAGAACCAGTCACTGCTGCCTGCAAGATGCTTCTAGGACATCAAAGCCACACTGTAATGTATGTTTGCTGACTTGGCTTGCAGAATGCATAAGCTCTTGCAATTCTTTATTTTCTGCACAGTCTGTAAAGGTAGCTATGTTTTGCTTAATAAGTTCCATAATATGTTGTTGGTACTTCAGCATGTGAAACTGACAATTCAAAGCCCTAATGGCGAGAGTTGCAGAGGTATATACTTTCTTACCCCATCTGTCCAAAGCTCTGGAATCCCTGTCCGAAGGGGTGGGATTCTTAGCTGTAGTTGCTTTGATACCTTTAGGCCCCTGGGAGATGACCTCTGGGGTCAGCAGTAGGATTTTTGAAAAGGAATTTCTGAGAGTCAGGTACTCTGTAGTACCTGTCTGATTTCCTAGTAGCAGGGGTAAAGTATCAGGAGTTAAACTGGATTCCATAAAGACATCATCCACAACATCCAGGACTGGGGATTTTGCTAAAGGCCTATCTTGTGGCAAATGTAGAAATTCTCTGAGTGTCTTTTTGGATTGAGGATAGTCTTGGCATTCCCAATGGAAATGCTCTCTTAAAGTATGTAGGGTTTCACCAAACAAAAAGTCCTTTGGAGGAGGGGCAGAGGGAATGGATTCTTCTGCATCTGAATCCTCATAAGCAGAAAAGGGCATGTCTTCATAATCAGATACCTCAGAGTCGTTGGACTCTTGGTCTGTTGAGGCTGCTGGGAACTGGTCTCTTTTTCTCTTAGCAGGGGAAGGCTGGCTTCCCCTAATTAGCATAATTAGGTCTTCTGCCATTTTAAGCATTTGGTGTTGTGGCAAGGGAGCAGGTGCATGTGCTTGGGTCTTCGGTTTTCTAGGCGTAGCTTGCACTTTAGAGCTTAGAATCTTAGTAGTTTTAGACAGAACTGAAGATGCAAAAGAAGTCATCAGTTTGTGTCGAACATTGGTAATGCGAAGTACTTCCTCAGAAGCCGGTGCCTGCTCAGCGGCTCCGGACCCATCCAAGGTAGATACAGCCGCAGGTTCCATAGTTGAAGAAGAGTCTCCCGGCATACCAGACTCCAAACAGGTCTCGGTAGAGGCCTGCGAATCCACTGAAGCCAGCATCAGGGGCTGGGAAAGCGCCTCACTGAGTACCGGCGGACTGGTGACTAGCTTAATGGAAGTGTCGTCAGCAGCTTTGGACTTATGCGGTCTGTCTCTGTCTTTATCCTTACGTTTTTTCAGAATATCGGTAGTCGGATGGCTTACCAAACCCATTTCAGAATACGGAGAATGAAAGTATTTAGTGACAAAAAGGGCCCGATGAAGGATGGTTCGGGCGTTGAACAAGACAGAAAACTGACAGCGAGGTACGTCGTGGTCTGGGCCTAAACAGGTGACGCAGTAAGAATGAAAACCTTGGTGTGGTATTTGCTTTCCACAGGCAAGACAATTGTTAACTTTTTCTGATATCGGTTAGAGCAAGAAAAAAGGATCCCCATTGGGGTACTTAGCTTTAGAAGACTTCAGGATGATTCAATTCATAAATGAAAAACTCAGCAGCGGCCAACCGGCACTCATGCAAACTGCTTCTGCTACTGGCTCCTTGGCAAGAAAGACTGATGTAATGGCATCGGCTGCCTGTTTTTATACCCCTGATGACCCAACGTCAGTCTTAGAGCGACAGCAACTGATGCAGAAATACTAAGTCTCTGGTATTCGGGCCATCTGAGGGCTACCTGCAGGCAGATAACCCAAGTGCGATGACTGCAACAGTGAAACACAAAGAACATCAACTGACTGTATAAAATATTAACCTGCCAAACAGGGCATGCAAATAACACAAAAGCTGAAACTAGACATTTAATAAAAAAGCTGTTATACATAAAATTTGGGAATAATCTTTCAGGAATATGATGCTTTCTATAATGTTATCTGTTAATGGTCTCACAGATAAATACAAAAAGAGCAGTGAAATATATTAAAAATGTAGAGTGCAAATAGCTATGCTACAGAAGACATTCTTGGAAAGAACTGAACATGAGAATTTCATGAAGAAAGGTTTTCAGGATGGTTATTCAGGAGAATTCCTGGGGCAAAGGAATGCATGAGTACTTAAATTAGTTGCAAGAGGAGCTCCAATAGTTATAGAAGAGGATAAAAAGACAATAATTATAGATTTGTAGTATGAAGGGGCTACTGGCAAGGGAGGAGGATTACACTTGTATACACTTATATTCCTCCTAAAACTGCTATAATGGAGCTTAAAAAAATTTGGAAGAAATAATCAGCTTTCAGCAAGGACTATTATTTATAGATGGGGACTGGAATTTGATTTGCAGCTGTGAAGATGTGTCTGTGGGGCCCAGAAGGGAAACATAACAAAGGATGGTAGACTTTTAAAGAAATTTATGAAAATATTTGGCAGGAAAGACGTGAATTCAGTACTAGGGGTTTGGAGAGAATTTACATATTATTCCCTAAGATACAAAAAACTGAGCTAGGCTAAACAGAATTTACATTTCACAGGTTCATAGGATGATACTAGGCTATTGGCCCGGAGGCCCTTATAAGCATAACCAAGAATTTTGCCCATGTTCCCTCAAAGTCAGCACCTGTTTCCCCTGTCCAGCAGGGACACAGGTGGGATCCCAGAGGTGTATTTCCTGTTTTTCATCCAGTTGTCCAAGTTCCTCTTAAAGAGAGCTAGAGAGGTGCTCTGCTTTACAAAGAGAGGGAGTCTATTCCACAGATGGGGGAGTCTTTGGGACACAAATCTATCCCACCAACAAGTACTACTAATGTCACAGACCAGGTTATGGCCTTGTGTGCATTTAATTGAAGATATTGATATGCACCCAATAAGTATTTTAGATCATTCGCCAATAATAACTACAATAAATACACAGGGTAAGGCAATAAAAATGAGACACTGGCATTTTCCCACCTATCCGTTAAAAAGAGAGGAATTTAAGGAAATTATCCAAGAGCTATTAGAGAAGACAGACATTTCTTCTGAACTATAGCGAGGGAGTGAGATAAAATTAAAGTGGAATTTAAAAATATGGTTGCAATAAAAGAAACGGAGATATGGTTAACAAGTAACAAGAATTATTTAGAGGGACTGACAAATGTTAAAGTATTGCAAAATAGGGGGAATTTCACAGAAAGAAAGAGGACCAACTGCAAAATGTAAACAGAAAATAAGGGATTGCCTTAATAATATGCATGAGTTTAGAAAGATTGCTGTTAAGCAATTGTTTTTTGAGCATAAAAAATTTTTAGCACAACGACTCAGGCAACAGAAAGTAGAAGGGGATGTTGCAAAGCTTAGGGAGCGTATAACAAGGAAGATAACAAGAGATCCTGTACAGATATTAGAAATATTTCAGAAATTCTATGAAAGTCTGTATAAAGCAGAGAAATATGGAAATCAAAAAGGTACAAATGGAAGTGTTTGTGGAAGAATTAAATATGCCAAGGTTAGAGGTAGATGAGGCTCAATTACTAATAGCTAGGGTAGGAGGAGATCAGATAAAAATGGTGATGTATAACCAATCTACAGGAAAGTCCCCAGGAATAAATGGTATTCCTGTGGAAGTTTGGGAGCTAGGAGGTTAAAACGTGATAAAAATCTGGAAGGTTTTGTTTAACAGTATTCTAAGGGGGGGAGAAGCACCAACATCCTGGCAGAGAGTGGTGGTAGCTGTAACACCTAAACAGGGGAAAGACCAATTAGATCCAACTTCATACAGGCCCATTTCAATACTAAACCACGACTATAAAGTGGTTATGTCTATAATGGCTAAAAGAATGGCAAAATTATGCCAAAATTGATAAATACGGACCAATGTGGTTTTGTGGATGGGAGGCAAACATTTCAGAGCACAGATGATCCAGAGGGAAGCAGAATATAAGAAAATACCACTGTTGTTGCTGGGTCTTGATGCAGAAAAAGCATTGGACAGAATAAACTGGGACATTATGAACAGAGCAATGGAAGCATTGGTATTCCCTGATAAAATTACATGGTGGATTTGGTGGATATATGAGGGATCTGAGGCTAAAAGTAAAGCGGCTGGAGTTATCTCTGATAATCCCTGCTTGAGCAGAGAACCTAGACAGGGGTGTCCTCTATCCCCTTTGTTATTTGCATTATATTTAGAACCATTGGCAGTGAAAATAAGGGACTCAGAAATTCAAGGATATAATTGGTATGGTAGTCAAGAAAAGCTGGCTCTGTTTGCAAATGACATTATTCTATACCTGACAAAACCAGAAAGGGACATTACAGTGCTATGGAACATACCAAGACAGTTTCAATTCTTTTTGGGATACAAAATTAATAAAGCAAAAACAAAGGCAATAGCTGTAAATTATGCGCTGACATACAAATTGGTTCAGCAATATCCATACTTATTGGGACATAATAAAATGAAGTATTTAGGAGTATGGATTAAAAGGTAATACAATGGAAAGGTGTCAAGAACTTATTTGGACTGCAGGTTAGAGATTGCCTTCCCTATCAAGGATTGATATCAGAGTATAGACAAAGAAAAATAATTGGGGGGTTCATAAATGAAAGACCAGCATTGGTAGAGTTTTTAGAAGAATCTAGAACATAAGTTGCCATTAAGAAAGGAATAATTAGAACATATAAAATATTGCACAATAACTGTAAGAATTCAATCAGAGGAGGTTAGAAAGGATTGATAGGAGAGACTGGATAAGCAATTCACAAGGAAAAAATGTGGGATATATGCATGTCTCGCAAATATGCAACAAAGTCTAGAAGATTTAGGATCCTTACTTGGAAGTGTTTATATAGGTATTTTATACCCCAAGTAGGCTCCAAAGAATTTTTCCTCAGATAAACACAAATTTTGGAGGTGTGTTGGGGAAGAAAGGGATAACTGGGAACATATTTTCTGGGAGGGCAATACGTTTGCAGACTTTAGAGATTCCCTGCAGACTGTTCTGTCAGAGATGCAAGGTGAGAAAATTGCTGTAACCAAGGGAATTATTTTTTGAGCTCTAATACAGAATAGAAATTGCCCAAACATAGTAAGGCCTTGATGAGTCCAATTATGGTGGCTGCAAAAAAAAAAAACAATTTGTAGAAAATGGAAATCAAAGTATAAACCAACATTGCTAGAAGTAGTGAAGATAGACACAGACATAAAACAACTAGAATGTGGGTCTTTAGAAAAGGGTAGGTGCAAATTACACAAGAAAACATGGGAAGTGTGGGATCAATACATTCAGAGGAGGAACAAGGTTTAAAATAAGTCATGATTTGAATGAGCTATATAATGGTTGACTGACAATGACCGGATATATTATAAGTGATGTAAAACTTTTGCAGTTACAGTTGTGCCAGTATGGTTTATTTTCATTTATATAAATGTAAGACTGCCTCTGTCATACATGATAATTTAATAAAGATGTTTCTTGTTTAAAAAAACAGACAATGAGAAGAATACACTGGAAGAACTTAATACACTGTGTTTTAAATTAAAAAAATTATGTCATTGTAATAAATGAATCATGGCAGTATAAAACATTTTTGCTCCTAGGATATTATAAGTGCCTCAGCTCAGATTGTTTGGGTGGTGTTTTTTCTTTGTTTGTGTGTGTGTGTGTGTGTGTGTGTGTGTGTGTGTGTGTGTGTGTGTGTGTGTGTGTGTGTGTGTGTGTGTGTGTGTGTGTGTGTGTGTGTGTGTGTGTGTGTGTGTGTGTCCAACAAAACTAGTTTTCTAGATTCTTACTGTCTGATAATAATAAGGAAACTATCGTGGTGGAGTTACTAAGTTCCACCAGCAGTACCAGTATGAGAATCTTACTAGGTGACAAAAGCTCTACAAATTTCCATGCTAAATAAGGTAGAATATACAGACAGATTGTCTAAATATATGAATTTGGATGACCTTATAATCTAAGGAGATTTTTAATTTCCATCATAGTAATTGGACAGATGGCACCTATTCCGCCATCTTAGAAGCAGAACTTTGTGACTCATTACTTCTAAAGAATCTTGTTCAGTTGACTGACTTTCCAACATGGAAAAAGAATGCATTAATCACAAATAACTATAATAAAATATTAAAGATCAATAAAAGGAAACATTTGGATTGACTCTGACCATCAGACTTTCCACTTCTCTGTGGAAGAAGGTAACCCCACTTCTAGAGTACAAAGTCAGATATGGCAGACAACATCCTCAGTAGGAACTTCCATCTCAGAAGTTAATTTATTATGAAGTGACTGGTGGATGTGTTTTGTTTGAAAACTTATGTTTAAAGACAGCTTATAAAAGTCATAATTAGGTCACAGAATTGCAATATCACCCCCTCCTCAGTGGCATAGCTGTCGTTCATGGTTTTTGAAGACTAAAAGAAAAACGTTTACTACGCTAAAGGACAGACTTTAATTTTTATTATTGAGGGGAAGATTTGCATAATGGTTTAGGCCTTTACCTGACAAATACAAGGTACAGGGATTTGATTCTGACTGCTGGTTATTGGGAACTAGCAGCTGGTATAACAGTTACGGCATTTACCTAACAAACACAAGGTACAGGGTTACATTCTCGCCTTTGAAAGGGAGATTGGCTTGGCTTAAAATGATCCACAATGGCAGCTAGCCTAGTGCTTGCCTATTCATCTATGAACATAACATATCCTCTGCAAGAAAATATTACAATCTGTTCAGTAAAAAGTAACAAAACAAAAATCCTTAAAATCAGCTAAAGCAAGTTATCAGTATCAGTTCTGTGAAAACAGAAATAATAAATTCTTCTCTGGTTCAAGGCTCCTGAGAGCACCCCAGCACTACCAGGTTATACCTCATACCATGCTTTTCGGCCCCAAAACTTGGACTGACCTACATAAGGAGGGGGAGTATCAATATTCGTCAAAGATACCCACACCTCCAGGTTGGTGGCACAGCACGAAGCATCAGAGACTATCCATGTGCAACTAACAGTGGGTAAAACTGCCTTCCAGTTTATAGCCTGCTACAGACCACCCTCCCTAACCCAGGAACCCCACTCGGCCTTCCTGAGAACACTGGAAAATATGAAGGTCTCTCCAAACACCATTATATTGGGCGACTTCAACTACCCAAACATAGACTGGGAGCATTACTCTAGCTCCAACACCCTAGCCCAAAGGTTCCTAGAATTTATAAACTCAAATGCTATGGAACAACTTGTTACCACTCCCACAAGAGGGGAAAACATACTGGACCTGATCATCACCAACATGGGGACTCTATGCTCCAGACCAGAAGTGTATCCCTCACTGGTAAGATTAGACCATAAACTAATCTCACTGGATATTCAGATCCCGACCCCAGACCCTGCCCAGAAAACAACAGTGAAAAACTTCTCTAAAGCAAATTTCACACTCCTCAAAACCAAGGTGGAATCCTTCAAAGCCCCCGGGCCTGTGGAAAATACGGCCCAGACCGCAGAATCCTTTATAAACGTATTCTATGAACACCTTCAGGAATGCATGGATCATGCGATCCCAAATAAAACCAAGACCCAGTCCTCCAAAGGCAGACGTCCTGTCTGGTGGACCCCAGCCATAAACAAACTATACAATAGAAGGAGGAAGCTACTACATGATAGAGCAAAATCCCAAAAAGGGAAGGCATCTCTGATCAGTATTAGCAAAAACTACGGGCACTCATAAAATCGTCTAAGGCCAGCTTCGAGAGAAAAATTGCACAGGACACTAAGGATAATCACAAGGCTTTCTTTAGTTATGTTAGGAACCTGGGTGGTAATTCCCAGATATGCTCAGAATTAGTCCAGAATGACAAAAATACACCGAACCCACAGACATTGCCAACATCCTAGCTGACAGGTTCAGCACAAACTTCTCCCCACTCCCCACCAAAGGGCAAATATCTATCCCAGCAGAGTGCTGCCCCTGACATCTCAGATGCTCAGGTAAGAGCCACCCTCTCCAAAGCAAAAAACACAGCATCAATGGGACCAGATGGTGTCCCGGGCTGCATCCTACATGAACTCCAAGAAGAGCTAAACCCAAACATAAAACTACTGTTCAATCTCAGCCTTACTACAGGATATGTACCCAAAGAGTGGCGTACAGCAACTGTGGTCCCTCTCCACAAAGGTGGTGCCTCAACGGATCCTGGAAACTATCGCCCCATAAGCCTGACTAGCTTGGTCTGCAAAGCTATGGAAAGGATCATCATGGACCTCATAAATAAAGATATTGGGGACCTACAGACACTGGATCCTACCCAGTTTGGCTTTGTTAGGGGTAGATCCTGCCTCTTAAACCTGGTTGATTCCTTTGAAACAGTCACCAAGGCCATTGACGAGGGGAGGGTGGTCCACACAGCCTACCTGGACCTCGCAAAAGCCTTCGATACAATACCCCACTCGGGCATTATAGATAAGCTCACCAGCTTAAATATAAACCCCTATGTCACTAGATGGGTTGCAAACTGGCTCAAGGACAGAACCCACATGGTTAGAATTGCTGGAGCCATGTCAGACTCCAAACCAGTTACAAGTGGCATCCCACAAGGCTCAGTCCTGGGACCTCTCTTGTTCGGTATATATTTCTTGGAGGTACAGGCCAACACGGAAGGACTGTGGCTGACCAAGTTCGCAGATGACTGCAAACTGGGCACCATAATCGACTCTCCAGCCGACACAAGCATCCTCCAAAAGGGCCTCATAGAAACAGACAACTGGTGCCAGAGCCATGGCCTCAAGCTAAACGCCAAAAAGTGTACAGTCATCCCCTTTGGCAAAAACAAAGTGCCCACGAATTACCACATAGGCGGTAATCCATTAAGTACCGAAGAAGTAATTAGGGACCTGGGGACCCAAGTTGATAGCAATCTCTCATTTGACAGTGGTTAGAAAAACATTTTATATAGCCCACCTAATCATGAAGGGATTCACATCTAGATCAGGGGAGGTCATCGTGCCTCTTTACTCATCCCTCATCAGGCCCATAATTGAGTACAATGCCCCTTTTGGGATGTACCTTACCAGACACCTGCAGCAACTGGAAAGACCCCAAAAGTACCTCACCAACAGGATCAAAGGGCTCAAACAGATGCCATATGCTGCCCGGTTAAAGAAACTCCAGCTCTACTCAGTGGCATACCGCCTGTTCAGAGGCGATCTGTGCCTGACGTATAAAGCCATGTCCAACCCGGAATTAATGGACATGCTGCACCTCAGAAAATCCAAATCCCATCGAGCTACACGCTCGAGGGACTTGAACCTCAGCACTGAAATAAATAGGACATGCTGGAGGGACAGATTTATAAACCAGAGGCTCCCTTCACTCTGGAATAAAATCCCAGTCCAGGTTAGGCAGAGTCCCTCATTGACTCTCTTCAAGAGGAATCTTGATGAGTGGATGGGAGATCGTAGGTTTACCCCGGGTATCACTTCTGTGTCACTGTTAGACAGAGGCACAGTATACTAACCTCAAAAAAGGGCATAACAAAATTAATTTAAAATGGGTGGCGAAAGCCAAACACATTCTGGCTAGGCTTATAAATGCCCTAGGGCAGATAGCCTAGTATGAACCTATGAACTTATGTTAATAATAGGAATAACAGAAAGCCCATTTGAATGGGTCCAATATTATATGAAGACTTTTATGCGAGGGACTATATTTGGCCAACCCAGGTCAGCAATCATCAGTTCAAGCTTTAGTGGCTCAAACTTTGCCAAATAAAAAAAAAAAGTAAAACCAAGATGCAATATACTATAAGATAAGTGTGAGAAACAAGTGTAAAACATGTTTGGCACTGCAGAGTTGTGTAGCAGACATAATAAAGCAAATGGTTTTAAGCAAACAGTCTTTCAACCTTCAAAGTATAGCAGCTACGCATCTTGTTGGGAGATAGATGGAATGTTAGACAGCAACTGTCAAATAAATCCAATAAAAGAGTTCTATGACCTGACAACCAGCTTAACTTAGTAAATGGATATACATCAGTTAAAAAATTACAAAGCAGTAAAAAACGATTCTGCTTCATTTATGGTCACAGCGAACAAGAGAAGAGTTGTGGTACATCGCAAGGTGACCAGGTGTTTCAAGATGTGAAACTGTTGGTACAGTACCATTACTGCATGATAAATGTAATGTATCCCTTTATTCATCACTGTGCAGAATAAATGCCTGATGGCTCGGAGACAGGGCTATGAAAAACAGAGGAGGTCATGTAACCTAATAATAAAAAACAAGAAATTGCAGAGAGCTGACTTCAAATCTTAACCCTCGTGTGAGATTAAAAAAAAAAGTGGTATAAGAATTACAATTAAATATATGACCTTTCACACTGGAGTGAAATAACTGAAAATAGCCTGAAGAACATATATTAAAAAAAACGGTGAAAATGCATTATTGTGACAAATATTACTGTATGAGCTAATGGCTACGTGCACAGATTAAAAAGTACAGGCAGCTTGATACAACAAAGTATCACAGGAAACATGCTCATATCTCTATGGAAAAAGTAAACTGACTGCATTTTATGCAAAACTGTTTACAGCAAAATTAGTGAAGGCTGAGAATAGAAGGCAAATACTATTGTTTCTTTCCCATTTGAGGTAATCAGCAAATCATAATGCAATCAGGAAAGGAGTGAGCCATGCTATCCCCAAAACAAATCCTCTGTTTATGGATCCATCGCAGACACTCATACACTTTTGAAATTTTATACTTTCCTGCTCTGACCACATTTAGATGAAGAAAAAAACATCACAACTCATCAGCCATCCAGTTCAATGAGACACTCAGACACTATGTGACCTGATAAAGTAAGGATAAATACTTTTTTTTTTAAAACAGATAAGTGGTCTACATCATTAGGGCCCCTCTTTAATCCGTGCCTAGTTACAGCAAGACTTTAACAAAAAATAAAAAAAACATAACTACAAAAAGCACTACGCTATATAAAAGCGAAAAAAACATCATCGTTGATAATAATTATTCAACACCCTAAAAGTTTAGTTCAGTCTTGTTTAATCATGACTTAGAAGGACGGATGCAACTTGCAGGCTTTGTACCCCTCTCTCCTTAAAGGCAGGACATAACCTGATCTAGCCTCTCAACAAACGTGAACATTACCTGAATCTGTTTTTAAACGTGCTGCTTCATCTAATTTCCTCCATAGAATACATTTTACTTCTACATGTCTTGTAATTTCTGTTGGATAGCATGTCATTCTTAACCCCCCCCCAAACTCATTCGTAAGTGAACATTCACATGCCTTGAATACAAAGACAACTAAAAGGATTCTTTAACAAAAGAAAAAGATAGTAAAATGTGACATTTATTATACAGCTCTTTCTCTCTAGCTTACCCCTTTTATTTTCTTTTAACTAAATGTTTTGAATCCTGTTGTTCCCAGTGTGCTGTTCGCCTGTCACCATTAGGGTGGTAAGATGCATCATTTCCTTCTCTCCATTTATTTTTCCTTTTGTGAAACTGTATACAAACCTGTACAGCCACTATGTGACTTGAGGGTCCCTAAAGAGGTTTTTTTACTACTTACTGCACTTTATTGCCTGTCACCTACTTTTACTTAATTACTTTTCTTTTTTATTTATTTACTGCGTACTAAACTACACTGTTATACTGCAACTGCCTACTACATTGTGTCTGTAAAATCAAATGTTATTGCTGTTTTCACTGTTTAGCAAGCTTATTTTGTTGTTTTGTTGTTTCCACTGTTTGTTAAGTATTCATTGGTATTTATTCATTGTTTTAAAGCTATATGTTCTGCCTGTTCTGGTTTTCCCACCAAGCAGTACTTATTTAACTGATCTCTTAACTGTTTAAATCATTCTTTAGAGCTTCCTGGCTTACTTTCTGCGGTTTTAAACATTTTCAGTGTCTTGCTGCTTTTTTCTTATGCTGTTAAACATTCTCCAGTGTTTCATACTGAGACTAGAGAAGCTAGTAACTGTAGCATAATCCAGATTCAGGCCTGCTGCTTCTGGAACTGTTTGTAATGGTTTGTTTGTTCCGAGCATGTTTTCTAGGCCATCTTGGATTGGAAGGGGCAGATCTGCACTTTTGTGAGACAGCTGTGTTTGATTGGCACCTGACTGGTAAAGGGAGGCCAATCTGGGGCTTGGAATAAGCCTCCTCAATGGTCCATTTGAATTTTTAGATTTTTTTTTTCAAGTTTTAGCTTCTGATAATTGGGCCTGCATTTGAGTGGGTTTCTGCTTGTTTGCCCATCACACAGTAAAATGCACTGGCTCGCAATTGTGTGCCAAAGCCGGACAGTTAAATTCAACAAATTTTCCCTTAAAACCCATGGTGAAATATCCATTCACCAAGCTCCTCCGTGATCAGTTTTGAAAAGCCACCCTACTGACAACAGTCTTCAACCTAACATTATGGACAGCTGAACTACCCTTGTTTCTCTTGCCAACCTTGTTGACTTGGGTTTCTTGAGGAATTGTAAAAATTGCCTCATGTACACAGACAACCCTCTAGTAACAACATACTCTAGTACAGAGTGAGAGAGATGTATTTACACCAAGAATCTAGAATCCATGCTCTCTGTCACTCAAAACAGTAACACGGAGAAGACTGTCAACTCACCCACCAATACATATGCACATAGTACCACTACTCATACACATACCACGACTCATGCAGATAGTATGCATCAAATATGTAAATCCACATATGTGCAGGCTCTCTCAAAAAAATTAACGAAGCACCAGAGACCTCCAAAACACAAGTCTGTATAGCTAACACAGTGTCCACAGCAGCTATGACAAATAGCAACACCAGTGACTCACCCACCAAGCCAGTAAGGCATAACACTCAAAAAACAAGTTTTCATGTCATGACTCAGTAGTGAGACACACGAATGTCCCACTCACCAGGTTGGACAAGGAGAAAGTTATGGTCATCTGCCTGTCCGGTGCTACGATTTGCCAAATCAAACATGCACTCAGGTCTCTCAGCAACAAGTACTGCTATGACTCTGTCATAGTTCATGTTGGTGTGAATGACCTGAGCCGTACGTCACTCTGAGTGTGTGCCCCAAGCAGGTATGTCCCTAGCCTTTAGCAGCATACTACCCTCACCTAGAATCATGCCACATTTTAAATAAAAAATGATTGATTTCAATAATTGGCTTAGTTTTTGGTGTCATTCCAAGGGGATCCAGTTCCTGTCTGCTTGGAAAGCCATGGTTGACAAACCTCGCTGCTTTGCCGAAGATGGTTTGCCCAGCCACCCATAGGATTTTGTCTGCTGGCAAAGGCTCTTGCTTCTCCATATTGCCTTTTTTAGGCAAGGTCTTGAAAACTACATTACCGATGTGAAATTAACCAATCAGAACAAAATAAGGGCCATGCTGCTAAATGTTAGGAGCTTAAACCAAAAACTTCACTCCCTGGAAGCACTTCTAGCACTTGAAGATGTAGATGTCTGTGCAGTCATAGAAATCTGGTTTAAGGCCTCAGAGAGTATCCTGGCCCTGCAAGGCTACAATGCCTTCCACACCTTTAGACTGCAAAAGGAACATGTGAAAACCAAAGGAGATTGTGTTTAAATTTATATTAGAGATACATTCACCTCCCATCTAGTTAAACTGGACAACTCCACGGAGTTACTCCAGGTCTAGGTTACGGTGGATAAGACTCCCATTCAAGTCCTAGCTAGTTATAGATCCCCATCCATGGGTCATGACACCCACAAAGCCTACTTAACCAAACTGAAGACAATCCATATTTTACCGAGCACACTGGTTATGGGGGATTTCAATTATCCCACCATCAACTGGGAAACCTACTCTAGCCCAAACTCCCTAGCACAAACATTCCTTGAGTTTGTGAATTCAAATGCCATGGAGCAAATTGTCCATACTGTAACAAGAGGAACAAACATTCTGGTTGTGGTCCTCACCAACATGTCAAACAGGTGCACTGCTGCAACTGCTGGACCATCATTAGTTAAAACTGACCACAAATCAGTCACCTTTGAACTGACACTAATGCTGGAACTCACAAACGGTGAAATCAGACTAAAAACCTTCACCAAGGTAAACTAGGTGAAGGTATAAATGCATTCCAAGATCCACGCTGAAGCTTACACTAAAGCCATGTACAATCACTTGCATAAGTGTATAAACGTGGCTGCACCAGTCAGAATCAAAGACAGAGCCCCAAGTAAAATAAACTTGCCATGGTGGACTCCCATCATCAAACAAACTCTACAATAAAATGTAAAAAGCTGTTGTCCAAGAAAACAAAGACAAGGACCCAACAATGAAAAAGCACCCTCCTCAGCCTTAACAGGCAAGCAAGGTAACTTGTCAAATCATCCAAGAGCTACTTTGAGAGAAACTTAGCAAGTACAGCCAAAGATAACCAAAAGGCCTTTTACACCTATGTACGCAACCTAAAGGGTAGGATCCCAAGCATGTGTACAACTGGTGGCCAACAGTATCACACACACTGACCCCACAGAGATAGCAAATCTGCTAGTGGATAGATTTGGTGAAGACTTCACTCCCTTATCCCATCCTAACTGACAATAAACCCTCTCCCGAGCTTACCCTGCATCTTACATATCTGAAAAGCAGGTACTCAAAGCCCTGTCCAAAGCAAAGAACATGGCCTCTATGGAACCAAATGACATCCTAGGCAGTCTTCTAAATAGGCTAAAACATGGACCAGCATCACTACTAAGTATCCTTTTCAATCATAGCCTAACCACAGGCTTTGTTCTTGCAGAATGGAGAACAGCTACAGTTACTCCCCTCCATATAGGTGGCCTAACCCATAAGCCTGACCAGCCTCATCTGGAAGGCCATGGAATGTATCATTATGGACCTCATAAATGAAGACATAAGTGACCTCAAAACCCTGAACCCTACCCTAGTTGGCTCAGATCCTGCCTGTTAAATCTGGTAGATTTCTTTGAAAGTGTGACCAAGGCCACTGATGAGGGCAAATCTGTGCACACAGCATACCTCAACTTGGCAAAGGCTTTCAACACAATCCCACATCCAGGTATTACTGATAAACTTAGCAAAATGAATGTAAACTCCTTCATGTAAGATGGGTTGCCAACTGGCTTACAAACTGGTCACACACTATCAAAGTGGGTGACTCCACATCAACCAGCAGACCTGTTACCAGCGGGATGCCACAGGTGTCAGTGCTGGGCACCCTAATATTTGGTATATACTTCTCAGAAGTTCAGGTTAAAACTAAAGGGTTGCAGCTGATCAAGTCTGCAGATGACTGTAAATTAAGTGAAATCATTGAATCCCCAAATGATGCCAGTATACTCCAGGAAGGTCTCAAACAGACCAATGACTGGTGTATTAGTCACGGTCTCAAACTGAATGCAAGGAAATGCATCATCATTCTGTTCGACGCAAAGAATGTCCCTTCACTCTATCAAGTAAATCACAGTACCCCTAAGTACCCATGAAGTGGTAAGAGACCTGGGATCACAGGTAGACTGCAACCTTAACTTTGACCACCAGGTGTCTACAGTTGTAAGGAAAGCTTTCCATGCAGCTCACTTGATTAGTAAAAGCATCACCTCGACAGCAAAAGAAGTTATAACCCCCCTATACACACTGACTGGGACCCAACCTGAGTCTTTATATATACCAAACCACTGAATACCCACTGATACTTTAAATGTTTCAGTAGCAGACTGCCTTAACAACTGTACCTAACTTCATAGTCCATCTGCTGTGATTCAGACATTATGCACTTGTGCATGGACTTGTTAATATTTGTTCTTTTTGCCTTATTATTATCATCATGTCATCTTGTTGTTAATTTATCCTTGTGGGGGTTTGCACCTTCATTCCTCTTAGAAAATGGGCTTTGCCCTACAGGAATATCCTGGTCAAGAAAAAAGAAACTGTGATGTGGGGATTATGTTATGGCCCAATGTCATCTGCATGGTCAGAGACAGGACCTGCAGGAGGACTGCTTCAAGCTAACATGGCTTGGGGTGCACCACAAACCACATACGATGCAGTTCCCTTTTTCTAGCATTTTGTTCCCAAGACGTAAGAACATGCTTGTGATCACTTTGAAAGAGAGTGCAAAGCATGCCACCATTGCAATTAATGATTTATTTCAACAGGACAAACAGCGTTAGCATTAGAAGGGAATCCACCAGAACAAAGAGCAGAAAAGAAGGAAAACAATTAAAACAGGAATGAACAGAACTTCTTTAAGACTTAAGGTACTACAGTAAAGTGCTGTTAAGATGTAAATGTTCATTCTTATTCTCTGTATTCTTTTCTAAAGGAATTTTAATTAATTTTATATATGTTATGGTTATCTCCTTTACAGAAATGCAAGACCTATGTAAGTTCTAACATTTTAAACAGAAAACTACAAAAAGATGGTGTTACAGTGAGTATGTTGGTGCACTGGTTAAGGTGTTTACCTCAAAGACACAAGGTGCAGGGTTTGATTCTCACATGGGGTAACTGGCTAGGCTCAAAATGGCCCACAATGGCAGTTAGACTACTACTAACCTATGAATTACTGCAATACTACTAAAGCATTTTTTTGAGGTGCCACAACAGATATATTTGAATGTGGTGTTGCAACACCCCCTCACTTCTGCTACTTATGCAGTTAGAAAATTTAGTGGCAATTAGCACAGAGGATTAAGACAATGATCTATTAACTTGCAGCTTTCTATAGTTCAGGGTTTGATTCCCTCGGCCTTCATTTGCATACTGTATTACCTTGAACAAGCCACTTAACCAGACAGTGCACTAGCACCAATGGAAAACTAAGCTGTGCTCCTCACTGGTCTCCAGAACTACATAGCTCTGAATCTATATATATATATATATATATATATATATAATACCTCAGGGGTTGTTATACTTCATACTAAGGGGGAAACACTTGCCATTACCCTGACTTAAGAGCTCCTGTTAGCACTTTTGTGCTCACCATTATGGGATTTACAACTGTAGCCTCACACTTCTGTGCTGTGCTCACTTTAGACTATTGGAGATCAAGGTTTGTAAAATATGTTGTCAAAATGCATTTTACTAACAGGACTCACTTTGAATTACTTTAGTTTAGCCTTTTCCTAATCTCTCCTTCCAAGACATCTTAAAAAAATATAAAGATAATCAAAGGCTGAGGGTATGAGCTGCTAAAAACGTTTCATCCTGTAACTGTGGGATTGATTCCCTCAACTTCTGTATGCGGAGTCTGAGCAAATGACTTAGCAAGATGAGTGCTACAAAGTCACCTCAGAATACATGCACTTGTGCTTACTGGGAGTGCCTGGTATACATAAAAAAAGAAGAAGAACCAAATGTAATTTCTTTCTTTTAAGAATGGCCTTTCCGAATTCAGTCATTTAGCAGTACCCCCTCATTTCTACAAATACATTATACAATAAATGTGTATGCAACTGAAATACTTACACTAAGGTCTTCTACTGAGGGACTGTTGACATTTGACATGTATCAGAAGTAGCAGTATGAAGTTAAGGGCTGAAATCCACTATCACAGCTAAAAGGAACAAAAAAAGTATGGTGTCCCTCTTCACCTTGCTAAGGATACTCATACGGACAGCCAAATGGAAAATGTCACACTGCTGACATTAGATGTCTACTCTTCTCCCTAAACCCTCCTCTCCAAAGACAGTATCCTTTCAAGGAGGTGAAAGTAAGGATAGGTAGAGTTGTCAAACCAAGAAATTGGTGACGGATACAGTTTTATCCACTCCACAAATATTTCCCTCTCACAATATTGGTTGTGCAATGGGTCGCTGGACATGCATGTTCTGCCTGTGATCTTTCCTGCTGCCAAGTCTTACGGACTGACTATAGTGCAGTAAGGCCTGCATCCTCCCTTTCTCCACGAAGGTTGTTGTCACAGCACTTTTCCTTCTCACTTCCATATCCCTCATGAAAAATATCATAGCACTCCTCTGTCCACCAGCCAGATACTCCACATTTGGGCCCTGGTCCAAACCTGGGTCTCTGGCCATAAGGGCAGAAGCCTGGCCACTCACCCAAAAGCTGCCTTCCTGAAGTGTCTGACTTGGCAGAATGAGAGTTATTACCAAGCTAATCCAACAGTTACATGCAGTTGAGTAACCCATCTCCATATAACAGCGTTTACTCGCACACATAAGAGACTACGGAACCTTTTGATTTACATGTGACCCAGAATAAATTGATTTCATTATCTCTCTGTTGGCTCTTCTGATTCATCAGCTAAACATAAAGATTAACTGTCATCCAACTGCAAAGGAAGAGGCACCTTACATTAGTTTGTTAATTCTTAATTTGTTGCTCCTATTATAATTTTCTCTCATCAGTTGTAATTGGCTGTTTAATTGCCAGAAACACCTGCAGCTACTTGCTACTCAGTGTTTCTTCTATGCATAATTTCATATAAAATTATCTCGGCATTATAGAGCAACGAGAACCGTAATTGTTTACAAATGAATCCCTTTATAATAAACATTCAGTTTTCCTTCTTCACTGTTGCTGAATGACATATCTGATACAGCATCGGTCAAAAATGGAGCAGTGCTGTTCAAAAGGGAACATTTCTAACTTTCCATCTGTAATATCTGTGGTACAAGCCTGCCCTCTGCTTATTGGCTTTGAAAACACTGCATGTTCTCAACATATTTGTGTTTTTTTTTTCTGTGGGTACTCTAATTTCCTCCCATCTCAAAAAACATGCTGGTTAACCGGACAAGTTAGATTCACACTTACTTTTACCCTGGTCTGTGTATATTGCATTTAGCCTTACCCCTATGGTCCTTGCTATGGCAATAAGCACATTCCTTTGCTTTACAGCAAATATACTGCAATGTGGTACTTCAGTTTTCACAAAAATACTTACTGCATTCGCCTTGTGAGGCCACCTGGATATCCTTCTGCAATCTACATGCTTGGACATGAAGCTCACACTCATTGGCATATGTATTGCCATCCGTACCACAAACAGGCTGAGAAGCAGGTAGACACCCATCTGGACATACACATCTTCCTGTTTCTGCTTCACAAAAGGCACCATATTGACACTTTCCACAGCGATCTTAAAATAGGAAAAAAAAACAAGAAAAAAAAATTCACAACCAGTGACACAAATAAAATATGTATCTTCCTTTTACTGTAAAAAATGTGAAAGCAACATGTTAAACTGACCTCAACAAAGAACTTTAGAAAGATGCAAAAAGATACGTTATATATAATATATTACTTTATTCCACATACAACTACTTTTTATAACACCGACTGCACAGTTTACTGGGAATACCACATTCATGACATCATTGCACAGTTTACTGGGAATACCACATTCATGACATCATTGCACAGTTTACTGGGAATACCACATTAATGACATCATTGCACAGTTTACTGGGAATACCACATTCATGACATCATTGTACAGTTTACTGGGAATACCACATTAATGACACCACTGAACAGTTTACTGGGAATACCACATTAATTACATCATTGCACAGTTTACTGGGAATACCCACATTCATGACATCATTGCACAGTTTACTGGGAATACCACATTTGTGACATCATTGCACAGTTTACTGGGAATACCACATTTGTGACATCATTGCACAGTTTACTGGGAATACCACATTAATGACTTCACTGAACAGTTTACTGGGAATACCACATTAATGACATCATTGCACAGTTTACTGGGAATACCACATTCATGACATCATTGCACAGTTTACTGGGAATACCACATTCATGACATCATTGCACAGTTTACTGGGAATACCACATTAATGACATCATTGCACAGTTTACTGGGAATACCACATTCATGACATCATTGTACAGTTTACTGGGAATACCACATTAATGACACCACTGAACAGTTTACTGGGAATACCACATTAATTACATCATTGCACAGTTTACTGGGAATACCCACATTCATGACATCATTGCACAGTTTACTGGGAATACCACATTTGTGACATCATTGCACAGTTTACTGGGAATACCACATTTGTGACATCATTGCACAGTTTACTGGGAATACCACATTAATGACTTCACTGAACAGTTTACTGGGAATACCACATTAATGACATCATTGCACAGTTTACTTGGAATACCACATTCATGACATCATTGCACAGTTTACTGGGAATACCACATTAATGACATCATTGCCCACTTTACTGGGAATACCACATTAATGTCATCATTGTACAGTTTACTGGGAATACCACATTAATGACATCACTGAACAGTTTACTGGGAATACCACATTCATGACATCTTTGCACAGTTTACTGGGAATACCACATTCATGACATCATTGTACAGTTTACTGGGAATACCACATTAATGACATCACTGAACAGTTTACTGGGAATACCACATTAATTACATCATTGCACAGTTTATTGGGAATACCACATTCATGACATCATTGCACAGTTTACTGGGAATACCACATTAATGACATCATTGCACAGTTTACTGGGAATACCACATTTGTGACATCATTGCACAGTTTACTGGGAATACCACATTAATGACATCACTGAACAGTTTACTACGAATGCCACATTAATGACATCACTGAATAGTTTACTGGGAATACCACATTAATGACATCACTGCACAGTTTACTTGGAATAGCACATTCATGACATCATTGCACAGTTTACTGGGAATACCACATTAATGACATCACTGAACAGTTTACTAGGAATACCACATTAATGACATCATTGCACAGTTTACTGGGAATACCACATTAATGACATTATCAAACATGCAGAAACCACAGTCCCTTTCCCTGTGGTATGATAATTGGGCAGTTTGTTATAATAAATAAGCTCATAACACGGCAGATGTGATAGACAAGAAAAATGTTTTTTTACACTTCACATTGGATGAGGTCCCACTCAGGTCAGTTCAAACAAAACAACATTCAGCTGGAAAAGTTCTGGAATACTTAACCCTAATCCTATTCTTATACTATCTAATTTCACAAATTAAAGACAATGCTACTGGAGATGAAAACATAGCTGGCTACTATGTTTGCTAGTTTAACTCTAATAATATAATAAAATGTGACAGAAAAAAAAGGATTCATTTTTTTTAATATAGCTGTAAACAAATCATTTTCTTTCAGGAAGGCATTTGTCCTTTGCTGTCTCAACAACAAAATTTTGTTTTTTTTTTCTGACACTCACTTGATTGCTAGTATAACACAGAAAAATAGAGCAAATAGGGTTATAAGTGCACGGAGAAGAGTTTACTGCTGTTCCCTTTCAAAGTGACTGCATCTGATTATCAATACAAAGAAAGAAAACAGCCAGCAAAAATAACACAACCATGTAATCTCTGAACAATAACCAACATCTTACTGGTGTACAATGGAAGCAGTAACTGTAAATAAACTGGACTCTACACTAGACTGACAGCTGTTCTCCTGTTCTGAAATTCACAACAGATTGCATCCCGAAACATTTTTAGACCCTGCCATTACTTGTGAAACAAGTAAACAACACAAAGAGCTAAAATGACATTAAAATGACATTTACATTTGAAATCCACGCAAAGAAAAGTACTGCTTGAAACTATTATGACAATTATAACTGAATGGATGAAAATGTAACATTTTTTTCTGCAGCAGATTCTGGAAAGAAATAATATATAACTGTTTTGTTGCCACAAAACCTGCACTTTTTGAAAGCTGAACAACTACATTTCTCCAATGGGCCTACCATTTTTGTCACATATTTTGTTTCAGAATTCCATTTACAGTCACAATATATACCTTTGTATATTACAATTAAGCAAACTTTCATCAATAAAAACTGCAAAAAAATTGCCATGAACAGCTTTAAAAATGGCATGTTATAAACACTGAGATAATGTAGAAAAAGAGGCATAAACTGTGGGGGTGGAGGGGGAACTGACATACAAATGAAGTTGAAAAGTATCTTGAAGCAACAAGAATATTCAATCGCATGCTCAACATTTTACTGTACTTGTACATATGACTTTTTGAACAGACATATTACATATCAAAGAAGTGGAGAAAAATGCTAAAACACCTAACAAAATAAAGTGCACATTTGAGACGAAATTTCAGCAATAATGTGTCGTGCAATCATAAGACATTGTGAAGCTGCTGGAAGCCTTGGAATCTGAAGGTGCACTTGATACAGTTACATTTACATTCACCTTATATTTTCTGGTTCTAGCCCCCATACTTAAGTAGCAAGTTCTATACATAATATACAGAACATACTATATAATATATAACATATAGCACCCATTATTTTGCCTGCATTAGCCAGTATGTCTGTTGATAAGATAACTTGTACATCACAAATGACAGTGCATTCTGCTTATTCATACAATCACTGTACATTTTTGATTACACAAAATCAAATAATATCACATGAACTGGGTCAAAACTGACACTCACAACCAATCCTGATACATAATCAAATGATAAATCACGACACTACGGTAATCAGAAAATTGTTGGGTAATTCTACTGAAAATGATCAAAGTTGTCAGGATATATATATATTTACTACAGGAATATTCAGAAACCCATAGAGCTTATGTGAAGTTTTATTTCCCATCAGCCTTTTTTACCTGCTGTTCTGAAATGTAGATTTGCATCTGAAATACATGCTTTTGCATCAAAAAAGTTGTCAAAAAGCATTATTAGCTATTTTAAACACATTCCACTCAACATATGCAGATAAATATAAAAACTGGGTCACAGAAATTAGCACCTCGCATTTATTCTACATATAACTCCCAACATATACGTAAATACTGATTTATCAAAATACAAAGGCAATCGTCACCTGAGTAATCAATGCTGGTATTTCAAAAATCAACATAATGAAAAAAAATGAAACAATTTAAAAAGAAACACTAACATCCCACCAGAAATTCAGATATATTTTGCCCGAATATGTAATGTTTTTTTTTTTTAATTCGGCAAGGAAGTGAGTTTTCTAACGTAATGTGCAAGGTCAGGGTTAAGGTTAGGGGCAGGGGACAGTAATAACATGTGGGTGTATCACCTTACTAATGCCTGATAACTCTAAACCTAACCCTGCCTATAACCCTAACCCTGCATCTTCCTTTAAAATAAAACTTTCCATATCACTACCACCATACAACACCATACAACACACTTATACACACACACACACACACACACACACACACACACACACACACACACGCACACACACGCACGCACACACACACACACACACACACACACACACACACACACACACACACACACACACACACACCACACATGCATGCATGCATGCACAGAGCACTAAATATATCTCCTCACTTAGCCTTTCCTGTAATCTTAACTCACAAGCATTTTCAGAAACACCTGCACCCCATAAAGCTAAAACCTTCAAAATATCTGAAAGCATCACCCATTACTTTTCCAAACCTATATTTACCTTACCCACATGAGTTCAATGTTCCATTCATCTGAAGTCTTCACTTTTTGATGAAAAGAGTGCCTGATGGCAATTCACAATTACTCTGTCGACAAACAGGTGCAGGGTTAAGGTAACAAACAAACACGCGCACACATATACACACACACACACACACACACATAGATATATATATATATATATATATATATATATATATATATATATATATTTTTTTTTTTTTTTTTACACCGATGTATCTCTCTCTATTTATATATATGCACACACTCAAACATACATATCGACACACAAAGCATTTGTGGAGTCTGCTATCAGATATTCACAATATCTTGTACTGTAGTAACTAGTGGCAAAAAGCATTGCCTATCCCTACAGTACAATACAATTTAAATATCTAACGTTAAACCTCCACATATATAATTTTATTATACAATATATTTACTATTATTATTATTATTATTATTAGTACATATTTTTCTTCAGTGAAGTTTTGGAATTTCCCATTCATTTCAATGGGCTTGCAGTTGTGCACTGTTTTGCTGGTGGATTAATGCTCAGCATAGTGCTAAGTAGGTGTTTATGAATGGCATTTATACAGTTTTACAGTACGGATAAGGGGTTATTATATGGGAGGGTGGCCTAATGGTTAAGGTGTTTGCCTTACAAACACAAGGTGCAGGGTTTGAGTCTCACAAGGGATAATTGGCTAGGCTTAAAATGGCTCGCAAGGGCAGTTAGCCTAGTACTAACCTATGAACCTATGAACCTATGAACCTAGGGCTGGGTGATTAGTGCACAGAGTTTTACAGTACAGATAAGGGGTTACTGTATGGGAGCTTACCTAGGGCTGGAAAGTTAGTGGACAGTGTTTTACAGTACAGATAAGGGTTTAGTGTATGGGAGCTTACCTAGGGCTGGGTGATTAGTGCACAGAGTTTTACAGTACAGATAAGGGGTTACTGTATGGGAGCTTACCTAGGGCTGGAAAGTTAGTGGACAGTGTTCTACAGTACGGATAAGGGTTTAGTGTATGGGAGCTTACCTAGGGCTGGGTCTTTAGTGCACAGAGTTTTACAGTACGGATAAGGGGTTATTGTATGAGAGCTTACCTAGGTCTGGGTCATTAGTGCACAGAGTTTTACAGTACGGATAAGGGGTTATTGTATGGGAGCTTACCTAGGGCTGTGTAGTTAGTGGACAGACTTTTACAGTACAGATAAGGGTTTAGTGTATGGGAGCTTAGCTAGGGCTGGGTAGTTAGTGGACAGAGTTTTACAGTACGGATAAGGGTTTAAGTATATGGAAGCTTACCTAGGGCTGGGTCATTAGTGCACAGAGTTTTACAGTACAGATAAGGGGTTATTGCATGGCAGCTTACCTAGGGTTGCGTAGTTAGTGGACAGAGTTTTACAGTATGGATAAGGGGTTATTGAATGGGAGCTTACCTAGGGCTGGGTAGTTATTGGACATAGTTTTACAGTACGGATAAGGGGTTATTGTATGGGAACTTAACTAGGTGTAGGTCATTAGTGCACACAGTTCTACAGAATGGAGAAGGGTTTAGTGTATGGGAGCTTACCTAGGTCTGGGTCATTAGTGCACAGAGTTTTACAGTACGGATAAGGGGTTATTGTATGGGAGCTTACCTAGGGCTGGGTAGTTATTGGACAGAATTTTACAGTACGGATAACGGGTTATTGTATGGGAGCTTACTTAGGGCTGCTTCATTACTGCACAGAGTTTTACGGTATGGATAAGGGTTTAGTGTAAGGGAGCTTACCTAGGTCTGGGTCATTAGTGCACAGAGTTTTACAGTACGGATAAGGGGTTATTGTATGGGAGCTTAGCTAGGGCTGGGTAGTAAGTAGACAGAGTTTTACAGTACGGATAAGGGTTTAACTATATGGAAGCTTACCTAGGGCTGGGTCGTTAGTGCACAGAGCTTGACAGTACAGATAAGGGGTTATTGCATGGGAGCTTACCTAGGGTTGGGTAGTTAGTGGGCAGAGTTTTAAAGTATGGATAAGGGGTTATTGTATGGGAGCTTTCCAAGGTCTGGGTCGTTAGTGCACACAGTTTTACAGTACGGATAAAGGGTTATTCTATGAAAGTTTACCCAGGGCTGGGTAGTTAGTGGACAGAGTTTTACAGTACAGATAAGGGGTTATTGTATGGGAGCTTACTTAGGGCTGTCATTACTCTACAGAGTTTTACAGTATGGATAAGGGGTTATTTTATGGGAGCTTACCTAGGGCTGGGTAGTTAGTGGACAGACTTTTACCGTACGGGTACGGGGCTATTTTATTGGAGCTTACTTAGGGCTGGATCATTACTGTACAGAGTTTTACACTATGGATAATGGTTTAGTGTTCATAGTTCATAGTTCATAGTTTAGTACTAAGCTAACTGCCCTTGCGAGCCATTTTAAGCCTAGCCAATTATCCCTTCTGAGACTCAAACCCTGCACCTTGTGTTTGTAAGGCAAACACCTTAGCCATTAAGCCACCCTTCCAACCAGTGTATGGGAGCTTACCTAGGTCTGGGTCATTTGGAGTTTTACAGTACGGATAAGGGTTTAGTGTATGGCAGCTTACCTAGGTCTGGTTCACGGCCGGCCTTAGGCATAGGCGAACTAGGCGACCGCCTAGGGCGCCGTGCAGGCCGGCCTCAAAAGGGCGCAATCCACGGATCGTCGGAGTGAAGCCAACAGACACCAACGTTTATTTATTTATTTATTTATTTTATTTCTCACTGCCCTAAGACTACAACTGCGCCCTCCCCAGCATCAGAAGGGCGCAGTTTACAGAGCGGAGTTCTGTGAGGACCCCTAACCTGGAAGCCAAACAGAGTAACAGACAACAACGTTTCTATTTTTTTTTTTTTTATTTCACCGCCGCTGCCCTAAAGACTACAATTGCGGTCTCCCCAGCATTCTGATGCTGGCTGGGGAGGGCGCAATTGTAGTCTTTAGGGCAGCGACTGTGAAATAAAAAAAAAAAAAAAAGAAACGTTGTCTGTTCTTTTCCAGGTTAGGGGTCCTCTAAACTTCGCTCTGTAAATTCCCCCCTTCTGACAGAGGGGTGCAATTTACAGAGCGGAGTACTAGTATGTGTGTGTGTTTAAGTGTGTTAGCGCTTGGGGGCAGGAGGTAATGCTTAATGTCACTTCACCAAATGACACCGCTTCAAACAGCTACAGTTTAAGGTTAGAGGTCTGGATATTCTCACAAACTGATGCCAAAGCTCCTCCTAGTCTGGAAATTAGGTTCCCCTCATCTCTGAACTAGCTACGGTATTGTGCCAACTTCCACTTTAAATAGGTAAAATAAGGCTGGACATTTTGGTCGCATGTCCTCACCTTTCAAAGTCATGTTAAAGCAAGACCGATTACTACAACTTTCTGAGAGCAAATGCTTGCTGTTGGTGCCCTTTGTTTCTCCATTTGTCTCACTGTTCGTAGTATACAGGTATGGTTGTACAATGGTGTTGGTGTTTCTTAATGGTGTCAAGATAAGGTGGAAGGAGTTACCTGGTTACGCATATTGCATAGGAGCAGTTAGCACTCGGCTAACACGTTATCAAATATATTTAGGCTTACATAACTAACTAAAATGAAGCGTGGTTGAATGCTTTGGTCTGTTCCTCATATATTTGTGGTTTTCTGGCTGTGCAGTTTAGCAATTTAGCAGAATGTCCAGCTTTTCGGCTTATACTTTGGCCAGTTCCTCATAATTCTGTGGCTTCTTGCTGATCACAGGGAATATCGGATGACTGAAGTAATTAATTTTCAGTTTCAGACTTTAGATCCTTCAAGAAAGGCATGTTGAAGCAAGTCCTGACGCTAGCAACTTTATTGGTTTATTAGAGGAATATTTAAATAATTTTGACAGAAAAAAGATTGGTTGTGTCTGATGTGTTTGGTTTGTGGGCAGAGTTGTTACTGGCCATTTGTATTTCACTAGAATTGGGGTCGCTAGATGGTGGTGGCAGTGCAGTGTGGAGGTGGCATGCTTTGGAATAGTCTATTGTCTATTAACCGGCTAAAGAGGATATTCAGAAATGATATATATGCTACCATAATCATAATCAGTGGGATTGACAGAAGGGTGCCTTGTTACTGAACATATAAAATCTAGCTAAAAGGGACAGGAAATATTTTTTTTTGTCAGGGTCTTAAGATGAGGTAACACATAGTATGGCTAAATCTCATTACCATTGTTTCAGTTTGAGAATAGGTGTTTTAATTCATGATTTTATATACGATGCTTTGGAAGATAATAATTAGTTTCAGTCGCATTTTAGCAAGGATGCAAGTAATTTAATTGGCAAGGCTGGACAGTGACTCAGAAGCTTCCTGCACATGAGAAAGTAGGTTTAATTCAAAAATGGCATGTGGTATGGAAGGTCTACTTGGAATGATTTTTCACGGGCCACGAGGGGAGGAGGGGAAGGCGGAGCTGTCTGGATTTCATGTCCTTCAAAAAAAAAAAATAAAAAATCAGCCTGACACACCTTTCAACTGTACAGCTTTTGGCTGGGAGCTCTATTCCCAGTGCAGGTGGCTAGACTGCTGACACTGCATGGCAGGTTTTGGTGGGTGATGCACTCTCTGCCTGAGTTAATGGTAGCTCATGTAGATATAAAAGATATTACAGAACCTATCAAAAAAAATCAACTTTTTTAAGTTACAAAAGTGCAATATTTAAACTCTATCCCTACCTTTTCTACCATTGCATCTACATGATGTTAGACTTTGTTCAGATTTATTGCACTAAGAGTTTGAGAGGTAAGCATACCTCTCAACTGTCCAGACTTTTGCCTCATATTTTTGACCTATTCTTCATAAAATTTGTGTTTTTTCTGGCAAATCAGTGAGGATTTAAATAACTAAATGTCATACATTTGATTTTTAGCCTTTATTTCCTTCAGAAAATGCATGCTAAGACAAATGCTGTTATTCTAGCAACTTTCTAAGTCTATAAGAGCAATATTTATAATCTGCCCCTGTTTGGAGGCCTTTGCCCCCCCCCCATTATTTTAGGCTTTGTTCAGATTTCTTGTGCTAAGAGGTTGAGGGGTATGGAGGCATGGTATGTAATGTCCTAGTTGTCAATTATTAGTTGCATTTTAAAAGGGGATAGGGGTTCTGCATTCCTTAGTGTGCCGTCCTTTGTTTAAGATGCCTAGTAACTATGAAAGTGTCTGTTTCTGTTATTCTCTATTGCAATATTACCAGTGTATCGTTTTTTTCTTTAATGTGGCCTAGGTAATTAATTCTTCAACGGCAGCAAGCACTGAATTTGTAGATGGAACAGTGAAATGTAAAGTTCTTTGACAGTAACAGCCTCTTCATTAGTTACAAATATCTTTAATGTAGAATTATTGAGAAGAATTTTACTTCTGCAGAGATTGTGCTTACTGACTGATACTGTTTAAGGAAGTTTGAGGGGCCATTTATTGTTAAAATGTTCTGAAATGGGCAGGTTTGTCATTATTGGGTCATACATTTTGTTTTATTACTTACTGGAAAAATGTTCAAAACTACAAATTTAATACACTGTAACAAGTGTAAATGTTTTCAGTGTGCAGCTAGCTGTTTTTTGTTTATCAAATGGCACACTGTGTTGTACAATCTGAAAGCATGTTAGTAGCCTAATTGCCCTTGGTGCAGAAGGCTATGGATTCCACTCCCACACCATGTAGCTGGAGTGCTGATATGCAGTGCCTATATGATTGTTGATTATTTGGTGCATTATAAGGGGGGATAGGGGTTCTACACTCCTGAGTATGGCCTTTTGTATGAGATGCCTAGTGACTGTGAACTTATTAGTCATTTCCTATTGCAATATTACCAGTTTACCAATTTGTAATGTAATATAGGCAATTAATTTTTCAAGGGCAGCAGGCACTGAATTTGTAGATAATATTGATATATAAAGTTGTTTGCCAGTAGCAACCTCTTCATTAGTTACAGATTTCTTTAATGTGGAATTCAGATGATTTTACTTCTGCAGAGATTGTGCGTGTGGAATAATATTGGTGGATTATAATGATAGAAGTCTTTATTTATTTTTTATTTATCATTTGTTGACCGGGAAAGTCCAACTAGGTTCCATAGAGCCTGTTTTCAGCGGAGGCCCGGGGAGAAATGCTCCAGATGCATGTCTTTGGGATGTGGGAGGAAACCGAGTACCCGGAGGAAGCCCACGAACACAGGGAGAACATGCAAACTCCACACAGAAGGCACCCCAGCCAAGAATCGAACCAGAGAATCTTTTGCTGTGAGGTGACAATGTTAACCACTTCACCGCCCAAGATGTGCTCAAGTCTTGAGTGGCCTTTTATTGTTGAAATTTTCTGGAATGGATAGTTATTGGTTCATACATTTTGTTTCATTGATTATTAAAAGAATGTTTAAAACTACAAATTTAAAACATATTCTAACAAGTGGTGCTGTATTATACAAGGAATATAATTCAATACAATCAGGAAGGTGAATTAAAGAATAACTTCATGAATGCCTGGCCCTAAAAAATGTGTGCAAGGAGTCTGTTTTGAAAACAACTCAAAGGTAAACTTAATTGTCCACCAACCAGATGCATTTCTATGAATGTGGGTTTTCATGCTGTTTCAATGAATGTGAGTTTTGCCATTTCAATGAATATAAGTTTCAAAGACAGAGAAGTTTACTGCTCGTGCTAAGTCTGTGTTCATTGTGAGACTGTATTGTTTGTTTAGCAAATGGCTATCTGTGTTTGTGCTATTTTATTTCAATATCTGTAATAATTGTAGAGGAAAATAGAACAGTATGCATGGTAACTGGTGAGATAACCAAATAGTGGAACACTGGAATGGCTGAGGAGGAGGCTGCTGCTGGGAGTTGCTCTGGGATGCTGGTCTATTACCCTTCCTAGAACTCTATTTGACCATGATCTGGCTCTGGTATTTCAAGAAGAAAATACATATGCAAAGGTAGCTGCAGTTTAACTACATTACAAGGTATCTTTTTCTTCCTAAGCATTTAAATAATTTAAGGAAATGACTGGAGTGGCTTTCTTGGGGAATGACCCAGTGGGTGTGGCTCAAATAGGGGTGTTTCATGTGTGGTGTGGGTGGGGCTTAAAGGGCGCCGGAGCACTACTTCGCCTAGGGCGCCATTTCGGCTAAGGCCGGCCCTGGTCTGGTTCGTTAGTGCAAAGAGTTTTACGGTACAGATAAGGGGTTATTGTATGGGAACTTACTAGGACTGGGTTGTTAGTGCACAGAGTTTTACAGTACGGATAAGGGGTTATTGTATGGGAGTTTACTTAGGGCTGCGTCATTACTGCACAGAGTTTTACAGTACGGATAAGGGTTTATTGTATGGGAACTTACCTAGGACAGGGTCATTAGTGCACAGAGTTTTACAGTACTTTTAAGGGGTTATTGTATGGGAGCTTACCTAGGGTGGGGTCGTTTGTGCACAGAGTTTTACAGTACGGATAGGGGTTTACTGTAAGAGAGCTTATCTAGGTCTGGGTTGTTAGTGCAAAGAGTTTTACAGTATGGATAAAGGGTTATTGTATGTGAGCTTTTTTAGGGCTGGGTCATTACTGCACAGAGGTTTACAGTACAGATATGGGTTTAAGTATATGGGAGCTTACCTAGGGCTGGGTCGTTAGTGCACAGAGTTTTATGGTACTGATAAGGTTTAGTGTATGGGAACTTACCTAGGTCTGGGTCATTACAGCACAAAGTTTTACAGTACGGATAAGGGGTTATTGTATGGGAGCTTACCTAGGGCTGGGTCATTAGTGGACAGAGTGTTACAGTATGGATAAGGGTTTAGTGTATGGGAGCTTAACTAGGACTGGGTCGTTAGTGCACAGAGGTTTACAGTACGGATAAGGGGTTAGGGTATGGGAGCTTACCTAGGTCTAGGTCTTTAGTGCACAGAGTTTTACAGTACGGATAAGGGGTTATTCTATGGCACCTTACCTAGGGCTGGGTAGTTAGTGGACAGAGTTTTACAGTACAGATAACGGTTTAATGAATGGGAGCTTACTTAGGGCTGGGTCATTACTCCTCAGAGTTTTACAGTATGGATAAGAGTTTAAGTCTATGGGAGCTTACCTTTTGCTGGGTCATTAGTACACAGAGTTTTACAGTATGGATAAGGGGTTATTATATGGGCGCTTACCTAGGGATGGATAGCTAGTGGACAGACTTTTACAGTACAGATAAGGGGTTATTGTATGGGAGCTTACCTAGTTCTGGATCGTTAGTGCACAGAGTTTTACAGTATGGATAAGGGTTTAGTGTATGGGAGCTTAACTAGGACTGGGTCGTTAGTGCACAGAGGTTTACAGTACGGATAAGGGGTTATTGTATGGCAGCTTACCTAGGGCTGAGTAGTTAGTGGACAGACTTTTACAGTATGGATAAGGGTTAGTGTATGGGAGCTTACCTAGGTCTAGGTCGTTAGTGCACAGAGTTTTACAGTACGGATAAGGGGTTATTGTATGGGAGCTTACCTAGGGAAGGGTAGTTACTGGACAGACATTTACAGTATGGATAAGGGGTTAGTGTATGGGAGCTTACCTAGGTCTAGGTCATTGGTGCACAGAGTTTTACAGTACTGATAAGGGTTTAAGTGTATGGGAGCTTACCTAGGGATGGGTCATTAGTGCACAGAGTTTTGCAGCACAGATAAGGGGTTATTGTATGGGGGCTTACCTAGGGCTGGGTAGTTAGTGGACAGAGGTTTACAGTACGGTAAAAGGGGTTATTGTGTGGGAGCTTACCAAAGTCTGGGTTGTTAGTGCACACAGTTTTACAGTACGGATGATGGTTTAGTGTATGGGAGCTTACCTAGGTCTGAGTCATTAGTGCACAGGGTTTTACAGTACAAATACAGAGTTATTGTATGGGAGCTTACTTAGGGTTGGGTAGTCAGTGGACAGAGTTTTACAGTACAGATAAGGGTTATTGTATGGGAGCTTACTTAGGGCTCGGTCATTACTGCACAGAGTTTTACAGTATAGCTAAGGGGTTATTGTATGGGAGCTTACCTAGGGCTGGGTCGTTAGTACCTCAGTTTTACCATATGCATAAGTGGTTACTCTGTGAGAGCTTACCTAGGGCTGGGCAGTTAGTGGGCAGAGTTTTACAGTACAGATAAGGGTTTAGTGTATGGAAGCTTACCTAGGGCTGTGTAGTTAGTGGACAGAGTTTTACAGTACAGATAAGGGTTTAGTGTATGGGAGCTTAGCTAGGGCTGGGTATGTAGTGGACAGAGTTTTACAGTACGGATAATGGGTTATTGTATGGGAGCTTACTTAGGGCTGGGTCACTACTGGACAGAGTTTTACAGTACGGATAAGGGTTTAAGTATATGGAAGCTTACTTAGGGGTGGGCTGTTAGTGCACAAAGTTTTACAGTACAGATAAGGGGTTATTGCATGGGAGTTTACCTAGGGTTGGGTAGTTAGTGGACAATGTTTTAAAGTATGGATAAGGGGTTACTGTATGGGAGCTTTCCTAGGTCTGGGTCATTAGTGCACATAGTTTTACTGTACGGATAAAGGGTTATTCTACAGAAGTTTACCCAGGGCTGGGTAGTTAGTGGACATAGTTTTACAGTACAGATAAGGGGTTATTGTATGGGAGCTTACTTAGGGCTGAGTCATTACTGTACAGAGTTTTACAGTATGGATAAGGGTTAAAGTGTATGACAGCTTACCTAGAGCTGGGTTGTTAGTGCATAGTGCTTTACAGTACGGATAAGAGGTTATTGTATGGGAGCGTACTTAGGGCTGGGTAGGTAGTGGACAGACTTTTACCGTACGGATAAGGGGATATTGTACGGGAGCTTACTTAGGGCTGGATCATTACTGCACAAAGTTTTACAGTACGGATAAGGGTTTAGTGTATGGGAGCTTACCTAGGTCTGGGTCGTTTGGAGTTTTACAGTACGGATAAGGGTTTAGTGTATGGGAGCTTACCTAGGTCTGGTTCATTAGTGCAAAGAGTTTTACGGTACGGATAAGGGGTTATTGTATGGGAGCTTACGTAGGACTGGGTCATTAGTGCACAGAGTTTTACATTATGGATAAGGGGTTATTGTATGGGAACTTACTAGGGCTGTGTTGTTAGTGCACAGAGTTTTACAGTACGGATAAGGGTTTAGTGTATGGGAGCTTATCTAGGTCTGGGTTGTTGGTGCACAGAGTTTTACACTACAGATAAGGGGTTATTATATGGGAGCTTACCTAGGGCTGGGTAGTCAGTGGACAGAGTTTTACAGTAAGGATAAGGGGTTATTGTATGGGAGTTTACTTAGGGCTGGGTCATTACTGCACAGAGTTTTACAGTACGGATAAGGGTTTAGTGTATGGGAGCTTACCTAGGACTGGTTGTTAGTGCACAGAGTTTTACAGTATGGATAAGGGGTTATTGTATGGGAGCTTACCTAGGTCTGGGTAGTTAGTGGACAGAGTTTTACAGTATGGAAAAAGGTTTAGTGTATGGGAGCTTACCTAGGTCTGGGTCATTACTGCACAGAGTTTTACGGTATGGATAAGGGTTTAGTGTATGGGAGCTTGCCTAGGACTGGGTCATTAGTGCACAGAGTTTTACAGTACAGATAAAGGGTTATTGTATGGGAGCTTACCTAGGGTGGGGTCATTAGTGCACAGAATTTTATAGTATGGATAAGGGTTTACTGTAAGAGAGCTTATCTAGGTCTGGGTTGTTAGTGCAAAGAGTTTTACAGTACACATAAGGGGTTATTGTATGGGAGCTTACCTAGGGCTGGGTCATTAGTGGACACAGTTTTACAGTACAGATAAGGGTTTAGTGTATGGGAGCTTACCTAGGGCTGGGTAGTTAATGGACAGAGTTTTACAGTATGGATAAGGGGTTAGTGTATGTGAGCTTGTTTAGGGCTGGGTCATTACTGCACAGAGTTTTACAGTACGGATAAGGGTTAGTGTATGGGAGCTTACCTAGGTCTAGGTCGTTAGTGCACAGAGTTTTACAGTACGGATAAGTGGTTAGAGTATGGGAGCTTACCAAGGTCTGGGTCATTAGAGCACACAGTTTTACAGTACAGATAAGGGGTTATTCTACGGGAGCATACCTAGGGCTGGGTAGTTAGTGGACAGAGTTTTACAGTACAGATAAGGGGTTATTTTATGGGAGCTTACTTAGGGTTGGGTCATTACTCCACAGAGTTTTACAGTATGGATAAGGGTTTAAGTCTATGGGAGCTTACCTTTTGCTGGGTCATTAGTGGACAGAGTTTTACAGTACAGATAAGGGTTTAGTGTATGGGAGCTTAACTAGGACTGGGTTGTTAGTGCACAGAGTTTTACAGTATGGATAAGGGGTTATTGTATGGGAGCTTACGTAGGACTGTGTCATTAGTGCACAGAGTTTTACAGTACAGATAAAGGTTTAAGTGTATGGGAGCTTACCTACGGCTGGGTCATTAGTGCACAGAGTTTTGCAGTACAGATAAGGGGTTATTGTATGGGGGCTTACCTAGGGCTGGGTAGTTAGTGGACAGAGTTTTACTGTACAGATAAGGGTTATTGTATGGGAGCTTACTTAGGGCTCAGTCATTACTGCACAGAGTTTTACATTACGGATAAGGGTTTAATGTATGGTGCTTATAAGGATTGGGTCGCTAGTGCACAGAGTTTTACAGTATGGATAAGGGGTTATTGTATTGGAGCTTACTTAGGTCTGGGTCGTTAGTGCACAGAGTTTTACAGTACGGATAAGGGTTTAGTGTATGGGAGCTTACCTAGGTCTGGGTCATTAGTGCACAGAGTTTTACAGTATAGCTAAGGGGTTATTGTATGGGAGCTTACCTAGGGCTGGGTCGTTAGTATCTCAGTTTTACCGTATGGATAAGTGGTTATTCTATGAGAGCTTACCTACGGCTGGGCAGTTAGTGGGCAGAGTTTTACAGTACAGATAAGGGGTTATTGTATGGGAGCTTACCTAGGTCTGGGTTGTTAGTGCACAGAGTTTTACAGTACGGATAAGGGGTTATTGTATGGGAGCTTACCTAGGTCTGGGTTGTTACTGCACAGAGTTTTACAGTACGGATAAGGGGTTATTGTATGGGAGCTTACCTAGGGAAGGGTAGTTAGTGGACAGAGTTTTGCAGTACAGATAAGGGATTATTGTATGGGAGTTTACTTAGGGCTGGGTCATTACTCCACAGAGTTTTACAGTATGGATAAGGGTTTAAGTCTATGGGAGCTTACGTTTTGCTGGGTCATTAGTGCACAGAGTTTTACAGTACGGATAAGGGTTTCGTGTATGGGAGCTTACCTAGGTCTGGGTCGTTACTGCACAGAGTTTTACAGTACCAATAAGGGGTTATTGTATGGGAGCTTACCTAGGGCTGTGGTGTTAGTGCGCAGAGTTTTACAATACGGGTAAGGGTTTATTGTATGGGAGCTTATCTAGGTCTGGGTTATTAGATCACAGAGTTTTACACTACAGATAAGGGGTTATTGTATGGGAGCTTACCCAGAGCTGGTTAGTCAGTGGACAGAGTTTTACAGTATGGATAAGGGGTTATTGAGTGGAAGCTTACTTAGGGCTGCATCATTACTGCACAGAGTTTTACGGTACAGATAAGGGTTTAATGTGTGGGAGCTTACCTAGGACTGGGTCATTAGTGCACAGAGTTTTACAGTACGGGTAAGGGGTTATTGTATGGGAGCTTAACTAGGGCTGAGTAGTTAGTGGACAGAGTTTTACAGTACAGATAAGGGTTTAATGTATGGGAGCTTACTTAGGGCTCAGTCATTACTGCACACAATTTTACAGTACGGATAAGGGTTTAGTGTATGGGAGCTTACCCAGGTCTGGGTCGTTAGTGCACAGAGTTTTGCAGTATGGATAAGGGTTTAGTGTATGGCAGCTTACCTAGGACTGGGTCATTAGTGCACAGAGTTTTACAGTACGGAAAAGGGGTTATTGTATGGGAGCTTACCTAGGGTGGGGTTGTTAGTGCACAGAGTTTTACAGTACGGATAAGGGTTTAGTGTATGGGAGCCTATCAAGGTCTGGGTTGTTAGTGCACAGAGTTTTATAGTACAGATAAGGCGTTATTTTATGGGAGCTTACCTAAGGCTGGGTAGTTAGAGGACAGAGTTTTACAGTACGGATAAGGGGTTATTGTATGGGAGCTTTGGGGCTGGGTCATTACTGCACAGAGTTTTACAGTACGAATAAGGGTTTAGTGTATGGAAGCTTACCTAGGACTGGGTCGTTAGTGGACAGAGTTTTACATTACGGATAAGGGGTTATTGTATGCGAGCTTAATTAGGGCTGTGTCATTACTGCACAGAGGTTTAGAGTACAGATAAGGGTTTGGTGTATGGGAGCTTACCTAGGGCTGGGTCATTAGTACACAGAGTTTTACAGTACGGATAAGGGGTTATTGTATGGGAGCTTACCTAGGGCTGGGTCATTAGTGCACAGAGTTTTACAGTACGGATAAGGGGTTATTGTATGCGAGCTTAATTAGGGCTGTGTCATTACTGCACAGAGGTTTAGAGTACAGATAAGGGTTTGGTGTATGGGAGCTTACCCAGGTCTGGGTCGTTAGTGCACAGAGTTTTGCAGTATGGATAAGGGTTTAGTGTATGGCAGCTTACCTAGGACTGGCTCATTAGTGCACAGAGTTTTACAGTACGGAAAAGGGGTTATTGTATGGGAGCTTACCTAGGGTGGGGTTGTTAGTGCACAGAGTTTTACAGTACGGATAAGGGTTTAGTGTATGGGAGCTTATCAAGGTCTGGGTTGTTAGTGCACAGAGTTTTATAGTACAGATAAGGCGTTATTTTATGGGAGCTTACCTAAGGCTGGGTAGTTAGAGGACAGAGTTTTACAGTACGGATAAGGGGTTATTGTATGGGAGCTTTGGGGCTGGGTCATTACTGCACAGAGTTTTACAGTACGAATAAGGGTTTAGTGTATGGAAGCTTACCTAGGACTGGGTCGTTAGTGGACAGAGTTTTACATTACGGATAAGGGGTTATTGTATGCGAGCTTAATTAGGGCTGTGTCATCACTGCACAGAGGTTTAGAGTACAGATAAGGGTTTGGTGTATGGGAGCTTACCTAGGGCTGGGTCATTAGTACACAGAGTTTTACAGTACGGATAAGGGGTTATTGTATGGGAGCTTACCTAGGGCTGGGTCATTATTGCACAGGATTAAACCTCTGAGTTGTCAGAATGAGCTGCTTCCTGTAGTCTGAGGGACAGAATTTAACATCTTCCACCTCTGTTTACCCACTGTAGGACTCTGGGCCAGATACAGCTTGTGAACCTCTTCTGCAAAGGGTACTTGTGACTAGTGGGCTAACTAGGATAACAAATGACAAAAAAAGGACATTTTTATTTGTTTTTTTTTCTGATTTGTTGGGTATGGTTAATTTAACAGCAAATATGAGTACCTGACTCACCTATCCTTTTGGAGCTACCATTATTGGGTCATCTGATTAGACCCTTCTCTGTCTCCTCCATGATAAGCCACCTCCTAGAACTTTCCTGACTTACATCCTTTGATTTGAAATTAAGCTTTGGATACATTAACATTTTTCTAAGTTGTTAAGTTAGTTACTGTATAACTGTTGTGCTTTTGCTAATTTAGTGCTGTGAGACTAATTATGGCAACAATAATTGGCATATGGTTACTATTTGTTTTCTTTTTTCTTTTTTTTTGGTTCACTATTTTTTTGTATTTCTGAATAACAATACTTCTAAGCCTGCATTGTAGTATAGAGTGATAAAGTCCATATGTTGGCTCAGGCAACCCAAGTTCGATTAGTAGCTCAGGTGTCTCAAGCACTGTCAGGAAGGAAGGGCAGGACCATCCAGAGGGTGTGATTGGTGTATGAAAATACAAAATAATCGAAGAGCCAATCCTGATATGCTTCCAATGTGTGTGTGTGTGTGGGGGGGGTGTCCTCACAACATCAACCCTATGGGGAAGTGTGGAGTGATTCACTGAGGTCTGCCCCTTGCATGCCCCCTTGGAGGTTGCCATGTGGACACACTGGGAGGGAAAAACTTGAGTGGGTCATAAAAGAAACCCCACTGAAACAGAAGTGTGAGAAGAGTGACCCCAGGATAATGTTAGGTTCCATGTCAGCCCCATTCCAGTGGGAGATACATCCAGGAGTAAAAAAAAGAGGTGGGTAGATATATCCAGTACTGGAAGGAAGCACTTGGGTGGCAGAGAAAAACATTGGTAAAAAAAATCATAATACACCCTCTGTCAGGGGTCACACTAATTAGTTCCACTCTTGCATAATATTTTGTTGTTTTCTAACTAGCCCATGGCTGAAAATGAGCTCTGTGGGGTCCATTCCATTTAACTTTCTTAAAATATAGACATGAACATGATGCAGATAAGACTGATGATGATATACTTTGAACTTTAGCTCTGATATACATGTTTTGCTGTGCTGTTTGGAAAAGGGGGAAATCAGCCGTGAAATGCAATGGCTAAACTTCATGTATTTTATAACAGAAATCAGAAGGTGGCGTCCTGTAATGAAGGACTAAGTTATAAACACAAGAAGTTGTTTGTCTTAGTAAATGAGAAGAATCCTGACAGTGGTACAATGTGGTGTTTCAGTGTCATCTCTCACCCCCCCCCCCAAAAAAATACTTTATTGAAATAGTTTAAATTTGTTTTTTTCCATTAAAAATAGTTTGTTGGCAGTGGCTTTCTTAGACCAGCAGATACCAAATTTCACACCCTAGTATACAAAATGGTAGTACCACGTTACCTATACTTCATGTCTTATGTATGACCTTTATCATAATTAGCTTTGTGCGATATTTGTACCTCTTTGTAGACAGTCTCTTCTAAATGCTAAATACATGGCTTAAGCAACAGAAATACATTTAATTTCTATACTACAGACTGGGTATACATCACCATTTTTATCTCATCTCCTCCTGTCTAAATTATTAATTGTTGAGCCTCACCTACCTCTAACGTTGCCATACTGTCTCCCAGAAATATTTCCATGTGCTTTTTTTTTTTTTTTGGTTTCCCCACTTCTCTTAATAAAATTAATTAATAAAATTTCTAAAATATCTCTAATACCTCTACAGGATCTCAGGTTATTTTTCTTGTTACAGGCTCCTTACATTTGGCAACAACGCTTTCTATTTTTGCATAAGTTTTTGTGCAGTGGAGTTATTAGCAAAAAACAGCTGCTTGACAGTAATCTTTGTAAACTCATATATATCATCCACGTACTCCTTAAGTTTCCCTTTAGCACTCTATAATTACACCTCTTCTTGTTCTGTGAGAGTCCCCTTATTCTTCAATACTTTAACATTTGACAGCCCCTCAAAATAATTCCTGTTACTTCTTAACCACATCTCTTTTTCGTTTATTTCTACCCTATTTTTAAACTCCACTTTCATTTTATTTTACTAGTTATAACTTCTGCAGTACTTTCTATCTTCCCTAATGACTCACGGATAATTTCCACTACCCACTCTTTAATACTTCTCTTTTTAACAGGTAGGTGAGGAAGCACCAGTGTCTAATCTTTATTTCATTACCCTACATTTTTCTAAAAATATCTCTCATACTGCTACGGAATCTCTGGTTATTTTTACTGTTATAGGCTCCCTAAGTTTCGCAACAACTCTTCCTATTTTTTGTTACCTAAGTTGTTCTGCCAAAAGTTTTTGAGCTCAGGAATTTTTATCAAAAAACAGTTGCTTAACATCAGTCTTTATATATATTTTCAAGATACTCCTTTATTTTCTCTCTAGCGTTTACAGTTCTGCCTCTTCTAGGAGTGTCCCCTTATTCTGTAATAGTTTAACATTTGCCAGCACCTCAAAATAATTCTTGGTACTTATTAACCATATCTCTTTTTCTTTTATTTCTACCCTATTTTAAAACTCCACTTTCATTTTGTCCCACTCACTAGTTATAACTTCTGCAGTACTTGTTTTATCTTCCCAAATAACTCCTGAATAATTTCCAGCACCCATTCCTTTAATTACTCTCTTTTTAACAGGTAGGTGTGCAAGCACCAGTGTCTCATCTATATTTCATTACCATGCATTTTTATCTTAGTAATTACTGATGTATAATCTGAAATAGTTATTGTATATGCATCAAAGTCCTTGATTAAATGCACATTTTCCTGTGAAATATAATTTCTGTCTGGTGTAGCTCAGTTATTGTACCTTGGGGAATAATATGAAAAAACTCACTCTCCATGTTCCTACTACTGAATTCATGTTTTCCATAACAAATATTGTCATAAATTTCAACAAAAATCTACCCAAATTTGTTATAGTTTCCTTATAGATTCATAGACTGTTAATAGGCTAATAGCACAGGGGTCTTTCTAAGCCTAACCAAGTTTTCTCAAAAGAATAAAGATGTCCTGTATCTAAGTAGGACATTGAGGGGCAGGTATTTACACTTTACCTCTGTCTATAAGGAACAGAGCTGGTTTAAATTTCCTATCCCCCATCCACTTATTTAGGTTGTGTTTAAACTGGGTAATAGTGAACTTAGCTTCACATGCATAGGAAACTTGTTCCATAGGAGAGGCAGTCTCTGGGACACATATCTGTCTCTCCAGCATGTTCTAGGTCACAGACAAAATTCAAGTCCCTAGACCTTGTATTTCAGGTACTCTTTGACTTACACATATGAAGGAGATTCATAAGTGTGGGGTTTGTGGATGCCTTGCACACCAGGCATAGATCATCCTCTCAGCAATCTATAGGAGGCTGAGTACAGGGAAAGTGCTTTAAGGAGCTCTGTGTAAGATAGCTTGTTATTCCTTGTATTGATTTTCTAAGGACCTTTCAGGATGCTCTGGTTGCTGCATATGCCTGGTCAGGTACATACCAAAGGAAGCAGTGTACTCTGTGACTGGACTGATAAGGGAGGAGGACAGTGGGATAATGACCTCTTTGGACCTAGATGCCATGCCCTTACTTATAATTTGTGCAACATAAAAGGATTTTCTCAACACTGTGGCCACATGGTGGTCAAAGGTAAGGCTACTGTTTAAGAGTATACCTTGAGATCCCTGACCATTGGGTCAAATCTTAGGGGTATATTATCAACAAGGTAATTAGCCAGGATGGTTGCCTTCCCAAAGGGTACAATTATGCATATCTTAGCATTGAGTTTGTTAGTCAGAGACAGCCCTTCTTGAAGAATGCTAGTGTCTGTGGGGGAGTCGATGATAATCCCTCAGCTTGCAATTATCTGCAAACGTAGTCAGCCATATGCCTTCAACATCTACTTCTATTTCATAAAAATAGATATTAAAAAGGAGTGGGCCCAGTACTGGGCCCTGGGGGACTCCACTAGTGACTGGCCTTTTGTGGAAGTGTTATCACCTATTTTCACATCCTGGGTCCTATCAATGAGCCAGTTGGCTATCCACTGGATGGTAAAAGCCTTTATACCTAAATTAGTGAGCTTGTCTATAATGCCTGAGTGGGGTATTATACCAAAAGCCTTGGACGGGTCAAGGAAAGCTGTGTGCACAGTCTTACCTTCATCCAAATGCTTTGGAGAGCCTCTTAAAAAAGTCCACCAGATTTTATAGGCATGACCTTCCTCTAACAAAGCCAAACTGTGACGGGTCCAGTGTTTGCAGGTTACTTATGTTCTCATTTATCCTGAGGCTGATAAGTCTTATGGGCCTACAGTTAGCCGGATCAGTGGTTGGGCATCTTTTGTGCAAGGGAATGACTGTAGCCATCTTCCATTCCTTGGGCACAAAACCTAACTGAAGGCTTCATTTGAAAAGTGATTCAAATGGGGCAGAGAGGTCATGTGTCATTCTATTTATTAAACATTCTGGGATGTAGTTATCAGGGCCCATCCATGCAGAGTTTCTGGTCTTAGAAAGTACATTGATGACCTGTTCCCTAGTAATGCTTGGGGGGGGGGGGTTGTGTTATGTGGCATTTCCTTTGGACTATCAGGGGGGACTGGGGGGAGGGGGGGATTCGGGATGAACCTGTCAGATAAAAGTTTGGCAATGGCCTCTAGTTCAGTGTAGGTGTTGCCATTTACAATACGTTCTGTGCATTTTTGTATATTTCCTCTGATATTACGGACATAGCAATAGAAAACTTGTGGCTTTTCTTCAAATTTAGCCTTTGAAATATTAATTAACCCTCTTAGCTGCCTGTTTAGATTGGTTAGGGGGCTTTTAATATGTATGGTTTTGTTCCTTCTATGCTTGGCCAAGATGTTTTTTTCTTTTGTTGTATAACCAATTAATATAGTGATTCCACCAGGGTGGCTTGTATATTGAGTTTGTCTTATTCTTAACACAAGTGGGTACAGCTCACTCTATACAGCTATTAATATGGCTGTACAGAGATTTTGTAAATAGCTTGGTGTATTTTATAGTGTTTATTGGGTTTGGAGGGCTTGGAATTTAGCCAAGGTGTTGCTTAGTAGATAGACGTTAGGCTTGGAAATAGTTCCTAAAGATTTTTGGTTTCTCTGGATCCCCGGATTTAATTTTTATTTCAAGTAATACTGCCTTATGGTCAGATCTGATAAGCGAAGATATTACATTGGCCCCCATGTTTATGAGTACAAGGTCAAGGATGTTTGTACCCTCCGGAAGGAGAATGGAAAATACAGTTGTGTACACTTACCATAAATGTAGATGTTCGAGTGTCTTCACTGTTGCAGTCATCACTGCAGGGTTCTTCCTGCCGGCAGGCAGCCCCTGGTCGGCCAGAATCCCAAAGTCTGGGTCCGGCGTCGGCTGTTCAGTCATGCTCGCTGACGTCAGAGCGCCAGGAGTACAAAGCTGCCAGCCGATGCCATGTTCTCCAGTTTTTCTTGCCCCAGATGTCAGGTGCCCACAAATGAAGGCTAATAGTAAAACAGAAATGTAACATACAACAAACCCCATACTCTGTAGCAAATACACCTCAGAAGAAGGGTGAAGTAGGAAACCACAGTAATGAAAGTATAAGAGGGGACAGGAGGGTGGGTAACCCAGATTGCAACAGTGAAGACACTCGAACATCTACATTTATGGTAAGTGTACACAACTGTACTATGTTCATCGTGTTTCACTGTTGCAGTCATCACTGTAGGGTTGAATCCCAAAGCTGAGATAGAGGGTGGTGGTTATAGAGTAGAAGGGGCGGCTAGAAGGCCCTGCAAGACTGCAGAAGCAAAGCCTGCCCTAGACTTAGAGTAAAGAGGGAGATTATAGTGCTTAGAGAAAGTATGCACTGAACTCCAAGTTGCAGCTTCCAAAATATCTTTGGTAGGTACTCCCCTGAGAAAGGCAGCTGAAGTAGCAGCAGCTCTGGTAGAGTGAGTCCTAATTTTTCCTGGGATTTGCTTTCCATGATGAGAGTAACAAAATCTGATTCCATGAGCAATCCATTTAGAAATGGTCTGTTTTGAAATAGCTTTGCCTTGGGAATTTGTTGCATAAGAAACAAACAGTTTCTCTGTTTTCCTGATTGCTTTGGTTCTGTCCAGGTAAAAACGAAGTTGCCTGTGTACATCCAAGGAATGCAAGATCCTTTCCCCCTTATTTTGTGGATTAGTGAAAAAAGTTAGCAGGTGAATAGTTTGATTTAAAGCCACTTTGGAAATCACTTTAGGCATGAAAGCAGGATTAGTCCTTAAAGACACCCTATCTTGGTGAAAAATAATGTAAGGTTCCACAGCCATGAGTGCTTGTAACTCCGAGACTCTCCTGGCTGAGGTCAAAGCCAGTAGGATAACTGTTTTCCATGATAAATACTTAATATCAGATGTGGCAGCAGGCTCAAAAGGAGGCAGTGTGAGTTTTTCCAGAACATAGTTGAGGCCCCAGGCAGGTATGGGTGGTGTCCTAGGGGGCCTTAAATTCTTTGCTCCTCTGAGATATTGTTTCAGAAGTGGATGCGAAAAGATTGGAGGATCTGTATTGTAATGTGCAGAGATAGCTGAGGCATGTATTTTTATGGAGGAGAAGGATAAACCCTTATGTAGCAAGTCTGTCAGGTAATGTAAAATCAATGGGAAATTAGGAATGAGAGGATCCGAATCCTGAGCATGCATCCAGGTGCAAAATCTCTTCCATTTACCTGCATACGATTTTCTAGTGCTAGGCCGTCTGGCTTCTAAGATGACATCCATGACCTTTTTGGGAACGGGAGGATTAATCATAGACCCTGAATTCACCAGGCTGCCAGGCTGAGAGTTTAGATATGAGAGTGCAGAACCTGGCCCTGGTGTTGTGACAAAAGATTTGGAATCTGAGGTAAAATCCAAGGAGGCTCCTGGGATAGATTCATCAGTGCTGAGTACCAAAATTGATGAGGCCAATTTGGGGCCAGTAAAATCATCTTGGGTTTGTCCTGCTTGATCTTTAATAACACCCGTGGAAGAAGAGGTAGTGGAGGAAAAGAATACCCCGAGAGGTTTCTCCAACTGAATGAGAGAGCATCTACTTTCCATGCTAGCTTGTGAAATGTCCTTGTGCAAAAAATCTGTAATTGGTAGTTGTGGGGGGATGCAAATAGATCTAAGTCCGGGCAGCCCCAGGCTTCTGTAATCATCTTGAATATTTGGGTGTCCAGCATCCACTCGTGTGGGTCTGACAGGTTCCTGCTCAGGCTGTCTGCCAGAATATTTTGTTTCCCTGGCAGGAACTGAGCTTGTAGATCCACTTTGCAAGCTAGAGCTGTGTTCCATAGAGTCATGGCTAGTCTGCAAAGGGGGTAGGAGTGTGAACCCCCTTGCTTGTTTATGTACCACATAACTGTGGTGTTGTCTGTCCTTATCAGTAGTTGTCCTGGCTGTAGAAAATCCCTGAAACCAAGAGGGCATTCTGTACAGCTAACATCTCCTTTAAATTGATATGTAGGTGCTTCTGATCCTCTGTCCAAAAACCTTGAAGGCCTTTCTCCTGCAAGTGGGCTCCCCATATGAAATCCGAGGCATCCGTGGTTAAAACTTGGCTGGCTGGAGGCAGACTGAAGGCTTTCCCTTTGTTGTGAAGACATGCCATGGTCCACCAATGGAATTCCTTTTGTAGGCAAGGCAAGACAGCAATCTGTGTGTCTAGACTGTGGCAATGCTGGGACCATACAGTTTTTAGGTACCATTGCATTTTTCTCATATGTAGTCTTGCATTTGGTATGAGAAGGATGCAGGAGGCCATGTAACCCAAAGCCTGCAGGAATTTCCTTGCAGTTAGCTGAGACATTAACGCCAAGGTTTTAAAAGTTGAAGCCAGCTGTAGTTGTTTTTCGGATGTCAGGAATGACATCTGGGTTGTTGTGTTTAGAAGAGCACCCAGAAAGGTTATCTGTTGTGTGGGTGTCAAATTTGACTTTTTTATGTTCACAGTGAATCCCAAGTACTTGAGTAGATTTTGAACAAATTCCAGGTGCTGGAGTAAGACCTCCTTGCTGTCTGCTTGAATAAGGCAGTCGTCCAGATAAAGGTAAATTTGAATTCCCTTGAGTCTGCAATAAGCTACTACTGGTGCCAGGCACTTGGTAAAGACCCTGGGCGCAGTAGACAAGCCAAAGGGCAGCGCAGAGAATTGGTAATGTTTCGAGCCGGCCTTGAACCTGAGGTATTTTCTGCACTCCTGTCTGATAGGGATGTGTAGGTAAGCCTCCTTTAAATCCAATGTCACCATCCAAGCATTTTTGCTCAACATTGGCAGGAGCTGCTGTAGAGTAAGCATCTTGAACTTTGGTATCTCCAGGAAAGTATTTAAGACTGACAGATCTAGGATGGGTCTCCATGAATTTTGTTTTCTGGGAACTAGAAAGAGCCTTGAGTAAAAGCCTTGTCCCATCTCTGATTGTGGAACCAGTTCTATGGCCCTCATAGCCATGAGGGATCCCACCTGGTTTAATGCCTCTGCCCACTGGTGTTTTGGCAGGTCTGGCCATCTATTTGGTCTTGGCAAGGTATGAAAGTGGAATTTGTAACCTCTTGAAACTACATCCAGAACCCACTTGTCTTGGGTTATGTAAGTCCAATTTTGTTGAAAAAGAGAGTTTTCCTCCTAGAGGGGCTTCCAGGAGAGAAGTTCCTGGAGCCATGCAGGGGGAGTCATTAAGCCTGTTTTCTATAAGATTGAGGTCTGTCCTCTCCACCTCTGGGGGTGGAAGCACTCCACTGTCTAGGTCTGCAAGAGGTCTGTGCTTGGGCCCTCCCTCTGGAGCGCCTATATCTATCCCTCTGAGGCCTGTCCGAGCTGGGAAAGGACCAGTTTTTAGTTAGCCAATTTCTGCTAAATCTTGGGGGCTGAACTTGTAAGAAATCCTTAACCGTTTGCATGGATTTTGCCTTATCCTCCATTTTCTTTATCACCTCTTCAGCCTTAGAGCCAAACAAAACATTATGCTGAACAGGAGCATCCAGTAACTTTGCTTTCACTTGATCAGGCAAGTTTTGTTCCTTTAACCAAGCATGCCTTCTAATGACTGTGCCAGTGGCAGCCACCCTGCATGAAGCCTCCAAGGCATCAAAACCACAATGTAAGCCATGCTTCCCCACTTGCTCAATAGCATGCATCAAATCATGTAGTTCCTTATTATCTGCACATGCAGAAATGGTACCTAGCTTTTGTTTCATAACAGACAGCAGGAACTGCTGATATTTTAGCATATGAAATTGACAATTTAAAGCCCTAATAGATAAAGTGGCAGAAGTGTACACTTTTTTGCCCCATCTCTCCAAAGCTCTGGAATCCTTATCTGTCGGAATAGGGTTTTTAGCAGAGGTGGCCTTAACACCCTTAGGACCCTGAGAAATGGTTTCTGGATCAGCAGCAGTATTTTTGAAAAGGAACTGGTGGGAGTAAGGGACCCTGTAACATCTGTCGGGCTTAGCAGGGGACTGGAGGAAAGGAGTCAGGAGTCAAATTAGCCTCAGAAAAGGCATCATCCACAATATCCAAAATAGGAGGAATAGCCAGGGGTCTATGTTGGGGAAGAAGAAGGAAATCCCTAAGCCTTCTCTTAGATTCAGAGTACTCCTGTCCTTCCCAGTGAAAATGTTCCCTCATGTCATGTAAAGTTTCCCCAAAAGAAAAATCCTCAGGGGGAGAAGCTGATGGCATGGATTCCTCATTATCAGAATCCTCATAAGGAGGGAAGGTATATTCCTGTTCAGAGGAAGACACTGAAGAAATAGATGCCTGATCAGAGGATTCATAATCCAATTCTTGCCTTGGCCTTTTGTCTTGAGGGGGATGTGAACCCCTAATCATGGTTAGTAAGTCCTCCGCCATTTTAAGCAACTGTTTCTGAGATTTGGGTCCCGGATCAGAAGAGGCCTGGGCTGGTATTCTTGATTTAGAAGGAGTCTTCACCTTTGTCTTTGGCTTTGCCTTTATCAGAAGCTGTGTAGGCCTGAAAACCCCCTCAGAAGCCGGTACCTGCACAGTGGCTCCGGACCCATCCGAGGGAGCATTGTCCGAAGGTCCTGCAGCTGGAGTACTCAAAGGCATAGTAGGCTCCTCGTGGGAGTCCGTTTCGGCAATCGGTTCTGAAATGGCCAACGACAGGGGCTGCGAAAGCACCTCACTGACGACGGCCGAACCTGTAGATGGATCTGCTTGTAAACCGTCGTCTGATTTGGACCTCGGAGGCCTGTCCTTATCCTTGCGTCGTTTGTGAACTCCGGTAGTCGGAAGCGTGTCCGACGACATTTTATAATTAAATCACCTGACAAAGTAGTGAAAAGCAAAATCGTACCTCCGTTTAATAGTACGTTGATTAAATCTTGCACAAAACCGACATCTAGCTGCGTCGTGGTCAGGGCCTAAACAAGGAATACAGTAGGAGTGGAAATCCTTATGAGGATTATTAACTATTATTAACTTTTTCTGACATCGGACTGGAGCAAGAAAAAAGTTTCCCCAATGGGGTACTTAGCTTTGAGAAGAAGAAGTAAGTCTTCGGACTGAAGCAAGAAAAAATATCAGGAGTCAGCCGACTGGCACTTGTGAACTGCTTCCACCGCATGGCAAGAAAGACTGGAGAACATGGCGTCGGCTGGCAGCTTTGTACTCCTGGCGCTCTGACGTCAGCGAGCATAACTGAACAGCCGATGCTGGACCCAGACTTTGGGATTCTGGCCAACCAGGGGCTGCCTGCTGGCAGGAAGAACCCTGCAATGATGACTGCAACAGTGAAACACGATGAACATCAACGGTTCCAGGATGTTGGTATTAACAAAGTTTAGGAATCACTGGGCTTGCGCAATAGAAGTGTTGTAGGATTCTAAATTGACAGAGGGGTAGTTGACATTTCTCACGAATATCATATTGGGTTGAACAGTGAGGGACTCTAGCACACTGACATAGGTAGCATTGGTTTCTTATATGTTGCAAGGATATGGTATGACACCCTGTTTTTGGTGAGTTGCACATGTATGGGCTCCAGTAGGTCATACACTTTAACTAGTCTGGATGTGAGATTGGCCTTAATATATACTTACACTCTTCCAGACTTAGTTCCCTCCTGCGCAGTAGCTGGTCTAAAGGTGTGAAAGGCATTATAACCTTGCATTCCTGGGGTACTGTTAGTGACTTCAAGCAATGTCTTTGTTACTACACAGATCTGTACACTGTCTAGGGAAAGGAAGGCTTGTAGGGATTGGAGTTTCTTGTTAAGACTTCTAGCATTCTGCAGTAGCACCCTCAGATACTGCTTCTTAGGTTCAGTCAAGTCAGTAGGTTTATCAGTTTGGCATTGCCTAAAAAAGGCACTATGGGGGTGGAAAAGGTCTTTGGCAATACCCAAAATCCTAGAGGGGATAAGTGCAGACCATCTCTGGCAAAGCAGCATAGTCTGTCAACCATGTACTAACAGGCCATCAAATATTGTACCCCCTGGACTAACACCAGAAGCTAAGCCAGTTGTTAAAATCAATCATTTTCTGTTGGTAACATTGTATCATCCTTGGAGAAGGTAGTATGCTGCTCAGTGCTAGGCTCATACCTGACTAAGACACATAATCAGCAAGCCCGGTCAGGTCTCACTTCATATAGTCAAGGGAGGTACTTCTCAGGTCATTAAAACCCACATAGACTATGACAGAGTCATACTGGTACCTGTGGTTCAATGACGTGAGTGTATGATTTGATGGATCCTAGCCCCAGAAAGGCAGCTAACCGTGACTCTCTCCTTAGTCAGTCTGGTGAAGGGGACATCGGTGTGCCCCACTATAGAATTGCCAATGACCAGCAAATTTGGCTGTGTGCTAGTTTGCCTTAAGGGATTAGCAGTGGAGACATTGGATACAGTGTTACTATGTGTAGCTGTGGGTGGTGTTTTAATGGAGTGTTTACATGATGGCTGAGGACTCTTTCATTTATAGTACTGTGCAGGAGGTCTTAGTGTTTTATGAGGGTTAAGTCTAAGTGCTTCATCTGAAGTAGTTTTATGTGTAGGATCTTTATCCTGTGCAGTAGGTTTGGTAAAAATGTCACTGACAACCTCTATAGCATTAGTTCTGGTTGTATGAGGGAGTTTTGCCGCCAGCATTAAAGTGTATTTACACCACTTGCATACTCTATCTGTCTTATTAAGAGTAAGTGACTTGTCAGTGCACATGAGGCAATTGCTACAATGCCTTAGAATACTCATCTCAACCAGAGTGGTCACAGAGAGTGTCAGAAAGTGCATATCCATGGCCACTGACCTACTAGGGAGGAGTGAGGAAGACCTAAACATTGAACAAGTTAATAAGACAAGCAAGATGAAGAGCAATGCTCAGCTATGACTAAACTAGATGCTCTAGTAGTTGAAAAACATGTCTAGACAGTAATGCCACAAGAGTGCAGACCACAAACCAGAACAAAGACACTTAGAATAACAGGCATAAGAAGCCTGCAGAAGAAATTCTTAGCTCAGAAGGGTGTAGGTCCTCTCGTGCCACAAGAGTATAGACCACAAACCTTCCTGATGTAAAATAACTGGTTTGGAGCACAAGTGCTTAAATCAGAACATAGACACTTAGAATAACAGGCACAATAAATCTTCATCAGCAATTCCCAGCTCAGGTTGGGAGGGTGGCCTAATAGTTAAAGTATTTGCCTTACAAACACAAGGTGCAGGGTTTGAGTCTCACAAGGGATAATTGGCTAGGCTTAAAATGGCTCACAAGGGCAGTTGCTTACTACTAATCTATGAACCTATGAACCTCAGAAGGGTGGAGGCGACCTTATTTTCCCATAGGAGTGTAGACCACAAAACTTAATGTATTATAACTGACCTTAAGCCCAATTGCTTAAACCAGAACTAAGACACTTTTAGAATAACAGATACAATAAGCCTTAAGCCAGCAAGTCCCAAATTAGAAGGGTATACACTACCTCTCCTGCCACAAGAGTGTAGACCACAAGGCTTCATTATATAAGATAACTAGTTTGAAGCCCAAGTGCTTAAATCAAAACTAAGTGGCTTAGAATAAGAGTTACAGTTTAATCAGGCAACTAACAACCAGTAATAAATGCAGCAGGTTAAAAGCAACTGAACACTTTAAGAATGTGCAAAAAAACCTAAATAAAGTAAGAAGAAGCACAGATACAGTAAAAGTAGATGTATAAAGTGCATTTTTAGTAACTGGGAAGGAAGGGGACAGAGGATAATCCAAGTTTAAGAGACTAAGGAGGTAGGCCTTCACATCTGATTTTTCAGTACTCAGTGCAATGAGATGGTGAGATGGGACTGGGGGGGGGGGTGTCCAAAATTAGAGAAAAGCAAGTCAAACAAGCACTACAGTTAAATAAAGATACCTCTAAATATTTCTCATTAAATGGGGAATACTATTTCTCTGCTCCTCCCACTAACTTGCTGCATGTTATTCACTGTTTGCAAAGGAATTATTTTCTAACTTTTCTAAGTGACCCTAGCCAAGACCTATTAAAACTCCAAAAGAACAAAAAACTTAAGTATAAGAAACAGATAAAAAATAGAAGTAACCAAACCCAAAATTAATAACTTCAATTCAAAATTAAATGCAGAGATCAGCAAAAGTTAGGCAGAGAACAGCAAGTCAAACAAGTACTAAAGCTAAATAAAGATCCCTCAAAATATTTCTAGTTAAATGAGGAATGATATTTCTCAGATCCATCTACTAATTAACTGGGTGTTATTCACTGTATGCAAAGGAATACTTTTCACTTTTTCTAACTGACCTTAGCCAAGACTTCTTAAAACTCAAAAAGAACAAAACACTTACAACAAAACAAAATGCAATTTAAGAAAATGATAAAAAAATAAAAAAATAGTCCCCAGATACATACTTAGTGTTGCAAATCAAATTCTACTCCCTATGTATAAGTAATATTCTCTGCTAAAAGTTGATTATTTCTCCCAAAACTTTTTAAAGTTCCATAATAGTAATTTTAGGTGGAATATAAATACATGCCACCATAATCCTCATCCCTTGCTCTATTTCTCTTCTAGCACTACTGGAGCTCCTCTAGCAATTAGTTTAAGTAGCCATCTTTTCATTTGCTTCTGATAGTCCATTGATTAACCTTACTGAAATCCTTTCTGCATCAAATTCACATGCTCAATTACTTCCAAACATGTCTCCTGCAGCACTGCTATTTGCACTCTGCATTTCATAATAAAATTAAATCTCTTTTCCTTTTAGGTCTAGACCAGTGAGGCCATTCACATTCCAAGATAATATGTAAAGTGTGACAATTATGATGAGAAGTCATACATGATAGCTTTTTTAAATGTCTATTTCCAGATTCTGTTATACATGCACGCACTGATGTTTACAAGGTTAACCCTTAACATAGATTTTCTTATCATCAACATTGGGACCTATGTCACATTTCACAAGACTTTTTGTTTTAATGAAAACCCTGAAAAAAAATACACCCAGAATACCCCATAACCTGCTAACTTTATATAAACACGCAAAATTATGTATATCTTCAAATAACCCTCCTAACAAGAACACTTGTGCCAAACAGAAAGCTGCAAACAGAGGCCTTAATTAACATTAAATTAAGGTTATCCCTGCTAAGACACATGATATTGTTTGTGCTTCTACTTACACTAATTGATGTCTACTCTTTTTTATCTTTATTCTACTCCATATGTGAAAAAAACAACTTGCATACTTTCAGAAAATGTTAACTTTTAGCCTTGAAAAAAACAGTGTTCTTTTTATTGCCATATTATCAACTTGTTTCCATGAAAACATAAGAGAAAAAAATGTAGTCCCCAGCTGCAAACTTCTAAAGACAAGCTGAAACATTTATTGCTAAAGGAGGTTTTCTCATTATATTCAGTATTCTCTTGTTTACTTATTTGCACTTAAAACCTGTTATTAGATTAATCCAAGGGTCTTAGGGGGAAGTTGGCATAATTGTTAAGGTGTTTACCTTGCAGACACAAGGTACAGTGTTTGATTCTCACATGGAGTAATTGGCTAGGCTAGTCTAGTATTAACCTATGAACCCATGAACATTCACCTATGCAAAAGTAAGGGAAAACATATGAGTTTTACATATATTATGATCTGTGTACTTTTGCACCCCATTATCCACACCAACAGCCCAGGATTACAGTTTATTAACTTAAATATGCTTTTGTCTAACTTTTCTTATATTTTTGCATTGTAATGACCTCATTTCTTAACACTAAAAAAGAAGAAAGGAAGAGGAAAAAGGAACATTGATTTACTTTTAATACTTTTATCACATACAAGGCCAACTAAATATGTATGTTTTGCTATAAAACATGCAATGTATATCATTAAACATTTCATATAAATACTGTTAAGAACAGAAAGTGATTTACTTACAGTTACTTTTTTCCTTCTTCTTCCCCTCCCCTCAGTATCCTTCCAAACGTTAAAGATATGAAGTGAAGCAAATGCATTTTAGTTCCCAAGTTTAACAAAGCCAACAAAAGTTCAGTCTTTCTACTTTTCCTTATACAATCATAGTTCACAAATGCAATTGATGCTTTGTAGTCTCACATTTATTCATTAATTTCCATGTTACTGGTCTTTTTCCTGTTACTCTCCATCTCCCAAGTCCAGATTCCAGTCCAATTCCAAGATACTTCTGATTCTTCTAGTCAACTCCCATGCTTTTCTTTATCTCTCAAGCATTTTCTTTCAGAACATTTTAAAAGATTTAATTGGCAATGTCTCTCCAAGTGCTTTATTATCAAATGAATGGGAAGAAGAGCCCCCTTCTGCTTGACAGTTCCCTTTTTGTTGGACAAACTCCTGTATTTCCTCCTTAGCCTGTTCTGAATGAAAAAAATGACTTTGATCCTGTAGGAAAAAAAATATTCTGAAGACAGCTGGACACATCAGCTTGAACATCACACCTGCCTCCTGACATTCCTTGATCTCTGGAATAAATGTTTTTATCTTCTACCTGGCACTCAGTGAATAATTATTTTTCACAGTTTACTGTCTCTACCTTTTAATATTTTGCCCTTTTGCCACATTTTTGTCAGGATCAACTTTTTATCCTGGTAGTTTTGCATCTTTACTAATAAAGATCTTGACTGCTTTCTCATGGCCAGATTTGGAGCATATACATGTTGTGCCTTTTCAATTAACAGTTCCTGATGTGGAATATCAGCCAGCATACTTCTCAACCTTTTAGCACAAGAAATCTACACAAAGCCAAAAATAATGGGGGGACAAAGTCCTAAAATCAGGGACACTTTTTAAATATTTCTTTTACAAACTTAAGACAGTTAATAGAATAATATGTTTAGCATCAGCACACATTTTCTAAAGGAGATGAAGTCTGAAATGCAAATGTCTGTCATTTTTGCTAATTTAGCCCTCAGTGATTTGTCAGGAAACTACAAATTTTATGAGGAATAGACTTAAACTAAGAGGCAAAAATCTGGATATTCAGCGAAAATCCGGACAGTTGAGAGGTATGCAGTCCAGTTGCTTATTTGTGCCCTCATAAAATTAATACAATCTGTTCCTTCTAGTTTCCCCTGATACAGCAGAAAATCTCAGATTTTCCCTATGTGCACTGTCCTCTAATGCTACCTTTTTTTTGCAACATCTCCTCTTGAGGAATCTCATAGAAAGCCAGTCTTTTCCTCATTTTGACCTCTGATTTTTGCAGTTGTATGAGCTCATCTAAATATCAAGTTTAAAGCTTCTTTCATTTTTTTCCAGCCTTTTGTTATCTGAGTTGATATACTCCTTCAGAGTTTTGTTTATTTTAATAAGCTCTGATTGCATTTGACTTATCTTGATTACTGCAGATCAGTCTTGCACCAAAGCTGGAGCCTGAACTACTTTTTGCTCAGCAGTTGCAGGATTCTTTCCAGTCAGGCATTCTCTTCAACTTTTCTAGCTGATTTTCTTTCAGGCTCTGTTAGTTTCTCCTTTGCTGGCATGCAGGCAGTGCACCTAGCTAGCCAGTAACAGAATTTATTAAAAGTGATAGATTTTCTGTCCCTTGATGTTCACTTCTTTTTTCACAGTGGGAGAGTTGAAGTTAAGCTGTTAATCAGTGTGCAGCCATCTTGTAAACTCAGACTTGTTCACTTCCTTGATCTGTAAAGTGGTACTGTATTGTCCTTTGATATGAGCAAAGCATTTCCTCATAAAGCCACAATCTAGCTTACTGTCCGTAATAAGCCTTTATACCAATGACTGGTCACATCTGCATCACTGGATACTTTGTAAAAACACCATCATTGTTCTGTGGACATCAGAATCTCTTTTCCAATACAGGGCCTTCTAAGAGAGTCCCACACTCCTTCATTCACAGTTTTGCACATCTAGCAACAGTGGTATGGAATGAGAGATAAAAGAACTGTGAGGGCAAGGCTAGGTTTCTTGAGGAAAACAATCTCCTTGATAGCAACCAACGTGTTTGTCACCAGAAAAAAACTTCAACTCAGACATGACCTCGTTTTATGATTGAGTTAATGCAGAACATGACAGTGGAGCACCAGGAAATATTTTTACCTGGACTTTATCAAAGCCTTTCACTCAGTCCCACAGAAGAGATGGGGGTAAACTGGAAGGGTTGGGGGTAGACAACGGCTGAGCAGCTGTATAGCTGAATGGGAAGACATCAATACAGAGGACTGTGGTGAGACAGAAACTGACATGTATAAGAAAATGAAGAAGTGGAGTACTGTACAATGTCGTTAAGAACTGGTCAGTATGTCCATTTCAAAGATATCTGAGAGAATAAAGAGAAGGACAGCTTCTTCATTAATGGCACATAGTTAGCTCCAGCACTGGAGGCTGAAAGGAAGAGACTAAGTAAGGCTTTCAAAAGGTTGACCACATGGGCTGAAAGGTGACAGGTGAGGGTCAGTGTGGACTAATGGAAAGCACTGCACCTGGACCACACCAACTCTAGAGTAAAGTAACAGCTGGGGGGTAGACTTATGGCAAAAGAGAAGAAAAAAAAAAGAATATGGACATCTTGATTGCACCTAGACAAGACCATTAGTAGTTAACATAAAGGGCATTTGCAAAATCCAGCAGAATGTTGAGGTGCATCTTCGGGGGGGGGGTGGCCTTCAGAAGAACAGACATAGTACTTCCACTGTACCAGACCCTGGAGAAGTCTCACTTTGAATAACATGTGAAGACCGTACATGCAGAGAAATATAAAGTTGCTGTTAGCAGGCCAGAGTAAAGTCATTGGAAGGGTGCATGGAATGAAGGGAAAGATATGACCAGAAACTAAAAGATGTAGAGTTCTGCAGCTAAAGAAAATGAACAATACGGAGGACTTAACATGTGTGCAAAAGGTCACATCAGGGAAAATGAGACAGTTGTCCTGAACAGGAAGAACAGTGTGATGGAAGGTAGAGGCAGCAGACTGAATGCACAGGTGACTTCCTGGTTTTGTAAAAGTACTACTTCATGGAGATGGCTGTGGACTCATGTGTTACACAGCTGGGGTAGGTGGTAAAGGGAAACAATGAAAAGAAGCATTCAAGGGGGGGTAATACAGCTGGAGAAGAGGGAAGGGGGAGATAAGAACGAATGAGAGGTAGAATGTTCACTGCAGTTAAAAAGCAGACTGATGAGGCTTAGCGTCTTCTTCTGGCATCACATAAATGTAGTATTTGTATTTAATATCCTTAATAATATGATAACCATACTATAGGCATCTCACACTTAATCAATTGGTCAAATACTTCTCCATATCTTAACAGAAGTGATATCCTTTTAAGAAATAATACTCAACACATCAACTAAGTCATACCCAACTCCTTTCTGAGTAACCAATTCAAAATTCAAATGACAAATACTTTTGCATATCTTGGAATCTTAACTTACTCTACTATTAAACTTAAATATAATACCTCTTAATCCTGTTTACCATCAGGATGCTGTGTGCTGCAGCTCAACTTGTTAGCTATAACTGGCCAATTATTTTTAACAGCCTTCACAGCTACTTTGGGATGTACAACAGAACATGCTGGAGGGACAGGTTCCTCACCCAGTGGCTGCCCATGCTCTCCCATACATCTCAAGCAGAGCACCTTGCTGTCCCTCTTCAAGAGAAATCTTGATAAGTGGATGGGTAATAGAAAGTTCACCAAGGGATCACTCCACTGGCTCTACTTGATATAGGCACTGAGAAGTAACATCAGATGGCACAATGCCATGGCACTTCTATGGGATAGGCTTTTAAAGGCACCACGGCCATTAGCCTAGTACACACCTCATAGGATCATAGATTAGTACTAGGGTAACTGCCATAATGGGCTATTTTAAGCCTAGCCAATTACTCCATGTGAGAATCAAACCCTGCACCTTGTGTTTCTAAGGCAAGCACCTTAACCATCACACCAACCTCCCACCCCCCTATGAACCTATGAACTTACAATCTGTGTTGGTTCATTCCCTCCCCTGATTAACTCTTTTTATAGATGTGTGTACTCCAATACTATATTTCCCAGTAATTAAAGCCTCTGATTAAAGTTCTGACATTTCTCCTATCTTACAATTTAACTTTTTTTTGCCTTAAACTTTCTTATTCCAAACTATCCCAATACTGAATAAACTTAACTGAATTAAATGACTGCTAACTCTCTTGGGTGAAAGGTTAAACCAATGCATGTTTTAAATATGTGGTAATTTAACAGATGTCCAGTGTATTTTGAAGAAACTAGTTTATTACTCGAAGTGTGGCCAGACCAGGAAACTGGACCCATCCTAGTTTGGCATTCTTAAGGAAGGGTCTTACATACTCGACCTGGTAGAATCCTTTGACATGGCCACCAAGGCTATGGATGAGGGGAAAATGGTGATACCGCCTACCTAGACCTGACCAAGGCATTTGATACAGTACCCCACTCAGGTATTGTTGACAAACTCTCAGAACTTGCTATAAATCATTACATAACTTGCTGGATTTATGTCTCACTCATAGATAGGACCCAAGAAGTCAGAATTGGTGAGACCGCCTCCAACAGGAGCCCGCTCACTACAGGAGTACTCCAAGGCTCCATGTCGATCCTGCTTCTGTTTGGCATCTACTTATCTACTTCTCAGAAGTAAAGGCTAATATCAGTAGCTGCCGGCTCACCAACTTTGCAGATGACTGTAAATTGGGAGCTGCCACAGATTCCCCCATGACAGCGACATCCTACAAGAGGGTCTAACACAAAATTAATGACTGGTGCCAAAGGCATGGATTAAAACGCTAAACATAGAGAAATGCATTACAGCACCCTTTAGGAAACTGTCCACCCAACCTTATCACTCCATCGACAAATCCCCCATAAGAAATGACCTGATATTTAGGGATCTGGAAACATATTTTGACAGTAATCTAGACTTAAACCACTACATAAGCAAGATAGTAAGAAAAATCATTCTATGTTGCCCAACTCACAAGCACAGCTATGGCACCCAGGTACAAGGAAGTAATAATAGCACTCTACTCAGCCCCTATCTGACCCATCATTGAGTACAATGCCCCCCTTTGCCATGGATCTAATCAAGCACTTGCAACAGTTGAAACACCCTCAAAGGTTCCTCACCAGGTGAACCTAGGCTACGATTATCCCAAATTAAGGTTTGGGAGGGTGGCCTAATGATTAAAGTGTTTGTCTTACAAACACAAGGTGCGGAGTTCGAGTCTCACAAGGGATAATTGGCTAGGCTTAAATGGCTCCCAAGGGCAGTTAGCCTAGTACTAACCTATGAACCTGTCCTACACAGATCACCTTAAGGATCTATCTCTGTATTCAGTCTCCTTCAGGTTACTGGGAGGTGATCTATGCCTAGCATATAAGGCATCCTCATATCCAGCGCTGATGAATCTCTTGCATATCCACAAAACAAACAACACCAGAAACATGAGATTTAAGGACCTGAACCTTGTCTGCAACTTAAACAGAAAGTGCTGGAGAGACCAATATGTGTGTCAAAGAATCCCTATGCTATGGAATCAGACCTCCATCTATGTAAAGCATAGTTCATGTCTTACCCTACTCAAAAAAAAAAAAACCTTGACTGTAGGATGGAAAATTGCAAATTCACCTCTGGTCTGGCCCCCCTGTCTCTGATGAATAGAGGTAGACAGTAAGTAAATTAATCCCCAACAAACACTCCCTCACACACATAAGCCTTAGCTCTTCTTTATTTATATATCCCACCATACAGGTATCCAAGAAACCCAGGGACAAAACTGCATTGGATCGCATGGCTAGGCTTGTATAGACCCTGGTGGTCGTTAGCCTATTCTAAACCAATGAACATATTGTGAGCCTTCTTCATGAATGCCCAGACAATATGAAAGAGTACTGGTTAGGGATGTGAGACCGTTAAACATCCTGAAGGAAAGCATACAAAGAGGAAGACTATGCTGTGATAAAGGTAGAAGTCTTGTACAAAGACTGATAACAGAATAAGAGGACCTGGGAAGCAGAGAGTCAGCAACAGAAAACAAAAATGGAGCAGCAACTAGTTTTTATAAGTTTGTGTGAAGAAGGAAACAATAAAGATACAGAAGATGGCTAAGTTACCCCGTCAAAAGGACGACTAATGAAGTAAAGATATAGAAGACGGCTAAGTTACCCCGTCACAAGGACGACTAATGAAGTAAAGATACAGAAGATGCTAAGTTACCCCATCACAAGGATGACTAATGAAGTAAAGATACAGAAGACGGTTAAGTTACCCCATCACAAGGAAGACTAATTAAGTAAAGATACAGAAGACGGCTAAGTTACCCCATCACAAGGACGACTAATGAAGTAAAGATATAGAAGACGGCTAAGTTACCCCATCACAAGGATGACTAATGAAGCAAAGATACAGAAGACGGCTAAGTTACCCTGTCACAAGGATGACTAATGAAGTAAAGATACAGAAGATGCTAAGTTACCCTGTCACAAGGATGACTAATGAAGTAAAGATACAGAAGATGCTAAGTTACCCCATCACAAGGACGACTAATGAAGTAAAGATATAGAAGACGGCTAAGTTACCCCGTCACAAGGATGACTAATGAAGTAAAGATATAGAAGACGGCTAAGTTACCCCATCACAAGGATGACTAATGAAGTAAAGTTACAGAAGACGGCTAAGTTACCCCATCACAAGGATGACCAATGAAGTAAAGATATAGAAGATGGCTAAGTTACCCCATCACAAGGATAACTAATGAAGTAAAGATACAGAAGATGCTAAGTTACCCCGTCACAAGGATGACTAATGAAGTAAAGATACAGAAGATGCTAAGTTACCCTGGCACAAGGATGACTAATGAAGTAAAGATACAGAAGATGCTAAGTTACCCTGTCACAAGGATGACTAATGAAGTAAAGATACAGAAGATGCTAAGTTACCCCATCACAAGGATGACTAATGAAGCAAAGATACAGAAGACGGCTAAGTTACCCTGTCACAAGGATGACTAATGAAGTAAAGATACAGAAGATGCTAAGTTACCCCATCACAAGGATGACTAATGAAGCAAAGATACAGAAGACGGCTAAGTTACCCTGTCACAAGGATGACTAATGAAGTAAAGATACAGAAGATGCTAAGTTACCCCATCACAAGGATGACTAATGAAGCAAAGATACAGAAGACGGCTAAGTTACCCTGTCATAAGGATGACTAATGAAGTAAAGATACAGAAGACGGCTAAGTTACCCCATCACAAGGACGACTAATGAAGTAAAGATACAGAAGATGCTAAGTTACCCCATCACAAGGATGACTAATGAAGTAAAGATACAGAAGACGGCTAAGTTACCCCGTCACAAGGACGACTAATGAAGTAAAGATACAGAAGATGCTAAGTTACCCCATCACAGGGATGACTAATGAAGTAAAGATACAGAAGATGCTAAGTTACCCTGTCACAAGTATGACTAATGAAGTAAAGATGCAGAAGACGGCTAAGTTACCCCATCATAAGGATGACTAATGAAGTAAAGATACAGAAGACGGCTAAGTTACCCCGTCACAAGGATGACTAATGAAGTAAAGATACAGAAGACAGCTAAGTTACCCCGTCACAGGAATGACTAATGAAGTAAAGATACAGAAGATGCTAAGTTACCCTGTCACAAGGATGACTAATGAAGTAAAGATGCAGAAGACGGCTAAGTTACCCCGTCACAGGGATGACTAATGAAGGGGCATATAAGGAAAGAAATTCTGAGGAAATAGTGGAGGCAAGTGGTAATTTATTTTAAAAAAATACAATTTTTAGTGAAGTAGACGAAGGTAGACATAAGGAAGAAAGGAAAAATGTAAAATAAAAATATAATGAACTGCTTAAAAGTAGTAATCACGAAATGTAAGAATAAATATGACAGGAATAGGCACATAGCCCTGTATTCCTTTGCTAACTGGTAATTTAACTTACTTGAATTTATTTTTTTTTCAACTGGTCCACCTCAGACACATTTTAAGTACCACTAGGACAAGGGGAATACATGCAATACAAACGGACAGCTTAGTATAGCTAATCAACCAACACATTTTTGGAAGACATGCATACACCAGAACACATAAAACACACATAGACAACAACCAGAGATAAGGCCATGAAGTTGTGATATGGCAATCTTAACAACTATGCCTACATGTTGCTTGTTAGGTTTACAGCAATTAGAAATTGGTATTAGGGGTTTCTGGATATTTGTCAAAAACAAATTCAGTTGACAAAAGTTTTCTTATGTACAGGAAGGAAGAATAATTGACTTTAGTAATTAGAAAGAAGACCTGGAGTAACAGGTAATGCCGAAAGGTTTATGCCCACCACAGGAGACAGAGAATATAGCTTTATAAATGAACGCAAAGTTGGCATATCATTAAACAATTAACTATCTTTTTGGGAATTTCAGCATAGATTTATAAATCTAAGTCTGACAGTGATGCAAGGGAGTTGCAAAAGGGGCACTCAGTCGTAAAAAATAGCCAAATAAACAACTCCCAAATGAAGTTCTCATGAATAATTAATAATGGGATTCAATGAGGAAGGTTTATGTCATAAGATTAAACAGTACCACAACACTGACATATCATCCCCAGCAGTCTGATGTGACACAGTCTACACGCTGAGAAGATGATAAACTATGCAGCTTGGTGTTGCACTCGGATAATTTCAATAAATGGAACCAAAAATGTCATATCTGTGGGTTTCAGGGAGTTATAACTGTACACCTCAGCTGCACCTGCATTAATCAAGTGTTTTTTGTTCTGGTATATGCAGTTCACCAAGATTCTCAATATGACATACCGTGTTACATAGGTTCATAGGTAGGTACTAGGCTATCGGCCCAAGGGCCTACGTAAGCCTAGCCAACAAGGTTCCTTGGCTTACGCCACCCAAGAAAGTTATTTTCCTGTGCCACTGTCGAGCAGAGACACAGAAGTTATCCCCGGGGTGTATTTCTAATTTCCCATCCACTCGTCAAGATTTTTCTTGAAGAGTGCTAATGAAGAACTTTGCTTGACATAGATGGGTAGCCTGCTCCAGAGTATGGGAAGTTTCTGGAACAGGAATCTATCCCTCCGGCATGTCCTATTTATTGTGGTGACAAGGTTTAGGTCCCTAGAGCATGTAGCTCAGAGGGATTGGGATTTCTTTAGGTGTAGCATGTCCAACAGCTTTGGGTTTGACATAGCTTTATATGTTAGGCAGAGATCACCGCAGAGTAGGCGATATGCTATGGAGTAAAGCTGGAGTTTTTGAGATGGTCAGTGTAGGGCATTTGTTTGAGGCCAGTAATCCTGTTTGTGAGGTACTTCTGTGGCCTTTCCAGCTGCTGCAGATGTCTTGTGAGGTACATTCCAAAAGGGGTGTTGTACTCTATAATGGGTCTAATGAGTGTCGAGTAGAGGGGAACAATAACCTCTTTTTTCCTAGATGAGAACCCTTTTATGATGAGGTGTGCCACGTAGAAGGACTTCCTAACTACTGTGGTGATGTGACTATCAAAGGAGAGACTACTGTCTACCTGGGTCGCAAGGTCTCTTATCACACATTCGGTGTTAAGTAGATTGCTGCCTATGTGGTAGTTCATGGGTACAGAGTTTTTATCAAAGGGGGAGACTCTGCACTTTTTATCATTGAGCTTGAGGCCATGGCTCTGACACCAGGCATCTGTCTCAGCGAGGCCCTTCTGTAGGATGTCCACATCATTTGGGGACTTGACTATGGCTCCTAGTTTGCAGTCATCTGCAAACTTCATTAGCCAGAGGCCTTCTGTGTTAGCCTGTACTTCAGAGAAGTAGATACCAAACAGGAGAGATCCCAGGACTGAACCCTGTGGTACTCCACTTGTCAATGGTTTGAGGTCAGATTTAGAGTCTGCAACTTTTACAATGTGGACTCTGTCAGTGAACCAGTTGGCAACCCATCTTGTGACGTAGGGATTTATACTTAGTTTAGTGAATTTAGCTATAATTCCAGAATGGGGGATGGTGTTGAAAGCCTTGGCGAGGTCAAGATAGGCTGTGTGAACCACCTTACCCTCATCTACGGCTTTGGTGACTGCCTCAAAGAAGTCGATCAGGTTCAGGAGGCATGATCTGCCTTTCACAAACCCAAACTGTGTGGGATGCAGAGTTTGGAGGTTACCAATTTCTTTGTTTATGAGTTCCATGATGATATGTTCCATGGCCTTGCAGACCAGGCTCGTCAGGCTAATAGGGCGATAGTTCCTGGGATCAGTGTTGGCTCCCCCTTTGTGGAGTGGGATAACTGTATCTGTACACCATTCTGTGGGCACAAAGCCTGATGCAATGCTATTATTGAACATGGTGCTTAAGTGGGAAGCCAGTTTGTTGTGAAGTTCGTGTAAAATGCAGCCTGGGATGTTGTCCAGTCCCATGGATGCTGTGTTTTTGGCTTTAGAGAGTGCAGCTTTTATCTGCGTAGTTGTGATTACAGGGACTCTGCTTTCTTTCTGTATTGATATGGACCCTTTAGGGGATGGGGGGGGGGGGTAAAGTTAGCACTGAACCTATCTGCCAGGTACAGTTCTGAATTAAGCACAGAAAGCAGTTTGAATCTGAGCTAAGAAACATGTCTGTTTCTGCTTTAGTGTCAGCTATCATTCTTTATGCTTAGACACAACTTAGTCTAGAAGACAAGCATGAGCATTTCAGAACCAAGTTTTTCCTAAGATGTAGCTTGATGAAAATGGGGAGTGAAATGCAGACTGTGGAAGATGGGGTATGCTAATAAAAGGCAAGTTAGCATGTTTATTGGAAATGATGAGTGACTTAAGGGAAATTATTTTTTTCTGACCATTACTGTTTAGGGCTATGTGCTTATGCAAATATGTACCTGGCAATTTAGTACAGACTGAACTGCTGAGAAGACTGCCTAGAGGTGGGAGGGTGGTGTACGGTTAAGGTGTTTACCTTACAGGCACAAAGTGCAGGGTTTGATTCTTACATGGGGTAACTGGCTAGGCTTAAAATAGCCCACAACAGTAGTTAGCCTAGTACTAATCTATGAACCTATAGACTTGGGTTTTATTCCCTCACTTTTATTTTTTCCTTATTGTGCAATACCGAGCAAGTCACTTAATCAGTAAGTCACCCATGCTTAGGGTACAGTAGAGCAGATGGATGTAAAAGATCCCAAGCCATTTACTGAAAAAAGAAGAACTGGGGAATTTTCTCAGTGTCCTGGCCAAACTTCCTCTCAGCAATTTGAATACCACCTCTGGTCTCCCTAAAACAGGCCATGGCTATTGAGACTAGCCTGCTCAACAAAAAGTAAATAAAAAAATAGACATAAAATAAATACATACAATTAAAATAAATGTAATGCAGAGAAAGGAGAAAGGTACAGTCTAACAGGCAGAAGGTCAAGAGTGGAGAAATTGCTGATCACTGTCCAGTTCTGTATTTAAGTGTATAGGAACAGGGAATGCTTTCTGTTGAAGTGAACTTTCTGATGCCACATCTTATAATAAAATCAACAGTACGTTCTCATGACCCACTTTTCTATCCATGTATCACTGCTCACACCTGCAGGAGACTGTTATGAATTGGCTGTCTGATCTAGTAGAATTCTTCAAAGCCCTATTAACTCCGCAGCCTGTTCCAGGCTCAGTGTCAAGGTCGGCTGGCAATCAGACGTAAAGCTCTCCTATCGGGGTCTGCTGACCACCTGAGCACAAGAGATAACTGCTTTATTAGCATCTCTAATAACATTTATTAAAGCCTAGTGCTGGCTTTAAGCTCTCGCTTGCATGATACTTCATGCTGTCTGAATGCAACACAGTAGGAACAGAAGCATCAGTCCTTAGCTAAATACCAATCACACACTCAAATTCCATCTGAAGCCATAAATGGAAAAGAACAGAACACCAATGAAAATTAAAAGTCTTCAACACATTTTAAAAGCAAAACAATGACTTACAGAGTTATTTACTCTCAAAATCTAGATTCTGATTAAAAAATAAGAAAGATCCATAAACATCTGTCAAATGAAAAACAAATAAAATTAGGAATAAGTAACAGATCTCTTAAAATTATTTAGGCTAATATGTAGGACTACACAAACACAAAACTGAGCAGCATGCATAATATGTGCAGAAAATCATCATCATGAAAAACTTTAAGCTGGATTTGCTTTAAGCAGAATCACAGGACAATAAAAGACCTTAAAATCTACATCAACTAAAAAATCAGACTGCTGTAACATGTATATTACCCAGAGTGACTTAAACTATTAGGTACATGAACTTATATCTTTAAAAGGGTCTATGTTAATTGATCAAAATACTGAATCATAAACAATCAAACCCAGTACAATGAGCTATGAAAACACTGATAACCTAAAATATCAAAACAACACATTGCAAAAAGAAAACAAGCAGTTTCCTCTTGAGGTCCATTAACCCTACCACTAACGTAAGATGTAATTTGCTTGAATAGTGGTAATGTACAGGAATGGTTTGTCTAAGGTAAAGTTTAGGGTTGAGATAAGGGATAGGGTTAGGATAAGCACATACTAGTAAAAAGGACATGGGATGCAAAGGCTTGTTTTGCTCATCTGTCTCTGAGGTGTCATGTATTAATTTAAATTAGAGTAATTTACTACCACTTATTCAACTTGATTTAACACCCAAGCTTCATGAAACATAAATTATGGATGTACAGACCACATCGTCTAAGGTCCCCATCAGAACATGACCAGCAGATCTGATCATGTCATCCTGGCATACAAAGTTACATTCTTTCCATGGGTAATTACTGTGATTATTTCCCAACGTTTTTGCTAGTAATACACAAACTCAATGTTTCTACACCTGCTTTTCAAAAGGTACTCTCCAGGACAAAGTCAGATGCCCCCCCCCCCCCAAAATTTCATGCACCACTCAGACTATCCCTCTCACCTGTAAGTGCAAGAAACAGAATTTCCCACTTCAGTCAGTGATAGAGCCTTTTCCCCCGGCTTCATTTTCACTGCTACCCCACTTTGCAATTATTGATCCTATTGTCATATAATCTGACATACATGTTCCACCTCATGGAAATGAAACACTTATGCTGTGATCAATGTAGATACATTCACAATACCAACTGGATGCAGTGTGCAAACCCCTCCCCCTCCATTTTCCTGATGCACTACTACTGTAGAATTCATTGCATAATTAAAAAGGCTGCAAGAGACAAACCTTAGGCATGGTAGGTGTTGGGTCCCCAGAAAAATGTATTCTGAGTCTTTCAAAATGTAGTGGAAACTAACCAGAAGTTCCTGCAAGGATGTACTGATATCCAAACAAGAGACGCAGATTTTGTACATAAGCTGGCTTTAACTCCAGACTCAGAGCTCAACCATTAGTGCGGCTGTATGATTTTCCTGGTTTACCAACCTTTCTCACTGATGCAGTGCTTTACAGATGAAAATGCATTTGCTTCTTTTGTTAAACTTGGCATAGGAATATTTGTACGAGTGGGAGATAAGCAGAAATACAAAAATCAGTAAAAATAAAAAAATAATGAGCAAAAATGACTCGTATAAGCAATGAAAATAGATTTTGATGGTAGATAACGACGGCTTCATCCACACGTTCTTATAAGTTACTTACTTTCTGGATAACGGGTAGCTCTTACTAAACCAATAGCTTAGCTTATTTCTTTTTTTTTTTTGTTTCAACCAACTTAAGTACTGCCCAGTGTTGACCCCACACACTTGTGAAATATTTCACTGTTTTTAATAAGGTGTTACCAGAACTTCAAGAAGGCTGTATCAATCAACCTTCACTCATACCTCTCAACTGTCCAGGATACATACTTCTCTGACACTCCTGACTTCCTCATACAATACCACAACTCCTCTCTAGACACCCTGTCATATGCTTTCTCTAAATCCACAAAGACACAATGCAGCTCCTTCTGACCTTCTCTGTACTTCTCCATTAACACTCTCAGAGCAAACATCGCATCTGTAGTGCTCTTTCCTGGCATGAAACCATACTGCTGATCACTAATCATCACCTCCCTTCTTAACCTAGCTTCCACTACTCTTTCCCATAACTTCATGCTGTGACTGATCAATTTAATCCCTCTGTAGTTACTACAGCTCTGCACATCACCCTTATTCTTAAAAATCGGTACCAAAACACTTTTTCTCCATTCCTCAGGCATCCTCCCATTTTCCAAGATTTCATTAAACAATCTAGTTAAAAACTCCACTGCCATTTCACCTAAACACCTCCATGCTTCCACAGGTATGTCATCTGGACCAACAGCCTTTCCGTTCTTCATCCGCTTCATAGCTATCCTTACTTCCTCCTTGCTAATCCACTGCACTTCATGATTCACTATCTACACATCATCCAACCTTCTCTCCCTCTCATTCTCTTCATTCATCAGCCCCTCAAAGTACTCTTTCCGTCTGCTCAACACACTCTCCTCGCTTGTGAGTATGTTTCCCTCATTATCCTTTATCACCTTTACCTGCTGCACATCTTTCCTAGCTCGGTCCCTCTGTCTAGCCAATTGGTACAGGTCCTTTTCTCCCTCCTTAGTGTCCAGCCTTTCATACAACTCTTCATACACCTTATCCTTAGCCTTCGCCACCTCTCTCTTTGCCACGCACCTCATCTCCTTATACTCTTGTCTACTTTCTTCATCTCTTTGACAATCCCACTTCTTCTTCGCCAACCTCTTTCTCTGTATACTCTCCTGTACTTCTTCATTCCACCACCATGTCTCCTTGCCATCCTTCCTCTGTCCAGATGTGATACCAAGCACCTTTCAAGCCATCTCTCTTACTAGCTCTGCTGTAGTTACCCAGCTATTCGGTAACTCTTCACTGCCACCCAGTGCCTGTCTTAACTCTCCCCTGAACATCACCTCACAATTACCCTTTTCAATTTCCACCATTTGATCCTTGGTGCTGCCCTCACACTCATCCTCCTCTTCTTGATCACCAATGTCATCCTACAAACCACCATCCTATGCTGCCTAACTACACTTTCCCCTGCCACCATTTTACAGTCTCCAAAGATGCAGACATACAAACAAAAATACCAGATCAAAAGGCAAGTAGGAGGTATAGCTTAAGATAAGAATAATAAAACAGATTGAGAAAAATTGGAGGGAAAGATGAAGACCAGGATAAAAGTATGAGCATGACAAAAACAGAAGATCGGTAAAAGAGAAGTTATGTTCTTACCATAACGTTCCATGTTAGTTGTCTTCTTCTCGCCTTCTTTCTTGCTGGATGGGTTCGGAGCCGACCTCGGCTCCGACTCGGCCACTCAAAAAGCTCGAGAGTTGGTTCCACCGGCTCGAGGCTCCCCTTATATCCCACAATGCTAGGCGGTATTGCCTCAGATCTCGTTTGTAAGCTAGGCCCAGCCAATAATAACTCTAGAACCACTGGAAACAGGAAAAACCCACCTCTATAACAGGAAGGGAAGAAGGTGACCTGAAAACTGATGAAGAAATATATGCACAGTATAGCATATACCTATATACAATAGAGGTGGTAGAAAGAGAGGTCACAATCAAACTCCTCTAGGTCTGTCCAGGCTAGGGGGAAGGAGGGTGGGACGCAAGAAAGAAGGCGAGAAGAAGACAGCTAACATGGAACGTTATGGTAAGAACATAACTTCTCTATGTTAAGTTGTCCATCTCGCCTTCATTCTTGCTGGATGGGACCGCGTCCCTAGCACCTTGTCCCGGGTGGCCTAACGGAACAGACTCTTGAGAACAGCGGAACCAAAATTAGCTCTATGTCTAGAAGCTAAATCCAACTTATAATGAGAAATGAAAGTGTGAGGAGTAGCCCATGTAGCTGCTGCACAAATGGTGTCAATAGGCAGCCTGTCTTGGAAGGCTATAGAAGTAGCCAAAGCTCTAGTTGAATGGGCCTTTGGTTTGTTAGGCAAATTTTGGTGTCTAATTTCATACACAAAGGAAATCAAGGATGTTAGCCATCTGGAAAGTGATACCTTTGAAACTGAAAGGCCCTTTCTGCCTTCTGCATAAGAAACAAACAACTGGTCAGTTTTTCTGATCTGTTTGGTCCTATCCAAATAATACCTTAATTGACGATGGACATCTAGCTAATGCAATTTTTGTTCAGACCTGTTAGAAAAAATAGGAAAAAACACAGGAAGGTCAATGTTTTGATTCAGATTTGCCGCAGAGGCTACTTTAGGTAAAAAGGATGGATTGGTCCGTAAGGATACCCTATCCTTATGAAACAAAAGATACGGAGGTCGACTGCTGAGTGCATGAAGCTCTGAGACCCTTCTAGCTGAAGTAATGGCTACCAGAAAGAGAGTCTTCCATGATAGCAATTTCATTGAACAGGAGGCTGCAGGTTCAAAGGGGGGAAGAATTAAAGATGTGAGAACTAAATTAAGGTCCCAAGAGGGAGGAGGAGGATTTCTTATAGGAGGTCTAAGAAGAAAAACTCCTTTCAAAAAAGCTTTGCAAAGCTTGTGAGACATGATGGCAGAATCTGAAATGCCTACATGAAAGTTAGATATAGCTGCCAATTGAACTTTCAGAGTAGAAGGAGATGAACCTGCATGAAAGAGTTCAGCAAGAAAGTCAAGGACTATTTGGATGGAAGCAGTGAAAGGATCTATGTCCTTTCCTTGAGCCCAATAGGCGAAACGTTTCCACTTACTAAGATAAATCTTCCGAGTGGAAGATTTATGGGAAGCTATCAAAATATCTCGAACAGAGTGAGATATTTGAGGAAGCCTGGCTAAGGTTGGAATTGGAGGAACCAAGCAGTGAGGTTCAGAGAGGGGAGGGAGCGATGTAACTGGCCCGATTGATGGATCAAAAGATCTGGAACTAGGTCCAGATGCCAAGGTTGCTCCAACAGAAATTGATGTAGAAAGGGGAACCAAACCTGTCGAGGCCAGTAAGGAGCAATGAGGATCAATGAGGCCTTCTGAGCGATAGCTTTCTGTATCACTTGAGAGATTAGTGGGAAGGGAGGAAATGCATACAGAAGTCCCCGGGGCCAAACTTGGACTAGAGCGTCTCTGCTGGGCTGGCCTGGTAACGGAAATAGGGTGAAATAATCTCTGCACTTGCTGTTTTGGGGAGTAGCAAAAAGGTCGCAGCAAGGCTGACCCCACTTGAGAAATATTTTCTCCACAATAGAATCTTTCAGAGACCACTCGTGAGGCATGAGGATAGCTCTGCTCAACTTGTCCGCGATTAGATTGGACTTCCCTGGGATGTGCATTGCTATCAGAAACCGCTGAGAAGAAATCGCCCATTGCCACAGTCTGAGTGCTTCTCGACATAGGGGATAGGACCTGGTTCCGCCCTGTTTGTTGATATACCACACTACAGACATGTTGTCCGTTTGGATTGCTATCGTTCCCAAGGGAAGAGAGTCTTGAAGGGCTTGCAACGCTAAAAGCACTGCTCTCATCTCTAGAACATTTATATGCAAGTGGCGTTCGTCTGGTTGCCATATGCCCTGGACTGTTCTGCCCTGATAATGCCCCCCCCACCCGATCAGGGAGGCGTCCGTTGTCAGAGTAGCAACCGGAGGGGAAGGAACAAAGGGTCTTCCCAGGAAGAGCTGGGGGGAAGAAATCCACCAAAGAAGATGATTCTTGCATGCTTGCGTAATCATAATGGTGTGGGACATCGGAAGTTGCTGGTACGACCATTGTGTGAATAGCATCCATTGAAGGATTCTCATGTGGAATCTGGCTAATGGAAGTAGAGGGATAGCAGCCGCCATAATCCCCAGTACTTTCAGAACTAATCTGGCTTTGACCCTGTTGCTGTGGAAGAGAAGGGAGACCAATTTGCGTATGTCTGCTATTCTTTGGTCTGTTAGTCTCGCAGACATGTTGACTGTGTCTAGATTTGCGCCTATGAAGGTAATAGCACAACAAGGCGACAAAACAGACTTTTCGCAATTTATTGAGATGCCTAACTTTTGACAAATGCGAAAAGTGTAGTCTCTGGCCATTAGAAGAAGATGCTTGGTAGGAGCTGTGAGGAGCCAGTCGTCCGAATATGGAAACACCTGGAATCCTTGACGTCTCAGGTGAGAAGCTACCACTGCCATGCATTTGGTAAACACCCGGGGGGCAGTGGTGAGACCAAAGGGCAGGGCTCTGAATTGAAAGTGACTGGTTCCCAGCTGGAAGCGGAGGAATCTCCTGGAGCGTCTGTTCATTTTTATATGATAGTACACATCCTGGAGGTCTATAGAGCACATCCAGTTTTCCTTTCCCAATAGGGGTAGGATGGATTGTAGCGTGACCATCCGAAATCTTGTTTTCTTGACTGACTTGTTCAAGATACTGAGATCCAAAATGGGTCTCCAGTCCCCTGTTTTCTTTGGAACCAAAAAGAATTTGGAGTAGATTCCGGATCCTTGCTGGTCTGCTGGCACTGGTTGAATGGCTCTTTTTGCAAGCAACTTTGATATTTCCAATGCTGCTTGATCCCTTTGAGCGGGTGGAACATCTGGAAGGGATTTTTTTGATTGATTTGGAATACGAAAGAACGGAATGGAATAGCCTTCGGAAATGATGGACTGTACCCACTTGTCTTGAGTTAGGGATCGCCAGGCTTCTGGGTACAGTGACAATCTTCCCCCGACTGCCTCCGAAGGTGGACAGTCGGGCAACACCTCAGGGATGCTGGAAGGGCTTATCGGAAAAGGTTTCTCGATTGCCCTGGTTCTGCGGACCCCCCCTGCCTCTAGGGCGATGTCTACCATTATTGTTCCCCCCTCTGCCTCTGGAGGGAAACCGACTCTGTGCATCAGGCAAAGTCCCTTGAGATTGTTTGCGGAACCACATTTTCCCACTTTTCTGGCCTTTGGGGTAAGGCCTAGAAGGAGTAGAAAAACGGACTCCGACGGCAGAAAGAGTTTTGCCATCCGTCTCGCACCTCGTCAAGGTTTCTTTCACTTGAGGACCAAAGAGAGATGATCCATCAAACGGGGAATTAGTGAAAGACGTTTTAAAGGGGTCTGCAAAATTGCATAGCCGCATCCAGGCATGCCTGCGTAAGGCGACACCTGTCCCTGCGGCTCTGCTTGCTCCATGAGCCGCATATGAAATGAGGAGCATGGAGGAGTTAGCTATAGAATTTAGGGTAGCCAGCTGAGCGTTCATCTTGTCCTGAAAACCCACAGCTGTAGGGTCCTTCAACATCTCACTCGCTTCCTTGATCAAATCTCTTTGAAGACGAGTTAAATGGCATAGGTAGTTCAGCGAACGCATAGCAAAGGTCGCTGACGAAAACATCCGCTTCCCGTACCTGTCCATAGACCTAGATTCCTTGTTAGGAGGATTGACAGGTACCGAAGGATCAGCTAGTTCCTTCTTAGTGGCAGCAGCTACCACCATAGCATCCACAGAAACTCCCTTGGTCAGAAATTGCTTATCTGTTGGTGCTGTTATAAACTTTGAAGGTCTCCTGGGGGTGGGGTCCACTGAGTCAGGAGCCGTCCAAGCCTTTTTTGCTACCACCTGCATGAGGGGGTCAAAGGGGGGGGACACCCAGGAGGTGGAAGGGCGAGAGCCAAACGCCTCAAGATACACAGATTCATCCTCCGAAGGGTTAAGGGCTGGCCAATTTCTCCTCTGTTTCAGGATCTCTAGAATGTCTGCAAAGGAGACATCTTCAGAAGGGGAACGGGGGGAACCCTCGGAATCCTCTAAATCTGTGTCAGAGGTGACAGACTCAGGTGAGTCTATGTGTTTCCTCTTACACTTTCTCTTCCTAGGGGGCTCTCCTGCCAATTCAGGAGAGGCCTCGGAAGAGGATGAGATCCCCACAGGGGATTCTTGAGGAGCTGGCTCTCTGCGGTCCGGGATGAGGGAGTGAGTAGACATAACCTGAGGCACCGAAGAGGGAGGGGCGGACGGAGCCGACTGTGGAGTTGAACCAGGTTCCAACACACTCCGCATGACCTCGAATGCACCCCTGTCAGGCAGAGCCAGAGGTCCCCGCTCCGAAAAGCTGAGAACCTCCCTCGGCACCGACAGTGATGGCTCCGAGGCCGATGTCGGAGCCGAACTCACCAGCGCCGAAGCACCGAGAGGGAGAGTGGGGTCAGACAAGGGTCCGATGCCACTCACCCCCTCGGAGCCGATGAGGGAAGTCCGGTGCCGAGATTCTTCAAAGGAAGAAATCGGAGCCGACGACGGAACCGAAGACAATTGTATCGGTTCCGACGCTACTACAGTCTCGGTTCCGAAACGCCCCGGCTCTGAGCTCATAGGAGTCGGAGGAGGAATATTTTGAGGGATAGGGTCAAGCATCGACTGATGAGTCGGGCTCTGAAGCATTTGGGCCAGTGCCTCGGACTTAAGAAGTCGACTCACTACCCTCTGAAGGTCATGATCCGAAAGCCTCGATGATCTAGAGGAGTGAGATCTATGGCTCCGTTCAGACAGCAAAGGGGACGCTGGAGCCGAATGAACGGAGCCAAGGGACGGTGACCTAGACCTCTTTCTAGATGTCGGCTCCGATGGTCTGATCGGAGCCGACCCAGGAATTTCCAATACCTCGGCTCCAGCCGGAGCCGAGGGAACCACAGAAGCTGTAGTCTGAGACTCATCAGCTCCAGCCGGAGCCGATGTAGCAGTAGGTTTCGAAGCCTTAGGCCTCGACTCAGAAGCTGGAGTCGAGGACCTAGAAGCCTTAGAGGGTTTGCCCGAAGTAGCAGTAAGGGAACCCTCAGGCTTAAGCAAACCTCTTAAAATAAGTTTGTTTTTTCTTTCCTGCAGGACTCTAGGGCTGAAGCCATGGCATACAGCACAAGAGTCCTGCAGGTGTAAAGGTCCCAGGCAGTATACACAAGAAGTGTGACCGTCTGTCAGAGACATTTTCTGACAGCACGAGTCACACTTCTTGAAGCCTGAGACCTTTGACTCCTTAGACATTTTTCAATAAAATGTAACCACTCACACACTCAAGCACACTGATTACACTTTTACACAAGATTAACTAAAAAAAAGGGAAATTAGAACTTTTAGATCCCTGACAAACACATACACTCCACTGAGGGAATGGAAGGGCCCGAAGGCCTGAGGGAAGAACTTATAAGTTCTTGTGGAAAAAGGAAGATAAACAGGAAGAAAAAGGGTCAAAATCCACTAAGTTAAGGGAAATAACTATAAAAGAGTAAAATAAGGGGGTTTAAATTCACTATAGATAAATCTATAATAACTGACCTGAAGCCGGTAGAAACCATACACCTCGATCGCTGTAGCGGCAAACGAGATCTGAGGCAATACCGCCTAGCATTGTGGGATATAAGGGGAGCCTCGAGCCGGTGGAACCAACTCTCGAGCTTTTTGAGTGGCCGAGTCGGAGCCGAGGTCGGCTCCGAACCCATCCAGCAAGAATGAAGGCGAGATGGACAACTTAACATCTAAAGTTAGAGGGTGAAGGAAAGTGGAAAGGGGTAGACGAATCAGTTTACAGCAAGATAAAGGTGAACAGCATATGGAAGAAAGGCAGTAGTGTAGTTTTGTATGCAGAGGAGACAGGGAATATGGATAAAATAAAGGGTGTAACAGAGTGAAAGATACACTGAAGAAAGAGAGAGACAGAGTTTGACAGACCTAGAACTTAGCCAGGTGAGCAGGAGAAAGAAGAAATCCTAGTCATGCAGGTGATCTTTCAGATGGCTGTTGAAAGTGCTGAAGGAAAAAAATGTTTCTAATTGTTGAAGGTAGAGAGTTGCACATTTTGGATGTGGAATACACACACACACACACACACACACATATATATATATATATATATATATATATATATATTCTAAGCCATTTTTTACTTAAAGTACATTACTGTTAGAACAGCAGAGCGGTCTAAAAGGGATGTACATCTGCAGTGTTTGAGGGATGGGCATTTGTCAGATGAATGACGTAAATTATAGTCAAGTTTTAACTGTGAGAAACAAAGTATGTTATGGATTTCAAGCAGTTTGTTTTTAATGCAAAACAATGACGGATGCAATTTGAGTATCTTTATAGCAAATTTTGCAATTTTGTTGCAGTTTTATTCTGCTCTTTTGTTAAGTGTGATGTTAAGGTTTGTAAATGTAGAAGAAGCATAGATAAGGGTAGACAGGAAGAAGCAACATTTATGTGAGTCTTGGCAAACAGAAAGTTACAGGCTCTATACAGCAGGTTTAATTTTTGACGCATTTTTAAATGATATTTTGAATGTGCATGTTCATTTTTAGTTCATCATTTCTACTTAGGGGGTTGGTTTTGGAGATGATTTCCAGTACCACCAGTGGTGTGGACAGTGAAAATGGACTTGGGAGTGAAGAGCATAAGCTTTGTTTTGTTTGGATCTAGTAGCAGTCGAGCATGAGAAAGATGACTCTTAATGGAGGAGAAGGACTCCTGAGTAATAGTTAGCAGTTCTGAAAAAGAGGAGGCAGGGTGGATCAGAGTGGCATCATCGACATACCAGAGTGTCATCATCAACTGACATACTGAATGAGAATGGAACAAGATGAGGCAGTGTGGTAAAAGTATTTATAAATAAGTCGCTTTTATTTGTTATTTTAACTGGCCATAGAATTCACACTTATTCCAAATAAATATGTAATTGCTAATTCACCCTTTAATCTGAAAATATATCCTGTATAAATATGGATTTCTCATTTCAACCCTAAACTCCTTCCAGCAAATGCCTAACAATGCCTGTGGTGATGTGTTGCTTTTCTTTATGTATTAAAAAAGAATAAAACAAAGCATTCAGGACAGTGGTTCCTCTAGGCATTTTGTATGCATCTAAAATGAAATTCATTCATAAACTGATTTATTGCATTTCCAGACTTTTAAAATTATAAATATCACCTCCGTGTCACCTTTGACCTATTTGAATGTGTTCAGATTCTGAAATAAATCCTCCATAGTTCATGACTTGAATGCCACTGTTGATTAATGGTTGTACGCTACCACAGATCACTGTTTACGTGTTTAGTATATGGGGACGCACCCTTCTGAAATGACTGGGGCTTGACACTATGATGGGAACACCAAAATGTAATGAATATAACTTGATATTGTATCTTTTTTATTACATTCCAAAACAACGGCACTGTTCATTTCGTATATCCGTGTTCACTGAATGGTGACCTTTAATGCCTAGCTCATACTATAAAACATTTGAACACTTTAGGTCATTTAATTAAAATGCAATAGTTCTAATGTTATTCTGTGTGAATGCAGGAGTTCAAATCCAAAAATGTTATGTGAACTAGTTTTGCAAGTATTTTTCTACAACATGGAATGCCCCCTGTATAGCCATAAATATTATATCTGAGTGTGATAAGGCTGGATGGACCACAAGAGAAATTCTTCCATGGACTGATGCCAACACTTTTTTTGGTTCTGAAGAAAAATAATATATATGTGTAAACTCTTTATTATCATGTTGAGAAATTAATTGTTTTGTGCCCAATAACTTATAAAAGATACAATAATAAGCTAGCTCATTTTAATAGAACTCATACTCTCAATATCTAAATATTACGCAGAAGAGTTAAGTTCTGCATTCAGAAGAAATAACCTGTGAGTGTTGGAAGCATCTTGGCTGTAAAATATAGTGCAAAATATAGACATATACTACAAAGCCAGACAAAAATCATAATATCTTTGAAGGAAAACAGAAGGCATCCACTGCTATTATCAATAAAAACGCTGTATATGAATTCTTCTTTCAGTAAATCTCTTAAAAATGCAATGACTGTTGTTTTTATCTGTTATAACCACAGGGAAAATTCTTTATTCTGCAAAGCCATATTGGATAATTTTAAAACTATTTTCAACTTACCGCAAGTTCCCTTGTGCTTTATTTTGAGTTCCTTCCTTAGCACACATGCCATCGCTTCAAGCTCACACTGGTTTCCATAGGTATGGTTATCACTGCCACAGACTGGGTCATACCTGCTCAAACAGGTGTGCTGGCACTCACAGATTGGCTGGTTATTCTTCACTACACACATGGCACCAAACTCACAGGTCACATTCAAACACGGGCTTGGAAGATCGATGTCTGTTCAGAGAGCAAAGCAAATCATTGGTTAGATGCTACCCTTCTATGGGACTAGAACAATGGTGAAGGAGGGGTAAAAACCAGCAAGCAAAAAGCATACACCCAGATTCAAAACTCTGAAGGAAGCCAGCTGAAAGGTTCCTCTGGTGGAAGAAACAAATATGGGTTCTAAAATTTTACAGTAGTCTGTGTTTACCACAAATTAAAATAACGACTAGGAAAGAATGCCTCACTTGTAAATGAACAGTCAACTTGGTGTATCTATCCTGTTTATTACACTAGTTATGTTCCTTTGACTGCAAATGTTTTGGCTACAATCAATGAAGTTACTCTTCATCATACGTATACACACACATATTATATTATATACATATATATATATATATATACATATATATATATATATATATATATATATATACATATATATATATATATATATATATATATATATATATATATATATATTTATATATATTACATGGATTCACTTTAGAAGCTTGAGATACTGAAATGTCAAATTTCAGTATCTCCAGACCAGAAGATCGAAACTGCAAAAAAACAAAACCCCAAAAGACTGGACCCATAATATTGAAAATAGCAATCCAAAAAGAATACTCAACCCTCCCCAACATAAAAACACAAAAACAACAAAAAACAACACCGATACTACTACCATATGCATAAGGAGGGGGGCAAGCCCCGTGCGCTCTCCACCCCCCGCTACTTATATATACCAACTCCAAGGTCGCACTAACATGAAAAAAAAAAGACAAACCTAATGTAACACGCCCTACTCTTCCATTCCACATTATTATACCTATCTCATGAAAAACACACACACACACTACACATAGAAAACACACACCACTTTCAACACTTACACATACACATACACTCACACCTACCTACCCTTACCAAGTTCTAAAACTTCCCAAAACATTAAATCAAACCAAATTCCTACATAAAACCCTAAAAACTGCAAACTTAAATGACCCTCCAAACATAACCACATGTTGGCCGCCATCTTTCCTACCTATACTCCACTTAACCTTAAAGGGACAGCATACCTGGAAAAACAGCACACACCACACCTACTACTGATTCGGCAAACTAACATTCAACAATATGCAGTTTCATGCATTTGCATTTTTGCTCTTCTGGTCTCAAGATACTGAAATTCAACATTTCAGTATCTCGAGCTTCCAAACTATATATATATATATATATATATATATATATATATATATATATGTGTATAGAGCTTTCTGCCACTTCATTTCCCATTTGTTTTGTAATGTTACAGGGAATCACTTGTACAGGGCGACAGTACCTCCATATTATTACATGCATGAATACATAAATCAACTACTGAAAGGTTATAACAACAGTTCCCAGCTGCACATAAGCCTTCTACTGTTATGAAATAATTCTGTACAAATATCTGCCACATTACTTAATCATACATTTTCCATTTGATAACTGGATTACTAAACTGATCCGCAAGCTTTTTCATGCATGATCCACACAACAGGCACACACATTAATGGAAACAGATTTAGTACAGGCAGTAACAAACATGTAATTGCTAGAAAGACTACAATGAATCTACTTATGATGTACATACAATATACACTTCTTACAGATTTTCAGATTTGAAATACAAATTTTATGACACTACTTTCAGAACAGGTTGTACATGCAATGAGCACTGTGTATTTGCAGATTTGTTACAATGAACCATCCTTTTTTGTGGCATACACAAATACGCAACACTTGCAAATGAGGTAGCTGACAGTGAGGGTATCAATAAGTGTCACAACAAAACCACTATGTAGCGTTTAGGAGGGGCCAAAAAGCTGGGGCTGTGGGCTCCTGTTCAATTTTTGCTTTAGCCCTGTAGCACATAGATCTGATAGTCTCAGCTCTGTAACTTCTATTCCTGTCATTATGTTTATAAAATACCCAAGTGTGCAGAATGGCTATTTTGCTCAATGTTTGCTCACATTTCACAATTCTCATTTGCAACATTAACTGTAGAACCCTCTCAACGAGTTTTTCTACTTCTTTCTACTAACTCCTAGAAAGTTAATACATACACTGACGTGTTTAAGAATACATACACCTCAGAAAGAATAGATGTTGGCAATTTGGCTTAGAGAGCTAAAGCTACAAGCTACTTTTGAGCTTCCTAGTATTTCTGATTCCCTCAATATTCAGTGGCAAACTGTGTGACTCTACAAGTCTTAGCATGAAACTGACTCACTGGAAGCAGTCCTCATCTTGGAAGAAGCTTACATCTGTGGAGTCACAGAGACCTGGTTCATGGCTGTGGAGAGCACCCCAGCCATACTGAGTTATACCTCCTACCACAAGTTCAGGCATGAAAACTAAAGGAGGCTGTGTATCAATATTCATTAAAGATAAATACACCTCCAGATTGGTTAAACAGTGTAATTCCCTGGAGACACTTCAGGTGCAACTAACTGTTGGTAGGACACCCACTCAAGTCATTGCCAGCTACAAGACCCTCTGCCTACTTGGATCTACTGGAATCCAACAAGATACATTCAAACACCATGGTTCTGGGTGATTTTAATTACTCATCCATTGATTGGGTAAATTACTCATGCTCAAACTCACTTGCTCAAAGGTTCCTCGAGTTCATTACCTCCAACACCCTGGACCAGCTGGTGGACACCCCAACTAGGGGCACTAACATCCCGGATCTGGTACTTACCAATATGGGGGACCACTGCAGCACCCCCAGTGTGAGGTCTTCCCTTGTCAGACCTGACCACAAATCAGTCTCATTCGGAGTAACTATCACACCTTACCTCACTAGCAGCAACTAAACTAAAAAAACTTCTCCAAAGTACATTATATCCTTCTAAGGGATGGTATAAATAGCTTCACTGCAACTCCCACCTCAAAGGATACAGGATGTTTGGACCCCGCTGATTCGCCACTGACCAATTCAACCCCGGACGGTTGGACCCACATAAAAAAAGTAATGTAAATAAAGCCGAAGGACATGGGAACAGATAGAAAAGAAAGACTGTTTAAACAGTCTTAAAATTAGTTTAGACAGTCTTTCTTTTCTATTTATGTGGTTCGAGTACAGTTACTTTACAAAAAATAAAATGAGTTAGTTTAGTTACATAAAAAACAATAAATGCAAAGAGGTGAAGGAACAAAGCAGTAGCGATACATTCCGGAAGTTTGCAACATTGCCACAGGAAGGGTAGGAGAGATGGGATGGCAAACTAAAAGGTTTCAAGGAGTACAAACAAAGAAACAAAATGTTTTTTTTTCTGACACTTTCACATTTCCCCTTTCAGTATGTCTAAGGTTGAAAATTCGCACCATCTTGCTGCCCACGCTCGTATTCTGACATCTTGCTGCCCACGCTCGTATTCTGACATCTTGCTGCCCACGCTCATATTCTGACATCTTGCTGCCCACGCTCGTATTCTGACATCGTGCTGCCCACGCTAGTATTCTGACATCTTGCTGCCCACGCTCGTATTCTGACATCTTGCTGCCCATGCTCATATTCTGACATCTTGCTGCCCACGCTCATATTCTGACATCTTGCTGCCCACGCTCGTATTCTGACATCTTGCTGCCCACACTCGTATTCTGACATCTTGCTGCCCACGCTCATATTCTGACATCTTGCTGCCCACGCTCGTATTCTGACATCTTGCTGCCCACGCTCATATTCTGATATCTTGCTGCCCACGCTCGTATTCTGACATCTTGCTGCCCACGCTCGTATTCTGACACGTGTCTCGTTATCTCTCCAGATTAAGAACGTTGCTAGGCTGTGTGTGAGTGTGGAGATCTTTAAACTCATGTTACTTCACTTTGCTGAAAGGCACAATATTATATCTGACAGCTTTAATCAGGCACCCTCATCACCACAAATCTCAGAATATGGCTTTGTTAACACATAATACAATACCCCTATGTTACAACCAGTGCACGTTGCAGTATTAACTAGTCCGGAGTAACCGTACAACGGTAAAACTAACATTATATACAAATAAATAAAATTATTAAATAACAATTAAGATATTAAAAAATAAAGTATCCCTAGAAATAAAACCTAAAATAAAAATATAAAAACACATGCATGCAAAAAAAATCAATGATACTGCATGTTCCTTCATCTCTTTGCATTTGTTTTTTTATGTAACTAAACTAATTTTATTTTTTGTAAAGTAACTGTAAAAAATTTTAAAAATAAAAATATTAATAAAATATATTTACAATGAAAAATTAACAGTGTTATTATTACATAATGTATTAAATAATAACATAATAATAAATAACTTATTAGAATATATTTGGGGTCAAATAGTCTGGGGTCAAACTGTCCACTAAAAAATCCTATAGACAATACATATAAATGTATACATGAAATTGAATAGAAATGCATCGGGGCGAACAGTCCTGCTTCCTCCTCAAATGTAACTGGTAACTATGCCAAATCCTGCACCAATGCCTTTTACAAACACCTGTACAACTGCATTGACATGGCTGAACCTGACAGGACCAAAACAAGCTCTTCAAGGAAGGGCAAATCTGCCTAGTAGAAAACTGCCATTAACAGGCTTTACAATAAGAGGAAGAAATTGCTGCCCAAATGTAAGAGGATGCAAGCACTAAACTAGAAACAGTCCCTCCTCAGCTTAAACAAGCAAATAAGACATCTTGTGAAGTCCTCCAAAGCAAACAATGAATCCAAATTAAAGTCCTCAACTAAGGACAACCGTAAGGTGCTCTTTAGTTACATCACTAGCCTAAAAGGTAAGACCCAGATTTGTGCTTAACTGGTAGTTAATGATACCACATACACTGAGCCTGTGGACACAGCAAACCTTTTAGCCGACATGTTCTGTGAAAACTTCACTCCCCTGTCCCCACCACATATACCCCATGACATTAGTTCCTCCTGTCCTCCACTTTGTATCTCCAGAGAGCAGGTCATACATGCACTATAAGGCCAAAAACACAGCATCTATGAGACCTGATAACATTCCACGCTGTGTCATATATGAGCTCCACAAGAACCAACAACAACATTAGGTACTCTTTTCAATCATAGTCTAAGCACCGGCTTCGTCCCAACTGAATGAAAAACAGCCACTGTTATCCCTTTGTGAAAAGGTGGTGCTTCCACTGACCCCAGAAACTATAGACCTATTAGTCTAATTAGCCTTATCTGTAAGGCCATGGACTGAATCATCATGGACCTTGTCAACAAAGATATAGGCAATCTCCAAACACTTGGCCCTACTTGTCAAAGGGAGATCATGCCTGTTAAACCTTGTGGACTTCTTTGAGACAGTCATCAGAGCCCTAGATGAGAGCTACCTGGACTTGGCCAAGGCTTTTGACACTGTTTCCCACTCAGGCATTATTTACAAACTCACCCATCTAGGTATCAACACTTATAACGTTAGGTGGGTCAGTAACTGTCTCACCGATAGAACCCATACAGTCAAAATCGGGGAATCCACCTCCAACAGCAGACCCATAACCAGTGGTGGTGTTCCACAGGGCTCAGTCCTGGGACCTCTTACTGTTTGGAAACTGTTTCTTTGACAAACAAGCAAAAACTAAAGGTCAGTGGCTGACAAAGTTTGCTGATAACTGCAAACTGGGAGTGGTCATAGAATCTCCAACAAATATCAAGATCCTACAAGAGGGTCTTATGCAAACAAATGATTGGTGTCAAAGTCATGGCCTTGCACACAATGCAAAAAAAAAGTGTTAGCATCCTTTTCAGTAAGAGTGATGTTTCAGCTAACTGCCATATCAATAGAAACACCCTAAGCATGCGCTCAGTGGTGAGAGACCTGGACACACACAGGTTGACAACATCTTACCTTTGATCACCATGTCTCCACAGTGGTAAGAAGGGCATTCTATGCTGCTCATCTCATTAAGTAAGGGCATTCGCTCCAGAAAAAAAATAAGTTCTAACCTCCCTGTACTCTTCCCTCATCAGGCCAATAACCGAGTACTTCGCCCCTTTTGGTATGTACATTTCCAAGCACCTGCAGCAACTGTAGATACACAAAGGTTCCTCTCAAGGAGAATTCAAGGTCGTCAGCATCTGTCCTTTGTGGATTAGCTGAAATCACTGTCACTTTACTCTGTTTCATACACACTTCTCAGAGGTGGTCTCTGCCTTGTGTACAAAGCAATCTCTGACTCTGCTTTATTGGAAATGCTGCATATCTGTAAGTCCAACGGTTCATGGATAACTCACTCTAAAGACCTTAACATGGTATGTGAAATTAATAGAACCTTCTGGAGGGACAGATATGTCTTCCAGAGGTTACCAAACCTGTGGAACAGACTCTCAATCCATGTAAAGCCGAGCACCTCTTTGGCCCTCTTCAAGCACAATCTGGACAACCGGATGGGTAACCGTAAATTCACCCTGGGGGTTCCACCTGTGCCTCTCTTGGACAGGGCAATAGGTGTTGATCATGGAAATGAGGGCAAAACTTTGCTAGGCTTGTAAAGGCCATAGAGCCATTAGCCTAGTAACTTCTTATGATCCTATGATCCTAAAAAAAAGCCACTTAACGAGAAAGTAGGTCAGTTCTTCCAAGTGACCTTACCTACTAAGCAAATAAATATGTTATATCTTAACACCTTTTAGCTTCTTTGTATTACTTTGACAAAATAAATTGTACTTGTAAATGTGTAGATGCCTATTTTATAAATTATTACTGTAACATTATAGTCGTATTTCACTTCTATTTAATGGCTACTGCAAAAATTAGTTAAAATGTGTCTTTCTGTGGCAATAATTATCTTACTATACATATTAACTTGATATCTAGGAATCGATACATAAAAATACACATCTTTCAACAACTTTGGGTTACAGCATTTTTTCATTAGTCCTCATATGATTTTACTATGAAACATATCAAAACCTCTGAGCATGAGAAATGATGAAAAAAATAATGCATGAAATAGGGGCACTTGCCCCTGCATCCCCTGATGAGAAGGGCTATCTCTCCACACCCACAAACCTATAGGTTTATAGATTATTACTATGCTAACTGCCCTTGGGGGCCATTTTAAGCCTAGCCAATTAACTCATGTAAGAATGAAACCCTGCACCTTATATCTGAAAGGTAAACATCTTAGCCATTATGCCAACCTCCCATCCCTATCCATGCTAATGCAATGATTGCACTAAATAAAATAAGGAAGGAATGTCCTAAAAGAAGGGCATCACTGTGAGTGTACACTAAGAAATTGCACCAGCAGTGACAGTGGCTGGCGTGTTTCTTGTCATCATATGCTTCAGGCTATTAATGCTTGTGCAATTTTATCTTGGTCAGCCATAGATATATCTTTTGGTTCAGACTGTAACCTGCTTACAAAATGTGTCTCAGAGATGCAGTAAGCCTAAAGTCCACCTGACTGCTTTGGCTGCCTACTATACCTCTTAACTGTGCAGATTTTTGCAGAATGTCCAGATTTGTGCCTTATATTTTGGTCCATTTTTCATAAATGTGTGGTTTTCTGGCAAGTCAATGGCAATTCATTAAAGACTGAAGTTAGAAAATAATGCCAGACATTTAAGTTTCAGACTTCATACCCTTCAGAAAATTCATGTAAATGCAAAATCTGCTATTATACAATTCCTCCCTATTAATATTGTAAAACGTGCATGCTGATTGGCCAGCCCAACCAGCGTGCCCGTCGTAAAACCCACAATATACCAACAGAAAAAGGTCCGGTCGCCCAGACTTTTTTCCGTTGGTATAAACTGCCCCAAAATCTTTTTTTTTTTTTTTTTTACAATAAAAAAAAAAAAAAGAGAGAGAAAACGGAGCAGCGAAGACTTTCTTTTCTCCGTTGCTTCCATTTCAAAGCCCTGATGTACTGGGTATGTGTGGGAACACAAGTCCCATATGCATGCGCAGTACATCAAGAAGCAGAAGCCGTATACCACAACCGGCGGAAGAACAGCAATCCAATCTGCCATTATACAAAGACATTATTTAAGAAAAGTAAGTATTTTTTTCTTGAAGAATATCATTGTATAATAGCAATAACCGACTCAGTGGTTGTGGTATATTGAAGATTTACCCACGGTTGCCTTTGTTCAATCACTAGGGCTTCGCCCTCGTGATTAAACCACACCAACCGTGGGTAAATCTTCAATATACCCACCACGTCGTCAGCTATTGCTTAATTCTATCACTTTCTAACTTTATAGGAGCAATATTTAAAAAGTGTCCCTATTTTGGCCCTTTGTCCCCCATTATTTAAGGCTTTGTTCAGATTTCTTGCTCTAAAAGGTTGAGAGGTATGCTTGCCTAGTCATAGAATTAGTTGTAATTTTTTTTTTGTCACTGTAAACTTGATTGACCCCCTTTATGACTACATGAAGTAAATATATGAAATAAATATATTAAATAAATATATTAAATAAATATATGACGTAAACATATGAAAGTAGATGAAGTGTACATAAAGGACAATGTAAAAGTAAGCTGTCTTCCCTTTGAAACATTGACGACCCTTATTTTTCCTATTTCATGGAAGATGCTTCTAGAAAGATCAGATAACTTGAGCCAGAAAACTGACACAAGCAACACAAATCTGCACCCGTTAAAAAAGGGACCACAGGTGCCAAAATACCAAAATCATCAGCCACAGCTAGGATCACATATAACAGCAAATGGACACCAATTGCTCCTTTTGTTTATTGTTGTAACTAAAGAGAGAAACTGGACCCCAAATACCCAGTATTTCTCATTCCTTCCACCTCAGTCTTCACTTGCTTTATGACTACCCCATGCATTTCACTTCATTATCTGTTTTTTTATTCCATTCCAAGGCTTTGCCAGAGAATAGACACCACCAAATTGTAAAGTTACAATACAGTCCATTTCCCATCCCTTGCAGCTTGCTTTGTGCTGCTTCAGTTTTCTCCAGGCACTTAACGTTTTACTTCATTCATACTGTTACTCATGCATTTCTTTTGAAAATATCAACTAAAAATGAAAACAAATGGATACAATACTGCCTACATTGTAAGCAGTAGCTATGCCCTAAATTATTGTTTGAGCATGTTTTTATTTCCTGCTAGTGACCATCAAAGATTAGATGTAGGAGTTTATATGTTGACATGTTTATGACTGCTTATGAATGAATAGTCGTAGGAGTACATATGTTTTATCTAAGCATCTCACATCTTATGGATATAACAGCACCTGCAATTAAGTAGTAGTTATGTTATAGCTAAATGTCTTTAATCCTGTTTATATCATTATAATGCTATAAAATGTATGCCTAAGTAATTACCTGTTCATATTGCACTTGAATTTTACTTGTATTATAGATAATTATTGTAATATTCTGTTCATATTTTTCACTTGTATTTACCGACTGCTGTAATGTTAACGTCAGATTTCCAGTTGCAAGTCATCAGGTCAACAGGTGACACGAATGTTCTTTACACTGGCAAGATGAGAAGACCAGGAGTTCTATTCCCATAGCAGCTGCCTGGATATATTATTTTATATGCTTCTAGCTCACCCCAGAATGTAGTAATCACTGATTTCTTCTACTGTATTATTATCTCACAAGTTGCTGTATGGTATACATTCAGAAACTGCCTAACTCTACATTGGCACTGTACCAAATACTTATTCCTGTATACATATCTGTATGTAATGCCCACCTAATTGTAATGTAAATTACTGTATAACAGCTATATCCATTTTACTGTTCTGTCATCAATTTTTATGCATATTGTTTTTAATCATATTTTTTTATTTCAATTGAGCTAGTAATGTAAAATAAGGATAACATCTATACCCATGTTACTGTTATCTACTCAAGCTTTTTATGTGTATTGTTTTTTATGCCTACTGTTTGTATCTTAATGGAGCTTATCTCCCCGGGCCTCCACTGAAAATGGGCTTCTTGCCCAGTGTGACTCTCCCAGTAAACAAATGTAAAATAAAATCAATAAAAGTAAATTCATTTTCCAGTACTGACAGTGCAATGCATGCTGTACGGAAGGGGCTCCTTCTCAGGTGGATGTAAAAGATCCCAGAGCGCTTGCACAAGGGACTGGGTTTGGCATAACGGTTA
>NC_056729.1:1654453668-1654568668 GCF_019279795.1 Protopterus annectens
CACCAAGCTTTTGATGTGTCTTTTTGATGTTACTATGGATATGAAGGTCAAAGGTTAATTTGTCATCGATGATGACGCCTGCAGTTTTGTACTAGAGACAACTTCTAAGATGGTATTGTTTTGGGAAGTGACAGTAAATAGAGATTTGTTGATAGGGCTAGATTTTGTGGGTGTAAATAATAGGAGTTTAGTTTTTTGGGGGTTTAGGGTGAGGTGATTCAGGGACATCCAATGCTCAGTAGAGTTGAATGCTTCTTGGGTGAGATGCTGTAATTTAGTGAGAGATTTTGAGGTGCAGATTACTGTTGAGTCATCTGCATATTGGATGACAGAACTATGGGTTAGAGTTAGATGAAAGTTATTGACAAATATGCTGAAGTGGAGGGGACACAGTATTGAACCCTGGGGAACACCTGTATTAACTGGAGTGAAAGGGGAGGAGGAGTGCTGCCATTTGGTGGATTTCTGCCTGTTATTGAGGTAGCTGGTAAACCATTGTAGGGTGGGAGGGATAATCTAAGGTTAAAGAGTTTGGTAAGCAGTAGTGAGTGTGAAATGGTGTTGAATGCTTTTGATAGATCGAGAAAGAGTGCAGAAACTATGGAACCTGCAACACGAGCTCTATTTACTGTCTCTAAAAGGGAAATAAGGGCAGTGTTTGTGCTATGTCCTGGCCTTAGCCATGCTGAGTGGGGGAAGCAGATTGTACTTCACTAAATTATTTAGGAGCTGTGTTTACATACACTTCTCTAGTACTTTAGAGATAGGGGAAAGAATGGCTATAGGACGGAAGTTTGAAATGTCGGAGTTTTTGCCGCCTTTATGAAGCAGGATGACAAATGCTTTCTTCCAGATATCTGGAATACAGGATTCTTGAATTGACTTACTGAGAAGGATGCTGACAGGATAAGCAATGGAAGGGGCTGCTAGTTGAAGGTACTCAGCAGGTAAATTATCAGGGGCATTTGTACAAGGGTTTAGTTTAAGGAGAAGTTTTTGGATGGTGGATGTGGGAATTGGTGAAAGAGAGAAGTTGGGTGGGAGATTTGAGGGACTATGTGATGATGGTTGTCCTAATGTGTCTGGGTTAATGGGTGGGAAGGTGGTTGTAAGTTTGGAGATGGAGTCAATGAAGTATGTATTGAAGAGTGTGGCAAGCTCGGAGGGGGGGGTTCTGGGTTTGGGCATGGGGTATTGTTAGTGCCTGGGTGAAGTAGGGAATTCATAGCTCCCCAGAATTTCTTGGGGTTTTGTTTATGCTGGTCTTGAATAGCTTGGATGTATTCTTTTTTGTTTTTGGCAACTAAACGTTTAGCCTGATTTTGAAGTTGTTTGTATTGATTTAGATTAAAGGATGTTCTATTTTTTTGCCAGGTTTTCCAGGCTTTGTCCCTAGAGGACATGACTTGTTTTGTGGCTTTTACAAGCCAACAGGTGTGTTTTGATTTGACTCTTTTTAGTCTGAGGGGGGCATGAGAAATGTAGAATTAAAGAATTCCACAGCTTCATTGAGTAGGAGAGATTTTAGTGGTCTCTAGTTTGTGTTCTCTTGTATGTCACTGAGGGTATTTTGGGAAAAATGAGACAGATCTCTAGTATATCTATATTGGTGAAGACTAGGTATAGAGGTGGGCTTACGTATAATAAATGCTAGAGAGTGGTCGCTGATACTGTCTGGGAGAGTGCCTGAGGAAGAGATTTTTTGAGGATCAGAAACCAGAATCCAATCCAAAGTTGACCCTTTGTTTCTGTTTTTGTCTGGTCTGGTGATGTCAATTATAAGTTTTGTATGTATGGAGGTTGATGTTTGTAGGGGAATTATTATTGGAGATGTCTAGCCAGTTGATACTGATGTCGCCCAGTATGATAGTTTCATTTTGCATGTTACGGCTTGTCCAGGCTAGAATTTCTTTTAGAACAGGAGAGTTGTTACCTGGGGGGGGGTGTAAATTACTATGATACAGAGGCTTTTGCAGTCATTAAGTTTGAGAAAGGTAATTAGTAGTTCAGCAGAAGGGAAAGGGGGAACTGGCTTAGAGTAAGGAGTGACTGTATATGTGCTTGGGAACAGTAAGGCGAGACCTCCGCCTTTTTTGGGGGTCTATCAGATCTGAAGCAGGAGTAGCTTGGGGGAAGAATTTCAGAATCTTTGATATATGGCTTTAGCCAAGTTTCAGTGATTGCGATAAAGTCTAGTTTGTGTTGACTTAGCCAAGCATGTAGGTGGGGAATTTTGTTCCTAATGCTCTGGAGATCAACAGTGGTGAAGTTTAAGCATTTTGTGGAGCTGGAAGAAGTAGGATAAGGGGAGGTAGGGCCTGGATTTGGGTGTATATCACCACAAAGGGTTAAGCTATAGAGAATAGGGAAGTAGCTAGGGAGAGGCTTCTTTTTTATGTTGCTGAAGTGTTTGTGATCTTGGTGATGAATAGTGGTATGTTGAGAGGGGAGCAGGATAATTTTCTTTTGTAGGATAGGATTACTTGGGTACAGGCTAGAGCAAATTGCTGTGTAGCTAGGCAGAGTGTGATAGTCAGTAGATATAGTGGGAGAGGGTGGGGAAGGAAGATGGGTTGTGCTAAATGATGTTAGTGTAAGAAGCAGAGATAGGGGGAGAGTGAGTGTGAGGAGAAAGATGTTAAACACAAGAGACATGGCTAGGTAGTGTGTAAATACAGTAGGCTAAAAGTGGAATTTGAAGTGTGTGTGGGTCAGATAGGGTGGATTAGAGGTTCATAGGTAGGTACTAAGCTATCGGCCCAAGGGTCTACATAAGCCTAGCCAACAAGGTTCCCTGGCTTACGCCACCCAAGAAAGTTATTTTCCTGTGCCACTGTCGTGCAGAGACACAGAAGTGATCCCCGGGGTGTATTTCCTATTTCCCATCCACTCATCAAGATTTTTCTTGAAGAGTGCTAATGAGGAACTTTGCTTGACATAGATGGGTAGCTTGTTCCAGAGTATGGGAAGTCTCTGGGATAGGAATCTGTCCCTCCAGCAGGTCCTGTTTATTGTGGTGACAAGGTTTAGGTCCCCAGAGTGTGTAGCTCGGAGGGATTGGGATTTCTTTAGGTGTAGCATGCCCAATAGCTTTGTGTTTGACATAGCTTTATATGTTAGGCAGAGATCACCGCAGAGTAGGCGATATGCTACAGAGTAAAGCTGGAATTTTTTGAGACGATCAGTGTAGGGCATTTGTTTGAGGACAGTAATCCTCTTTGTGAGGTACTTCTGTGGCCTTTCCAGCTGCTGCAGATGTCTTGTGAGGTACATTCCAAAAGGGGTGTTGTACTCTATAATGGGTCTAATGAGTGTGAAGTAGAGGGGAACAATGACTTCTTTTTTCCTGGATGAGAACCCTTTTATGATGAGGTGTGCTACGTAGAAGGACTACTGTGGCAATGTGACTATCAAAGGAGAGACTACTGTCCACCTGGGTCCCAAGGTCTCTTATCACACATTTGGTGTTAAGTACATTGCTGCCTATGTGGTAGTTCATGGGTAGGGGATAACACTGCACTTTTTGGCATTGAGCTTGACACCAGGCATCTGTCTCAGCGAGGCCCTTCTGTAGGATGTCCACATCATTTGGGGACTTGACTATGGCTCCTAGTTTGCAGTCATCTGCGAACTTCATTAGCCAGTGGCCTTCTGTGTTAGCCTGTACTTCAGAGAAGTAGATACCAAACAGGAGAGGTCCGAGGACTGAACCCTGTGGTACTCAAGCTGGTTTGAGGTCAGATTTGGAGTCTGCAACTTTTACAGTGTGTGTTCTGTCAGTAAGCCAGTTGGCAACCCATGTTGTGACATCGGGATTCATACCTAGTTTAGTGAGTTTAGCTATAATTCCAGAATGGGGTATGATGTCGAAAGCCTTGGCGAGGTCAAGATAGGCTGTGTGAACCACCTTACCCTCATCTACGGCTTTGGTGACTGCCTCAAAGAAGTCGATCAGGTTCAGGAGGCATGATCTGCCTTTCACAAACCCTAACTGGGTTGATCCAGAGTTTGGAGATTACCAATGTCTTTGTTTATGAGTTGCATGATGATACATTCCATGGCCTTGCAGACCAGGCTCATCAGGCTAATAGGGCGATAGTTCCTGGGATCAGTGGTGGCTCCCCCTTTGTGGAGTGCAATAACTATTGTTGTGTGCCATTCAGTGGGCACAAAGCCTGATGTAAGGCTATTAATGAACATGGTGCTTAGGTGGGGAGCCAGTTCGTTCTGAAGTTCATGTAAAACGCAGCCTTGGATGTTGTCCGGTTCCATGGATGCTGTGTTTTTGGCTTTAGAGAGTGAAGCTTTTACCTGCGTAGTTGTGATTACAGGGACTCTGCTTTCTTCTTGTATAGATATGGGCCCTTTAAGGGGTGGGGGGGGGGTAAAGTTAGCACTGAACTTATCTGCCAGGATGTTGGAAATATCAGTTGGTTGAGTAGTTTTCATGCCGTTGTGCTGTAACTCAGAGCAGATCTGGGTGTTGCCATCGAGATTCTTGACATAGCTATAGAATGCTTTGTGGTTGTCCTTAGAATTAGTGGTGATTTTCTTTTCGTAGTTAGCTTTAGAGGATCTTATAAGGGATCTCAGCTTCTTACTGAGGCTGACCAGGGAGCTCCTCCACTGATGGGATTTTACTCTCTTTTGCAACAGTTTCTTCCTTCTGTTGTACAGTTTGTTTATGGCAGGGGACCACTAGATTGGCTTCCTTTTTTTGGAGGACAGCGTCTTGGTTCTGCTTGGGATAGCAAGATCCATGCACTCATGTAAGTGCTTATACAGTGCATTTGTGTAGGATTCAGCAGTTGTAACTCTATTGTCCATCTGCATGGGTGTCACGAAGTTCACCACTTCTGTCTTAAGAAGCATGAAGTTGGCTTTGGAGAAATTTTTTACCATGGTTTCCTTAATGGGGGGTGGGGGCAGGATGTGGATATCAAGGGTGATTAGCTTATGGTTGGATCAGACCAACGAGGAGTTGACTTCAGGTGTGGAACACCGGTCACTCATGTTGGTAATGACTAGGTTTAGGATATTGTTGCCCCTGGTGGGGTGTGGCTTGGTATGGTAATGGAGTTAATGGCAGTGCTGGATGTATGATTGTATAAAGGAGTAAGTTAAATCCTGAAAGTTGGTAGTGTATATTTTTTTAAGGGGTGGGGTGAAAAAAAAGGGATGAAGTAGAGTTAGGAAATGTGGGAGTGCCAGCTAGTGGAGGGTTTGTAGGGGGGGGTGTAGTAGAGTGGTAATGTAGCTTGGAGGAAGGGGTATGGGAGGAGTGAAAAGTGGTAATTAGGAGGCGTGTGATTAGGATAGGGAACTCTGAGAAGTGTGGAAGGTGTTGTGAGGTGGAGGAGTGTGACTGGTGTGGAAGGGTTAAGTACAAATGTAATAAATATGTGGGTGGGAAAGGAGTTATTGTGTGTACAGAATATAGAATAAGGGGATAGTGAAAAAGAAAAGGTGGTTGGAAGATGAGGGTGGGTGAATGTGTAATAGGAAGGAGGTGGGCTTAAGTAGGGGGAGGTGTTCAGTGGCTAGGTGTAAAGGAAATGACATGAGGGGTGGGTGGGAGGGGACCGAAGTGAGCCCGAGCGTAGTGAGGGGGAACGGAGTGGGGCACTACCTGGATCGGAGGATTTTGCAAAAACAATCAGCTATTTTACAATTAGAAATTCACACTGTCTAGCTAGTTTTAGCAGCTAAGGAGTGTAGGAACAAAATTAACAACTTCTAGTTGAGGGCAAGAGTAGCAAAATTATGATAAAGGAGACCATAGGTAAAGGTTTTAGGGAGGGGGACAATGCAGGTCCAGAGTGTTTTGCTGGCTCGCATGATACCGTGCTCACCCAGGGATTTACATTTCATTTAGGTTAAGCTGCTAATACTTTAACTATAAACAGTGCAATTAAACATTTTTGCTAGGCTCTGATGGTGGAAGAGGCTCTTTGTATTTGGAGTTTTCTTCTCTATTATAGAGAGGGTGAGTCCTGTTCCGTTGGCAGGGTTAGCAGATTACTGAAGTGACTGGGGGGGGGGGGCTGGATTTAGAGAGGGGAAAGACAGGGTAAGTTTATATAAATTGTACTAGTAAACAGGAGTAGGGTTACATTTATGAATAACAGTTTCAATATACCATTTCAACAGTCAGTTAAAGAATAACATTTCAGAAGTCAGTTAATACATTTCCCTGGCAATTTAAATAAAGTGCAGTGCATGCTGTTTTTAATAATTGTTTTTATTTAACAGCCACAGTGCAACAACTTCTAACACAGATGCACTTAAATACAATATAAGCAGTCTTACAATGTTTTGGCTTTAGCTGAGTGAAATAAAGCACCTAGACAGACTAGCATTCCAATACGTGTTACTTTGTTGCTGCAGGAAGTTGCAACACTTTGTTCAACTGTTACCACCACTACAGTAATCTGGACAAGAACACAACACAGGTATGATACTACCTGGGTTAAACCATCTATTTAGTAGACAGTTTCTATAGTTCTGTGCTCCGATTACAGAATACCTTATTGCAAGAAGTAATTAAGTAAACTATAGCTGCTTTATTCTGTTACAATGAGCCTATATGTTCCGCCCATAACAACAGTACTTCGGCACATATAATTAGTTCAGAGTCATAGATCCAATTAGTATGTCCGTTTGCCTGGCTTCTTAGACCAAAGGAAAATATAGTGTAACCTCTTTGCATAAAAAAATAAAATACATTAGGCTCGGCTTTACAGACGAACACAGTTAACTTCTTCAAAAAAAGGCCAGGAATGCTAGTAGTTAAAGGTTATATAAACATCAACATGTGTAAGTTGCCAAGAGATAACAGAACATCATTACTAAAAGCGGACCACTAGAATCTACTATGTTTTGTTTCTACATTGCAAATCTAAATTAATTATTCATCCATTTAATTATGCAAGTAAACAGTGTAATATCTTTGAATTAAGCTAGAGTGAAGCAATTCTAGTTACCTGGTGAGCATGCTATCACTGCAACCTGCACAGCGTGGGGTAGGAGTGTGGGCATTAGGAATTTCAAAAATGGCACCTTGTAAGGAAGGAAATAGAATAAAGGGGGGGGTGGAGGGAGGAAAACCAGGACTGCATCAGTGAATACACTCGAACATCTACATTTATGGTAAGTGTAAACAACTGTACTGTGCTCTTCATGATTCACTGTTGCAGTCATCACAGTTGGGTCGATTCCCAAAGCTGAGGAAATGGGTGGAGGCAGTCAAGGAAACTAGGGGCTGGTAGGATGCCCTGAAAGACTGCAGAGGCAAACCCTGCCCTGGATTTGGAGAAGAGAGGCAAGTGGTAATGTTTGGTAAAAGTGTGAACAGATGTCCAGGTGGCAGCCTCAAGGATGTCCCTGGTGGGGAATCCTCTTAGGAAAGCTGCAGAGGTGGAGGCTGCCCTGGTGGAGTGTGCCCTGACCCCCTTGGGGGAGGCTTTCCATGCAGTTTGTAGAAGAAATGGATGCAGTGTGACATCCATTTGGAAATGGTTTGCTTGGAGATGGCTTGCCTTCTGTCGCTGTAGCAAAGCTAACCAGCAATTGATAAGGCTTTCTGAAGGATTTAGTCCTGTCAAGATAGAATCTGAGCTGTCTGTGCACATCTAGAGAGTGAAGAATCCTTTCCCCCTTGTTCTGGGGATTAGGAAAGAAGGTGGGCAGATGAATGGATTGGTTGAGAGCCACACTGGACACCACCTTGGGCATGAAGGATGGGTTAGTTCTGAGAGATACCCTGTCTGCATGGAAGATGATGAAGGGTTCCACAGCCATGAGCGCTTGTAGCTCGGAGACTCTTCTGGCTGAAGTGATGGCCAGAAGGAAAACCGTCTTCCAGGAGAGAAATGTTAGCTCTGCAGAAGAAGCTGGCATGAAAGGGAGCAGGGTGAGCTTTTCCAAGACAAAGTTAAGGTCCCAGCTGGTGTTGCTGCCCTTCTGGGGGGCCTCAAGTTGCTAGCCCCTCCGAGGAACTGTTTGATCAAAGGGTGTGAGAAAAAGGGGTGCTCAGTGGGAAAATGAGCAGACATAGCACAGGAGAAAGAGAGATCCCTGTGTAGTAGGTCAGCTAAGTAATCCAGGATGAGAGGGATGGAGGGCTGTGCCATATTGGCTCCCTTAGCTTGGATCCAGGTACAGAACCATTTCCATTTATCTGCATAAGACGTGCTGATGCTAGGACATCTGGCCTCACAGATAACATCCAGAACCTGTTTACTTAGAATAGCAGATTGGTTCAGGGTTAGGGAATAAGACAAGCTGACAAATTTAGTGTCTGCAATTTGGGATGCATGATTTCCCATTCCCTCTGGGTCAGGAGGTTTGGAATTTGAAGAAGATGTCATGGAGGCAGCAGGGACAGGCTGCACAGCAAGGGGTACCAGTATTGTTGGGGCCAGTTTGGAGCTATAAGAAAGGTTCTTGGTTTTTCCTCCCTTAATTTGAGCAGTACCCTGGGGATGAGAGGTAGGAAAGGAAAGGCATAGACCGATAGATTGACCCAGGGGAAGGACAGGGCATCCACTTTCCAAGCCATGCAGTGAGATATTCCCTGGTGCAGAATTTTCTGAGCTGATGGTTGGTGTGGGAGGCAAAGAGATTGACCTTTGGGGTTCCCTATTCTTGCATACACTGTTGGAAACTCCTGGTGGTCTGGCTGAAGTGTGATTCTCAAACAATCTGGAAATATATCGCTGACTGATAAGAATATTTCTTGGCATTTTAACCTTTCAGAGTTCTGCATTGTCTTAATTTTGCCTGACTGAATTATTATTTTGCCTGACTGAATTATTTTATATATTTTCTGGCATTGTTTTATGTTTCTCATCTGTCCTGAAACTGTTTTCCCCCTCCCACCCTATTCCTGTAGAGTTGTTATAGTTGGTGGCTTTACAGTTGCCCGCCCCTACTGTAAATTTGACCTGGGACACCCCTCCCAGTCTGGTGTTCACTCTACTTAATACAGAGAGAAAACTTTAGAAGGCCAACCCACTTAGGTTCTTAACCTTGAATTTTTCTTCTGCTCCTTCTTCCTCTCTCCTTGCACTTTACTGAAAAATAAATTGCACATTATTTTGCTTTTGCCTCTTCTTAAAAGTACTCAATTATATTTATTCTGCTGCATTTATTACTGCTTGGTAGCAGACTGATTAAATTGTAACTGTTATTCTAAGCCTTTCGGTTTAAGCACTTGGGCTTCACACCAGCTGTTTTACATTAAGAAGGTTTGTGGTCTGCACTGTTGTGGCAGGACAGGTAGCTTACATCCTTCTAAGTTGGGAATTGCTGACTGAAGGCTCAGTGTCTGTTATTCTAAAAGTGTATTAGTTCTGGTTTAAGCACTTGGCCTTCAGGCCAGTTATTTTACATTAAGAAGGTTTGTGGTCTGCACTCTTGTGGGAGGAGAGGCTAGATTCTGCCCTTCTGAGATGGGAATTTCTGGTTAAAGGATTATTGTGCCTGCTTATTTGAACTGTTTCTTTCTGAAATTGGTGCGCCTTGTTTCTTGTAGCACAGACTAGATGCAGGCATGCTGAATCTAGCTTTGTTTGTGTAACTTGAAAACTTATCCAGGCCATCTTTTTTGGAGAAGTTTCCCCTGCACCCAAGTGACAGGAGTGTGCAGTTAGAACTTGTCTGATTGAAGACTCCTGGAACAGTGCTCAGTTTTGAGCTTTTTACTGGTTAATTGGGTAATTTGTTTAAATCTATTTGATCGTTTTCTATTGTTATATAAAAATTGCACTTTATTCATCTGCTTTTACTGTATTTGTGTTTCTTCCTACTTTATTGCATTTATTCTGCTGCATTTATTACTGCTTGTTAGTAGCCTGATTAAATTGTAACTGTTATTCAAAGCCTTTGGTTGAAGGACTTGGGCTTCAGACCAGTTGTTTTACATTAAGAAGGTTTGTGGTCTGCACTGTTGTGGCAGGACAGGTAGCTTACATCCTTCTAAGTTGGGAGTTGCTGATTGAAGGCTTAGTGTCTGTTATTCTAAAAGTGTATTAGTTCTGGTTTAAGCACTTGGGCTTCAGGCAAGTTATTTTACATTAAGAAGGTGTGGTCTGCACTCTTGTGGGAGGAGAGAGTAGATTCTGCCCTTCTGAGCTCGGAGTTTCTGGTTAAAGTCTTATTGTGCCTGCTTATTTGAACTGTTTTTTTTTCTGAAATTTGTACGCCTTGTTTGCTGTAGCACAGACTAAATTCAGACCTGCTGAATCTAGCTTTGTTTGTATAACTTAAGCACTAATCCAGACCATATTTTTTGGAAGATGGTTCCCCTGCACCCTAGTGGCAGGAGTGTGCAGTTAGAACTTGTCTGATCGAAGATTGCTGGAACGGGGCTCAGTGTTTAGCTTTTAATTGGTTAATTTGTTTAAATCAGTTTGCTCATTTGCTACTGTTATATTAAAAAAATATATTTTATGCATCACTGCTTAGCTAGGGTTAAACTATTCTCAGCGCCATAAAGTCTGCTCTTCAAATTTTTCCTTAGAACTAGCCAGTTTTTTAGTTTCTTTGAACTCAGCACTTGTTCAGAACTCATTGTAAGCACTAAATAAGCAACAAATTACTACAGCACTCAACTTTCCTCACTTGTCTAGAGGAAAACAGTTTTTAGTACTTAATAAATAAGCACCTATCCAGGCATGTCTAAGAGTCAGCCAAAGATTTTTACACCATCCCCCATTCTGGAATTATAGATAAACTCACTAAACTAGGTATAAATCCTTATGTCACAAGATGGGTTGCCAACTGGCTCACTGACAGAACCCACACTGTGAAAGTAGCAGACTCCAAATACGACTTCAGACCAATGACAAGTGGAGTACCACAGGGTTCAGTCCTGGGTCCTCTCCTGTTTGGTATCTACTTTTCTGAAGTACAGGCTAAGATAGAAAGTCTTTGGCTAATGAAGTTCGCAGATGACTGCAAACTAGGAGCCATAATTGAAACTCCTGACAATGTGGACATCCTACAAAATGGCCTCACTGAGACTGGTGTTAAAGCCATGGCCTCAAGCTCAGTGCCAAAAAGTGCATTGTCATCCTCTTTGGTAAAAACTCTGTACCCATGAGCTACCACATAGGTGGTAGTCTACTTAACACCGAAAGTGTGATAAGAGACCTTGGGACACAGGTGGACAATAGTCACTCCTTTGATAATCACATCGCCACAGTAGTCAGGAAATCTTTCTACGTGGCACACCTCATCACAAAAGGTTTCTCATCCAGGAAAAAAGAGGTCATTGTTTCCCTTTACTCGTCACACATTAGACCCATTATAGAGTACAACGCCCCTTTTGGTATGTCCCTCACAAGACATCTAGAACAACTGGAAAGGCTGCAGAAATACCTCACAAAGAGGATTACCAGCCTCAAACAGATTACGCAGACCATCTCAAAAATCTCCAGCTTTACTCTGTCGCATATTGCCTACTCAGAGGTGATCTCTGTCTAACATACAAAGCTATGTCAAACCCAGAGCTGTTGGACATGCTTCACTTAAAGAAATCCCAATCCCTCCAAGCTACACACTCTAGGGACCTAAACCTTGTCACCACAATAAACAGAACATGCTGTAGGGATAGATTCCTGTACCAGGGACTTCCCAAACTCTGGAACAAACTACCTACCTATATCAAACAAAGCTCCTCATTAGCACTCTTCAAGAAAAATCTTGATGATTGGATGGGGAATAGGAAATTCACCCCGGGGAATCACCTCTGTGGCTCTGCTCGACAGGGGTACAGGAAAATAATTTTCTTGGGTAGCGAAAGCCAGGGTACCTTTTTGGCTATGCTTGTCTAGGCCCTAGGGCTGATAGCCTAGTACCTACCTATGAACCTATGAGTTATTAGGGTGAAGGTACTTTTGTGGAGTTGCCACTCGTGTGGGTCCAGAAGGTTTCTGCTTAATTGGTCTGCCAGAGTTGAGACAGCCTGGTAGGAATTGTGCTAACAGGTGTAGTTACATGGAAGGGTCATGGCCAGCCTGCAGAGAGGGTAGGAGTGAGTCCCTCCCTGCTTGTTGATGTACCACATCACAGTGGTGTTGTCTGTTTTGATCAGGAGAACCCCTGGAGAGAGAAGGGGTTTTTAAAGTTATCAAGGCATGCTGCACAGCCATCATCTCTTTTTGATTGATGTGCAGAGGGATTTCCTGAGGGATCCATTGGCCCTGTATGCACATGATGTCCAGGTGTGCACCCCAAGCATAGGTCTGATGCATCTGTGGTAAGGGTCTGGGTGGTGGGGGGTGGGGTGAAGGGCAGTCCCTTGTTGTGGGAGCATGCTGTTGCCCACCAAAGAAATTCCTTTCTGAGGCAAGGAATTATAGGTAGAAGACTTTCCAGGTCTTGACAGTGTTAACACCAAAGGCTCTTTAGGTACCACTGAAGTTTCCTCATATGCAGTCTGGCATATGGAATGAGTAGTATGTAAGATGCCATGAACCCCAGAGCTTGCTGGATCTTCCTTGCAGATAGCTGGGACCTGGTGGCTAGTTCAGAGAAGTAGGTTGTCAGGAAGATTTGTTTCTCTGGTGTAAGGAATGCCATCTGGGATGCTGTGTCCAGACTTGCTCCCAGGAAAATTATCCTTTCGGTGGGCACTTGTCTGGATTTCTTTTCGTTGATTGTGTATCCTAAGGAGGTTAGTAGTGTCTTTACAAAGTCCAGGTGCTTGAGCAGCTTTTCCTAGCTGTCTACCTCAATAAGGCAGTCGTCTAAGTATGGGTAAATCTGAATATTTCTTTGTCTGCAAAAGGTAATGGCCAGAGCTAGACATTTTGTAAGAACTCTGGGAGCAGTCGATAAGCTAAAGGGAAGCACAGAGAACTGAAAGTGTTTAGATCCTGCCCTGAAGCGGAGATATTTCCTGCATGATTCCCCTGATAGGAATGTGGAGGTAGGCCTCTTTTAGATCTAGGGTGGCTAGCCAAGCGTCCTTGGAGAGCATGGGTAGCAGCTGCTGGAGGGTGAGCATTGTGAATTTTGGGATCACCAGGAAGGTGTTTAGAATTGATAGATTGAGGATGGGGAGCCAGGTGCACTCTTTTCTGGGCACCAGAAAAAGTCTGGAGTAGAAGCCTTGGCCTATCTGTTCTGCAGGAACGTGCTCTACTGCTCTCATAGAGAGAAGGGAAAGGATTTGCTTTTGAGCCACTGCCCACTGATTTGGTGATAGATCTGGGAACCCTTTTGGGGTTGTAAGGGTATGGAAGGAAAATTTGTATCCCTGAGACACAATGTTCAGAACCCATTGGTCCTTAGTTATGGTGGCCCAGGTGCTTAAGTTAAATGAAAGTTTTCCTCCTAGGGGTAAGTGAAGGTGGGCAGAGGGGGGGTGAGTCACTGTGAGTCCTTACCATAAGGGGGTGGCTTAGAACTCCCTGGTTTTTAAGTGGAAGTAGTCCACTGCTTAGATTTCTGCATTTCCTGTGGCTGCTGTCTGGGGGTGGGGTTCTGTTTCCATGGGGCCTAGGCTGGGCTGGTTTACTCGGAGCAGGAAAGGATCAGTGCTTGGAGGGACAATGCCTGCTAAACTTAGGGGGCTGGACCTGTAAGAAATCCTTCACAGTTTGCATAGATTTTGCTTTTTCTTCAATCTTTTTTTAAGACATCTTCTGTCTTAGTGCCAAATAAGTTATCTTTCTGCAAGGGAGCATCCAACAATTTAGATTTGACATGGTCTGGCAGGGGTTGTTCCCTAAGCCATGCATGTCTTTTAATGACAAATCCAGTGAGTGCTGCCCTGCAAGAAGCTTCTAGGGTGTCAAAACCACAGTGCAAAGTGTGTTTAGTTACTTGACTTGCAGAATGCATTAAGTCTTGTAAATCTTTAGACTCTGCCCAAGCAGGAAGGGAAGACATTTTTTGTTTAAGGTGTTCCAGGATATGTTGCTGAAATTTCAGCATATGGAACTGACAATTTAGTGCACTGACAGCAAGAGTAGCTGAGGTGTATACTTTTTTACCCCATCTGTCCAATGCTCAGGAATTCCTGTCTGAAGGTGTGGGATTCTTAGAAGAGGTTTCTTTAATCCCTTTTGGCCCTTGAGAAATTACCTCAGGGTCAGCAGTTGGATTTTTAAAAAGATATTTGTGTGAGTCAGGGACTCTATAGTATTTTATTTATTTTTATTCTATTTATTTTACATTTGTTAACCGGGCTAGTCTAGCTGGATATATTTCCATTTTCAGTAGAGGCCCGAGGAGAAAAGCTCCAATATAAGCACAACAGAATATACAAAACTATATGTACACAATATAAAGGATAAAAGATATAACTGTTAAACAGTGTCAAAGTTTGACAAAATCAAATAAGTTGTACAATACATAGGTAAAAAACAGTACAATAGGTAGTATAGGGAATGCTATTTTCAGCTCTGTCATTACAGGGAGAAGCTACAGGGTTGAGAAAGAAAAGTGAAAGAGAGCGCCGAGCGGTGAGAAGTATAGACTAAAAGGATTAATCAGGATTGCTGCAGGGGCATAACCAATGGATTTGCAGATGGTTTTTGAGGTTGTGTTTAAAAAGAGGCAGAGAGGGAAGTAAGGTAAGTTCTATAGGTAGGTCGTTCCAGTGTTTACCTACAGTGTTTGAGAACAAGGAATCATCTGCTTTGTTGTTGGACTTTGTTGTGGTGGCTAGAAGTTTGTTAGAGGAGCGTAGTGAATCAAGGTTTTTGTCGGGGATGATGAGGTTAGAGAGTATAGGCGTATCGTTAGGTTGGTATAACAGCTTGTAGGCAATGGTGAGTTGCGTATATGCCAGGAGATTTTGTAATTCTAGCCAGCCTAGTTGCAGTAAGTTCAGACAATGATGGGTTCTATAGGGATTACCAGTAGCAAATCGGGCAATACTATTGTAGGAAATATTTAGTTTGCTAAGGTTATTTTTTTTAGGTTAGAGTAAATGGGTGAGGCATAAAGAAGAGTTGAGATTAAGTGAGAGTGAGCAATTTTCGTTCTTGCTGATTGTGTTAGGAAGGGTTTGATTTTGTATAAGGAGCCAAGTTTTTTGTTTACAGATTTTATAGTGTTATTTATATGGCTGTCGAAGTTAAAGTTATTATTAGTAATAATTCTTAGCAGTTTAGTGGTGGAGTCTGGGGATATGAGGGTACCACTCTTAGAACTAATTGAGAAGTCTATTGGGGAGGACTTACTGGTAGGTGCAAAGAGTAGGAGCTTTGTTTTCTTAACATTTAGAAGGAGGCAACGATTTAAGAACCAGGTCTCTTAAGAATCTTAAGAATCAGGTCTATAGTACCTGTCTGATTTTTTGGGAGCAGGAGGTAGGGCATCTGGAGTCAAGCTGGATTCAAGGAAAACATCATCCACAACATCCAGGACTGGGCGGATGGCCAAGGGTCTGTGTTGCGGAAGATCTAAAAATTCCCTGAGTCTCTTTTAAGACTGAGGGTAGTCCTGACTGTCTCACTGGAAATGCTCTCTTAAAATATGCAGGGTTTCCTCAAAGGAAAAATCCTCTGGGGGAGAGGGTGAAAGAATGGAGTCCTGTGCATCAAAATCCTCATAAGTGGAGAGGGGTTGCATGTCTTCATAGTCAGATGCATCAGATTCATCTGACTCTTGTTCAGGCAAAACTACAGGGGGAAAGATCTCTTTTCCTTTTTTAAGGGGGTAGCTTGGCTTCCCCTGATCATTATGATAAGTTCTTCCACCACTTCAAGCATTTGAGACTAAGGCAAGGTAAAAGGCACCTGAGAGTGGGTTGTCAGTTTCTTGGATGTGGTTCTAACCCTGGTCCTAAGAAACTCGGTCGTTTTTGAAAGAACAGTAGTCAGTGTTGGTTTGTGTCGAGATTCAGTAGTACGAAGGCCTTTCTCGGAAGCCGGTGCCTGCTCAGCAGCTCCGGACCCAACCAAGGTAGAGACAACCGCAGCATCCTTAGTCGAAGAAGAGTTCTACAGCATACCTGACTCCGAAAGGGTCTCGGTAGTGGCCTGCGAATCAATAGAAGCGGGCATCAGGGTCTGCGAAAGCGCCTCATTGAGTACAGGAGGACTGACGACTAGCTTAATGGAAACGTCGTCGGTAGGTTTGAACCTGTGCAGTCTGTCTCTCTCTTTATCTTTACATTTTTTCAGGAGATCTGCTGTCAGATGGCTTACCAAAGCCATATCAGAATTCGAAGACTGGAAACGAAAATATCTGGCTACAATAAGGGCCTGACGATGGATAGTTCTGGCATTTAACAAAGCACAGAAGTGACAATGGGGGACATCGTGGTCTGAGCCTAAACAAGTGACGCAGTAAGACTGGAAGTCTCAGTGTGGTATTTGCTTTCCACAGGTGAGACTATTGTCAACTTTTTCTGACATCGGTTAGTGCAAGAAAAAAGGATTCCCAATGGGGTACTTAGCTTTAGAAGACTTTAACTTCAATTTGGAGATGAAAACTCAGGTAGCAGCCAACTGGCACTCATGCAAACTGCTTCTGCTTTGGGTTCCATGGCAGGAAAGACTGATGTAATGGCATCGGCTGCCTTACTTTATACTACTGACGACCTGACGTCAGTCCACAAGTGACAGCAACTGACGCAAAAATACTAAGCCTCTGGTATTCGGGCCAACCGAGGGCTACCCTGGCAGGGATAACTCCAAATGTGATGACTGCAACAGTGAAACATGAAGAACATCCGGGCATTTTAAAAGGGGTGTGTGCAGTTTTTTATATCCACTGTGTGTGTGTATATATATATATATATATATATATATATATATATATATATTTATGTATATCTATATCTATATATACATATATATATATATATATATATATATATATATATATATATATATATATATATATATATATACACACACATACATACAAACTTCTCAATTTTTGTAGCTCCCAACTGCAAGTCAACACTGACTGTATATTAACTTTTTTCTCCATATTACTGATATGAGCCTTGGTCTGCAGCTGAACATGGCCTATGGGCCAGCCTACCTACCTGTTTACTAAATAAATATAAGTAAGATAAAAAGGTTTAGTCACCAAGATGCCTAAATAAATAAACTCGTACTTCTCCTTGAAAAATAATGTCTGGTTTACCATATGTTGTATCAAGGTGTGCAACATGCTCAGTCCTGAAAGACAGCCTTACTCTGTTGTTCAGTAATGTGGAAATAAAAAAAGGGAAAGGCCTCTCGTACATCTTCACATCCTTCTTCTTTCACTTTTTTCACCAGATCCTACAGCATTTAGTGAGAATGTGCCAGAATCTGTGGTCCCAGGAGTACATGCCCAGCCCCCTCCCGCCGTACTATGCTACCTGAGTCTGTAGTGCATTGTAGCACTACACACATTTTACAGGCAAACCTCAGTGGCACAACAGATCACTGTTTCAAAGCACAGTTTAGTAATCTGCAAAACTTTGGGCCTTATGGTTAAACTGAGGTTAGCTGGCAAGTAAAAGGAATCATATTGTTACTGTAATACACTATACATGCACGTTTTTTAACAATTCTCATTTAGTCCAAAATTACATAAATTGCTCAATTCCTGCCTTTCTACAGTAATACTTAAAAAATCAAGTACATAATTCTAGCTCAAAATCTAGGGAAGGTTATCTTTAGTAGTTAAAAAATATATAATAATGCCCAGGTAAATGACAGCTGGGGCATATTTAGATGCGCAAGTTATTTAAATAAAAAATCCTGCACCATTCCACACTGCACAAATTAGGCCCTTAGCATTTTATTTGGAAACTTTTTAACAAAAGAAATATATTCAGACAATTCAACAAGATTTTTTTTTAACTTAAGAAAAAAGACATTAAATAATAGCTATTGAGCTGTTTAACTTTCAAAGAAACCATTTACAGCAAATGTATTCCACAAGAAAAGGCCTGTCAAAGTTGATGAGGAAAGATGCACAACTGAAACATCCATTTACTTCATCTTTTCAATGACAGTTATCTTCTGCAAAATATTTTCTTTTTTATCTCTTTTCACATTGAATTTATGTACATTTTTTGTGTATTTCTTTCCCTTCAAGGTTATCCCAGTTACGACTATATTCTCCTTGTTATAGTGACCTATCACAATCTCCTCCTTATGACAGAGTCCACTGGCTATAGTGTCATTCTTGATGTGATACCCTGACCCCATGTGCAAAATGGAAAAAGGGGTAGTGCACTGATGGATGGACAAAGTACACAATATCCGTGAGCAATGTTACAAGAATCTACTCCATGCTTGCAGAGAATTTCCACTATGTAACATGTTGCTATTCTGTATTAACCAGATAAAAAACTCCCTGAAGTAAGAAACAGCTTGCTCTTTTTTTATTTCAACATTAAAGAAAAAATGTACAAGATTCTCACTGAGACCTGAACTTGTTGATAGACTCTTAATTGAGTTGCCCTGAAAAATCCCTTGATAAGCAATCGGCAATAGTTTTCAAAATGTACACTACTCTATTGTGGACTTACAACAAAAATTAACCACTTAAAAATTAGACAAGTGAAGGGGAAAAGGGCTCCATTTATGTAGGAAACTTAAGCATACTTATTCTAGGCCATAGTTTTCAAGAGGAAATGTGCTAATTTACATAAAAGACTTTAATGACTACACAAGTGCTGGAGGATAGATATTGTCTACTTTTTAAATGTAACACAAAATACCCCAGTCAGTACCATCTAAAATGATTGTGACCAACAGGCCACTAGTGAACGTGTTTCAACAAATGACCAGACTCTGCTGTTCACAGAACATTCAACTTGCCCAAACACCTTGTAAAAACAAAGATGTTTGTCTAATCTGAAACAAGCAGAAAGTTTGTGCTTGTGACACGCTCATATGCAAAATAATAAAAAGGAAATATGGAAGCAGACAAATTGGGCAATGCCAGTGTGAGTATGCAGGGTCAGTCTCTTTTGCCACAAGCCTGACTATTATTTAATAAATTGAAGAGAAACTACACCGAGAGTACAAAAAGCAGCAACCCACTGAGATAGACAAAAAAATGAAAAAGCAGAGACCTTTGGGCAGACCAACAATATTTTTTTCTTAGAATAAAATGAGTAGAAAAACAAACCGTAAAGTCTAAACCAAAATCCAAGAAAAACGGCTGTGTCAGCGTACAGGGTGTATATCCAAAGTAGTATTTATTACATAAATTACACAAGCGCTTTCACCCTAACTTAATTGTAGGGCTTTTTCAAGTGTTAAAACAGTATCACTGTCTGTTAGCCATCTTTAAATACCTGAGTTCAAAAAAAGGCGCCAAAAAAGACGTTAAATTTAATGTGAAAGCACACATTTAAAATCACAGATTGTAATCATTCAAAAATAAACGTAAAACACGTTAATGTCCACTTATTCCACTGAACGTACAAAAACAATACTTAAAAAATATGTATAGTATAAAGGTTTAAACACAAACAACCTATAAATACCATAAGTAAAATTATCTTTTTGAAATATATCCACTAAAAGAAATGAATTTCACCAATAATACCATTATAAAACTTCTGCTTTTTTGATTAAATAAGGCTTAATAGAAATAGAATCGTTAAGCCCTGGGGGGTGGGCTGCATTCAATCTTATTTGCCAGTAGGTCTCCCTACAGCATAACCAATTCTCCCAGTCTCCCCCTTTGGGATCTATTGGGACTTGTTCAAGAATTCCAAATCCGAAGCCTGTATGCTCAGGCTCATTTTGTAGGTTCTTACTTAATGCATTATTTGTATTTCCTTTCCTAATGTTATACAAATGTTCATAAATGCATTTATTCAACGCCCTCTCTGATTTCCCTACGTAGAAACCTGGACAGTCTGTACACAGGGCTAAATGTACAATACCTTTAGTGTAACAGTTACCCTTCTTGAAATAAATACTATTACCATAATTTTTTTAAGGTAATAGCCACTTCCTCCAAAATGTACCTACAATATCCACACCTACCACATCTATTTGTTCCTTTATCTGGGTAGTATGTATTCCTATAAGTACTACTTTCAAAAACTTTTTTTAAATTTGTTCCTGTTTTAAAAACAAAGTTAGGTTCACCACCCACTTTATGCACTATATCCTTATTGTGTCTTAACATCTTCCAGTTCCTTTGAACTAGGGCCTTAACATCCTTAGCAGTGTTACTCAATTTCTACTATAAAATCACTCCACTCTGATGTCATTCTGGCCGCTCTGACCATTTGGCCCTTAACAATACTGTTTTTTTTCATTATATGGGAAGGACCAGTGAATGTTATTTCTGACTTCATTGAGTTTTTGAATTCTACTACTGACTTCTTAAAATTTACATTAAAATTTGACCAGGGTGGGATTGATTACTTGGATGTGAGGCTAGATAAAACTGAAGGGGGATTGAAATCAAGAATTCACAGAAAGGACACTTTTAGTAATTCTTACCTCCCTTATACAAGTGACCACCCTTGGAAACAAAAAATAGTATTGTTAAGGGCCAAATGGTCAGAGTGGCCAGAATGACATCAGAGTGGAGTGATTTTATAGTAGAAATTGAGTTTATTTCTGAATTATTTACTTCAAGGGGTTACCCTAACTGGTTAATTAAACAAGTGTCAGATGAAATCATACAATGACGTGCTACAAGGTACCAACCCATTTTGGGGAAAGTACTGGAAACCTCTATGGGTGATGGAGTGGTTGTTGAACAGGTTTTTAAAAGGTCTTTTGTACTTAAACATAGTAACACTGGTAATGATGTTAAGGCCCTAGTTCAAAGGAACTGGAAGATGTTAAGACACAATAAGGATATAGTGCATAAAGTGGGTGGTGAACCTAACTTTGTTTTTAAAACAGGAACGAATTTAAAACATTTTTTTGAAAGTAGTACTTATAGGAATAAATACTACCCAGATAAAGGAACAAATAGATGTGGTAGGTGTGGATATTGTAGGTACATTTTGGAGGTAGTGGCTATTACCTTAAAAAATTATGGTAATAGTAGGATTTATTTCAAGAAGGGTAACTGTTACACTAAAGGTATTGTATATTTAGCCCTGTGTAGAGACTGCCCAGGTTTCTACGTAGGGAAATCAGAGAGGGCGTTGAATAAACGTATTTATGAACATTTGTATAACATTAGGAAAGGAAATACAAATAATGCATTAAGTAAGCACCTACAAAATGAGCCCGAGCATACAGGCTTCCGATTTGGAATTCTTGAACAAGTCCCAATAGATCCCAAAGGGGGAGACAGGGAGAATTGGTTATGCTGTAGGGAGACCTACTGGCAAATAAGATTGAATGCCACCCACCCCCCAGGGCTTAACGATTATATTTCTATTAAGCCTTATTTAATCAAAAAAGCAAAAGTTTTATAATGGTATTATTGGTGAAATTCATTTCTTTTAGTGGATATATTTCAAAAAGATTATTTTACTTATGGTATTTATAGGTTGTTTGTGTTTAAACCTTTATACTATACATATATTTTTTAAGTATTTTTTAAGTATTGTTTTTGTACTTTCAATGGAATAAGTGGACATTAATGTGTTTTACTTTTATTTTTGAATGATTACATTCTGTAATTTTAAATGTGTGCTTTCACTTTAAATTTAACATGTCTTTTTTGGCGCCTTTTTTTGAACTCAGGTATTTAAAGATGGCTAACAGACAGTGATACTGTTTTAACACTTGAAAAAGCCCTACAATTAAGTTAGGGTGAAAGCGCTTGTGTAATTTATGTAATAAATATTTTTTTCTTATTTAAAAAAAATACAAGTGTTGTATAGAAGGAGGATTAAGGCTTTGTGCAGGTATCTTCTTGATACCATGCATGATTCACCTGGGGTCTTTTGGGAGGGGGCTGTTTGCTTTTTTAGAGATGGGGCAGAAGCAAAATATGCTGAGAATTCTTATGCTTTTCTCATTTGTTTTCCATTTGACATTTGTAGCACATATTTGCTTTCAGTGAACTTGGCTGGTATAAAGGCGCAGACAGAAAAAGAACAATGACAGCTTCTTAACTTTAACAAATTCTTCTTTTTATACTTCTTTAAACTCCAAAGGATCTGTGCAACACTAGTCAGAAACTAATTAATTAAAACTTACAGCCCCTTCACTGCCAGCCACCCCCCTTAATCACCAGTGTCTTCACTGTTGTTTTAATCTGCCAGAACCCATTTACCTAGATAAATCGTTACTTTTTCTACTGTTTAAAAGTCTAAAGTGTGCTATGGCAATGGAGTGCTCACTAGTTCTATAACAATTTCTTCTTTTACATACGAACTGCCTGAGAAAGTATAGTATTTCTAAAAGCCAACAAATACCTTAAACACACATTCGATAGTATTAACTGCTGAATCACACACTTAAAAATTTGCACAGCCAATCACAGCATTGAGCTGATGAAATGCTGCTGATGTGAAGCTGACCACAGTTAAACAAATTCCCAATTGGCCCATTTTCAATGACATCAGTAGAGCAGCCAACCTTACTTAGTCTAAGAACTACTTGTCCAGTTACATATTGTTTATGACACTTGTACTATCTTGCATGTGGCTTGCAAGCTCCTTGAAGCTCTTTTCAGCCACATATCTTCATGTGCATAAATGACATGACAGTCCTGTTTCAGTATTTTGTGTCACCCCCTGCTACATGCAAATGACCTCATTCTGTTATACCTCTATACATTGTGAAACATCCACCCCTTCCTCTGACATTTCCACTTAATGTGACTGTTTGTACTCTAATCATCCAGTCCTTACTATCTTCAGACCTACGGGAAACCCCCTAATTCTAAACCTAAATTCTGTAACTCCCACCCTTCCTTCAGTCTAACCTAACCTTCCTAACTGTACAACCACCACTACATAAAACCATGGCTCTTAGGGTTGCTGAAAAGACGAGGAGAAAATACATTCACCAAAAAGACTGTAACAGTTGTGAGGCTCAAATGAAGATGCGTATCAATATTGGTTCTATCCGAATGCAAACCAGGTACGTTTTTGTGCGTTTCCTGTTTCTTCCACCAGGGGCAGCAGCAGCAAAAGGAAGTGTCACTCACTACTATATCGGGTACAGCATAAATACTTTTCTGATTCAGCTGAGCAACAGTACCACGGTGTTTCATAGTGATCTAGCAGTGCTACTAATCTAAGATGCAAAAGACCAAATGAGCTGTTGAAGCTGCAAACCTGAATGTTAAGCAAACACATGAGAAATGCAGCACTGGTTATACTTTTCCCTAAAAGTACACGATGACTGAGGTAGAAAGGGTTAACATGCCCATGCACACATTTGCAGAAATGCAGTCAACAGACAGATGCAGATCTTGAAATGCTAGAGAGGAGAGGGTTACTGTATCATGCAAGTCAAGGGATTTAAAACATGCTTCTTGACATTTTTACTGATTAAATGCTACAAAATTCTGTATTCTTTATATGTTTTAACCAGTCTTTCTCCCTGGACAGGCCACTGAGCAAAATCTCCTTGCATTATGCAGAATTCCATGTAGTTGTGTATAAACTTTTAGGAGAGTTCCCTAAATCTAAAGCTCATTGTACTTGAAAACAAATTTAATTTCTGCTGGTGTTCAAGCTGGAGTAAATTATTACTAACCTCTGTCTTATTTTCTGAGTTACACAGATGTGGTCATCGCCACCTTAGAATTCCAAAAATATATTTTAAGTCTTCCTCAGGTATAAAGCTTAATGCCACCTCTTCAAAAATTGTTAAAAAAAATCAAACACAAAAATCATTAACACCAATTATACTCCTATTAAATTCGATACAAATTGCTTTTCTACTGCTTTAATCTTTACTGAAACACATAATATTTTTCCATTAGATTTACCTTCATGATGATTAGACAGAAACAATACGACCTACTTTTGGCTCTAACCACAGTTGTGACATCATAACCACTGCTGTGATTGCAACTGCGATATTACTGATGCATTACAAATAAAGAAAAGTTGAAGACAATAGAAACAAACTAGTCCAGAAGAAATATTTTATTTTAATACATAAAAAACACTCAATGTTATATAAAAGAGCAATAGTGATGTTTATAATGCTTTATAATTACACAAAAGGAAAAGACAAGAGAGACAAACTATCCCACAATAAATCCTTTTAACTCATAAAAACTAATGGAGTAACAAAAGCAATGAGGTATACAAATATTAAAATAAAGCATAATCTGAACTGCATTTAAATATGATTTTTGTAAAGCTCTTCAGTGGATCACTGGTGAGGGTTACTGGACATTAGTGAATAGCAGAACAGAGGAAGGTGATGTGGTGGTTACAGTCCTTTGACAAGCCAAATCTTGACAACTGTTTTATGGATTTCTTTAAAAAGGAGGGGGTAAGTTCATAGGTTCATAGGTAGGTACTAGGCTATCTGCCCAAAGACATTTATAGGTTCATAGGTTCATAGGTTCATACTAGGCTATCTGCCCGAGGGCATTTACAAGCCTAGCCCATCGTTTTGTGGCTTACGCCACCCCTTTAGTATGGGGAACTATACCCATTATTTTGCTGTGCCTCTGTCGAGCAGTGACACTGAGGTAATCCCTGGGGTATATCTGCGATCTCCCATCCATTGGTCAAGATTTCTCTTGAACAAGGCCAGCGAGGTGCTCTGCCTCACATGTACCGGGATTTTGTTCCACAGCATAGGGAGTCTTTGGGTGATGAATCTATCCCTCCAGCACGTCCTATTAATAGCCGTGTCGAGGTTTAAGTCTCCCGCCCTTGTGGCTCTGATGGAGCCTAGCCAGAATGTGTTCGCTTTCGCCACCCCCTTAGATTAGTTCCCTGTGCCTCTGTCCAGCACAGCCACTGAAGTAATCCCCAGGGTAAACTTTGTTTCCCATCCACTCATCAAGGTTTCTCTTGAAGAGTGTTATCGAGGAGCTCTGTCTAATATAGATTGGAATCTTGTTCCACAGCATGGGAAGTCACTGGGACAGAAATCTATCCCTCCAGCATTTCCTACTTATTGTTGTGGTGAGGTTTAGATCCCTAGAGCGTGTAGCTCGAGGGGATATCGTTTTATTTAGGTGGAGCATGTCCATCAATTCTGGGTTGGACATGGCCTTGTATGTCAGGCAGAGATCACCTCTGAGTAGGTGGTATGCAACTGAGTACAGCTGGAGTTTCTTCAGCCGAGCTACATAGGGCATCTGTTTGAGGCCAGTGATTCTCCTGGTGAGGTACTTCTGTGGTCTTGCCAGCTGTTGCAAGTGCCTTGTAAGGTACATCCCAAATGGGGCGTTGTACTCTTATGATGGGTCTGATGAATGATGAGTAGAGGGGCACAATAACCTCTTTTGATCTGGATGCAAACCCTTTTGTGGTGGGCCACACAGAAGGATTTTCTAACCATTTTGGCAATGTGATTATCAAAGCAGAGATTACTACCTACTTGGGTCCCCAGATTACAATGACAGAGCAGTTTTAAGGTACTACTGGACCAAGGTTGGATAAGTTACCTGGAACATCTAAGTTTCACAGGGTAGAAAGAGGGGTGGTGGGGATGGAATAGGTGAAGCTGATGAATTTATGAAGGAATAGGAAATACGAGAATTTACTTTTTCTACAGAATGAGTTAGGGAAGGTTCAACATGGCACAGAAGGTGGACATGGTAGAAACAACAGAAGTACATCTGTAAGACAAGGCCATAGTGAAGGTAAGGTGGTCAGTGATGAAGCTGGAGTGGGATGCCAAAATGTTTCCAGTAAAGATGAGGGTCTGAAAGGCAGAATGGTTGCAGAGGAAGGTAGAGGAGGGTTGGGGGTTGGCATAACGGTTAGGTTGTTTATCTCACAGACACAAGGTAAAGGGTTTGATTCTCACCTTTGGTTACTTGACTAGACATGGAATATTTTGCAGACTGACTGCCTAGTATGAACATATGGAGTGGAGAAAGAAAAATAAATAGAGAGGAATGGAAACTAATGGATGTGGTGGGATAAACTTAAGGTAATGTTCAAGGGATTATTATAACTAAAACTACTCTCTGGAAGACAAACTGGGCCTGGAGTTACAGTTGAGAGGAACAGTTGCAGAAAATACACAAAACTGAGGAGGAGGGAGAATAGAAATTATGTGATTGATAGAAGTATTTTTCTATAAACTGCTTTGTTTCTTTGCAAGCCAGTAGACCTCTTCCATGGCCACCCAGTTTATTATTTATTTAACATTTGTTAACTGGGAAAGTCCGACTTGGAACAAAGCCAATTTTCAGTGGAGGCCCAGAGAAAAACACTCTAGATGTATGTCTTTATAATGTGGGAGGAAACCGGTGCACCCGGAGGAAACCTACACGAACCCAGGGAGGACATGCAGACTCCACACAGAAGGCATCCCAGCCGAGAATCGAAATGGAGAACATCTTTCTGTGAGGTGACAACGCTACCGCTGCACCACTGCACCATCCAGTTTAACCCTTAATCCATCCAATCTCTTCTGGCAGAAATGCTACAGCTCATTCATTCTGTAAGGGTGAAGCCACATTAACCAAAAGTGTGATTGTCATACACACAAAGGACTGGGGGTCTCTACTTAGGTTCTCCCTGTGCACACTTAGAAGCAAATGTTTGGTGCGCTGTGTATCACAGACGTATGACAGGCTATTCCTCTGGTCTCCTCCTGAGACATCATGCCATACACATTTGTTTACACACACTCATCCCCACCCACTCCCCTCTGAGAGGGGTGAGTGGGCTCCATCCATTCATCCCTCTCTTATTCCATTCAGCTCTTCCAGTCCTGAGGCCACATTTCAAACACTGATCTCTTGGTTCACAATCAGGGCTCCATGAAGCTGTGCTATCAAGCCAGAAACGCTAAACAATTGCAGGAGCAGATTAGGAATGAGGTGAAGAAGGAGGCCAAGATAAATGTAGACCAGGGTTGGTGGGGGCAAGATTGTGGGCTAAGGGAAATGTGTAGATGTGGTTGTAATTATGGAGGCTAAAGGGTAAAGCAGAAAAATCAAAAGTCTGGGCAACTGAATTGGGGAAAATAGCAGGTATGTATTAGAGAAAGGATTCTGGAAAGGCTTGTGCATTTTTTTCTTGCATACTGACCATAATGCCCCCCCCCAAAGGTCTTAAGCACATTTGTTTCACTGCCACACAAGAAGCATTTGCAGCAGGTTTGCTATCTTCAACTGTACTTCCAGCTACAGAGACTGAACCAAGCAACAGTTGCCAGTCACTTGGCTTAATTTGCCACCAGTGGTGTTTCTGTGAGAGTTTTGTGTCATGTCAGTGTGGATCCAGTTTTGATCTGCACTTTGACTGGACACCTTATCCTAGTGTTGAGCTCTTTGAAGCTTGCCTCTGGGATTTGTTCATTGCTATTTTTGCAAGCATCATTCATGTCAAATAAATTTCAATTTTACTTATTTCACATTCTAGATTCCTCATTTGGACTCTTAAGATGTGTTTTCTTCTCCCTGTCAAAACTGGGTTATGCTGGCTTTATTATGATACTGCGCTGTCTTGTTTGCCATTTTTTAGACTTGACAGGCATCTGCTTGCCGCATTTAAAGCTTCCCAGCTCTCACGATGTGATTCTGACATGTTTCAACTGACAGACATTGCACTGCATTAGATTTAATTGCCTCTGCTGGTGAAATTTTATATTATCTGAGCCACTTAGTTTAGATGCTAAGGAAATTATTTATTGATTTTCATGAATTGTTCTCACTAAATGTGATTCAGCAGTTGGTTTCTTAATTTTTAACTGAAAATTGCACAACATCGCTCATGCTTTTTTCAGTTATGCATAGCCTTGTGCTTTTATTATTTTATATTCAAATGTTTAATGACATATTTAATTCAGTAAAGTTTTACTTTAATGTTATTTCTTTCATTTTGAGCTTTCCTCTTTTATTTGTTTGTACTTTTATTCTGTCTATTGCACAGTGTACAGTCATACAGTATTTTAACGAATGTCACTTGACATATTTATTGGAATCATCTTTGCCCTTGTAGTCAGGGTTGTGGCAGAAAGGATCTGACAAAGAATCACAAAACCTCATAAATGCAATATACACACTCAAATAAACAAATAAAACTAAACTGTGTTATAAAATGAGAGGCAGAGGCAGCGGTTTACGTATACTTAAGACACAGCAAATAAATTATATTCTGTAAATTCTACTTTCTTGCATGTTTTCTGAATTAATAGGCATTCATTATGCTTTTGATTGCATCTGTTTTTTTTGCCACCAGTACATCTTTTGGCATATTTATCGGTCACTGATGTGTAACCTGGTTCTCCCAGAGATATTTTCTATTTAATTATATTATATGGTAAACAAACAGAATTTTAAAAAAAATGCACACATTGTGATGAAAGGGTGCACAGTTTTGTGCTGGGATCTGATCTTTTCAATAAGATCTAATGAGTAGCTAGCCATATGTTAGGTGTGAATGAAACATGGTAAGAAACAGCAATTACACGGTCATCCTCTTGTTATCTAGAGGTGTCATCTCACGTGGGAATACAGAGGTTAATTGCCTTGCTCGGGGTCAACTCCCAGACTGTTTAGGAAATGCCAGCTGCTTGAATGTGCTTTGCATCTAAATAAAAAACTACTTTTTTGTTTTGTGTGTGTGTGTGTGTGTGTGTGTGTGAATAACAACTGCCATCCATGCAGGAAACAGACCTTCCTGTGCTTGTGCTATTTCTATATCCCCACCACATACACATACAATGCATGCAGACATAGTTTCATAGGTCAATAATAGGCTAATTGCCTTGACCGGCTATTTTAAGCCAAGCCAGTAATCTGGTTAGAATCAAACCCTGTACCCTGGCTTTATGAGTTGAGGACCTTAACCATTATGCCAAGCCCACCCCTGGAAGCTATGGCTTCTGCCTACTCAGAAGAATGTAAAGATTACTTCTGCAGTTTTGCAGAGATCCTCAGGAAGATAATCTTATTAAACAGCTGAGAACCACAAAGTGAATACTTGATTTTAAACCATTCACTTGCAATCAGGATCACACACTACGTAAGAAGGATTAAATGGGATTCAAACCCAATATCCTCTTTCATCCTCACAAACCAACATATCAAATATCAACAGTGAAATAAGAAAAGGACTTAGAAGCCATTTTAACTGATTACCTAAGACAGAAGGGGCACTAGCAGTGGATGTAACTAACAGGTAGTATTATATGCACAAATAATGCTATTCTCAACATAAGGGAATAGCAACAATGCCAAAGTAGCAAGGTCAGGGATTCTAAGGTGCTACCTCTTGTAGTGAAAAAGGACAAGCAATGTGGAGGTAACCCAAACAGGAAAATAAAATAGCACAACACAAAAAAATATTTTGAAGTCTACATAATTAAACATTTTTACCTTATAAAAATAGAAACCCAAAAGTGTTCCACACATGTGTCAGTGCAAATACATCAGCACTGCTGAATGAATTAGGTTCATAGGTTAGTAATAAGCTATCTGCCTAAAGAGGTACTATGTAATGTTGGTCTTGTAAATCATGTCCGTATATAAATACACAGAAAGAAATCATCCTTGATAATGGACTTAACAGTCATGCTGCTGAACGCTAGGAGCTTTAACCCGAAAATGCACTAACTGGAGGCTCTCCTCACACTGGAAGATGCTGACGTATGTGCAGTCACGCAAACTTGGTTCAGGGCTGTGGAGAGCACCCCTCCCTTACCAGGCTACACCTCAATGCACACATTTTGACCCCAAAATAAGGTTGGGAAGACTAAATCTATATCTATTTCAAACAGAGCTCCTCATTAGCACTCTTCAAGAAAAATCTTGATGATTGGATGGTTAATAAGAAATTCACCCCGGGGATCACTTCTGTGGTTCTGCTTGACAGGGGCACAGAAAAATAATTTTCTTGGGTGGCGAAAGCCAGGGTACCTTTTTGGCTAGGCTTGTATAGGCCCTAGGGCCAATAGCCTAGTACCTACCTATGAACCTATACCTATGAACCTAAAGGTGGTAGATTTTAACAGGCACACCTCCAGACTGGTTTGGCAGCATGACTCACTGGAAGTACTCCAGGTGCAACTGACAGTTGGCAATACACCCATTCAAGTTATACCCAGCTATAGGCCACCCTCCATGACTCAGGGCACGCACTCCTCCTACCTGGATCTACTTGACTCCATCAAGGTACCCCTGATCCTTGGTGACTTCAACTACCCCACCACAGACTGGCCGAACTATTCCTGCACTAATGCATCTCATCCAACGATTCCTTGACTTCATCAATTCTAATGCATTACACCAGCTTGTCTCATCCCCCACAAGGGGAGATAACATTCTGGACTTGGTTCTCACCAACATGGGTGACCATTGCACCACTCCCATAGTATGTTTTCCCTAGTGAGATCAGAACATCAGTCTGTCTCATTCGAAGTTTCTATCCCAACCAACACCCACCCCAGACGTAACCAGGCTAAAAACTTCTCAAAAGCTGACTACACCCTCCTAAGAGAGGGTAACAGTAGCTCCACACCACTACCCCCCTCAGAGGATGAAGACAACTATGCTGACCACTATGCCAATGCAGTTTACAAGCACCTGTACAGCTGCATGGACTCAGCCATACCCAACAGAACTAAAACCTTCTCCTTAAGGAAACTCAAACCTGTTTGGTGGGTATTCTCTATCAACAGGCTTTAAAATAAAAGGAAGAATATGTTGCCCAAGAGTAAAACAGAACAAATTCCAAACTGGATAAACTCCCCACTTAGCCTCTACAAGCAAATTAGATCACTAGTGAAAACCTCCAAAGCCAATTATGAATTAAAACTAGCCTCCAAAACAAAGGGAAACCACAAAGCCTTCTTCAGTTATGTCACGAACCTCCTTTGGAAAGCCCAGGTTTGTTCTGAATAAGTACTTAACGGTATCACTTACACTTCTCCTGTTGACTTAGCCAACCTGCTAGCAGATACATTCAGCACAAACCTCACCCCCTGTCCCCCCAAAGGCCCTTTCAGCATCCCTTATACTTGTCCCACAAATCACATCTCCATAGATTAAGTGTTAAAGGCCCTATCCAAGGCAAAGAACACAGCCTCCGTAGGACCTGATAGTATCCAGGCTGTATTCTGCACCATCTCCAGCAAGAGCTAGCTTCACCACTGAGCACCCTATTCAACCACAGCCTAAGTACAGGCTTCACTCCAGCAGAGTGGAGAACTGCCATTGTCACCCCTTTGTACAAAGGTGGTGCTACTACTGACTCTGGAAACTACTGCCCCATTAAGTTGACAAGTCTGATCTGTAAAGCCATGGAGCATATTATTATGGTTCTCATAAACAAGGACATAGGCAATCTCCATACGCTTGACCCCACTCAATTTGGATTCGTTAAGGGGAGATCTTGCCTGTTGAACCTGGTTGACTTCTTTGAAACTGTCATGAAGGCCATGGATGAGGACAAGTCAGTACATACAGCTTACCTTGACTTGGCCAAGGTCTTTGACACAATTCCTCACTCAGGCATCATTAAAAAGCAAAGATAACTTGGCGTAAATCCCAATCTCATCAGGTGGGAACTGGCTCACTGGCAAGACCCACAAGGTCAAAATAGGTGCCTCCACCTCAGACAGTAGACCTGTCACTAGTGGCGTTCCCCAGGGATCTGTCCTGGGACCCTTACTGTTTGATATCTACTTCTCAGAGGTCCAGGCAAAGACAAAAGGCCTGTAGCTGACCAAGTTTGCGGACGACTGTAAGTTGGGTGCTGTCAATGAGTCCCTAAATGTTGTTATCATACTACAAGAGGGACTCACAGCAACAAATGACCGGTGCCAAAGTCATGGCCTCAAGTTAAATGCCAAAAGATGCATCATCATATCATTTGGCAAAAACACGGCCCCTACTGATTACCACATCCACAGCAACCCCCTGGTGAGAGACCAGGGGACTCAGGTTGAAAACAATCTCACATTTGACCATCATGTAGCAGCAGTAGTCAGAAAAGCCTTTGACTTGGTTCATCTCATAAGTAAAGGGATTGCATACAGATTGCTCAGAGGTGATCTGTGTCTTGCCTACAAGGCAATCTCAGACACTACCCTACTAGAGATGATCCATATCCGTAAGGGTCTCATTCCTCGGACATTACTTGCTAGAAAGGCCTGAATCTAATATGCAACATCAACAAAACCTGCTGGACAGACAGGTTTGTCTCCCAGAGGCTGCCCTGTCTCTGGAATAGACTTTCCGTATATGTTAAACAGAGTACCTCGCTGACCCTCTTCAAGCGCAAGCTTGATGAGTGGAAGGAAAATCACAAATATGCCCCAGGGATTCCACCTGTGCCCCTCATTGACAGAGGTGACAGGTGCTGACTGATGTTTCTTTTTTGGAGATAAACTCCAGGCTAGGCTGGTAAAGGCCCCAGGGCCATTAGCCTAGCAACCTCCTATGATCCTATAAATTAGGTTTGCTAATGGAAACTGTGCCGCAACATGACTAGTTTACTTGACAACCTGCTCAGGATGCCACAGTTTTTACCCAGGAACAACTGAGCGAGCATTCCATAAAAGAAAACAAGAACATTTTTATGATATTGGCAAGAAAAACATGAACATTGCTTATACAGAAACAAACTAATTTGTACAGGCTGTTGTGGGTATAAGTTTGGAATACTAGAAAAAATACCTAAGGATTCCAGAGGTGGTGATTGGGGAAATCTCATAAGAGTTCAGAGAATTAAAGTGGCAATTACGTTTGAAAGCCACTGATTCACCTGGTTTGAATGACATGACTTCTATTCATTCACTACTAAAACTTAAAATGTTAAACTATTAATATTGTCCAGTATGGCACAGTCATGGTGCTTGCTACCAAGTGGTTCACAAAGACATTAGTTAATTGTTAAAATGTATGCAAGGTATTTACAGTAGAATGGACTGTTATGTTGGTCATCTTTTTGCATTTTGCTTAAATGCCTTTTAAGGGACATGGCTTATTGTGCACTTTTAATAATTTACAGGAATCTAAACATTTTTTGCTTATTCATTTTGCTTTTTACAGACTAACATATTTAAATGAATACTTTTAAATTCATTATAACCTGTATGGTAAAGACATTAATGTGGTTAAAAACTGGTTACAAAACTATTCTTTTGTGGTCTATCTTTTCATTTTACACACTACACCTTTAAGAACTCTCACATAAAAGGAAGTGATGTTAAAAAAGGTTTTAGATTCTGAGGAAGTTCCAGTTAAGGAGCAAAAGCGCCGAATCTCAAATAACGCATCCTGTTTTTAACAACCGTTTGGCATTTTCATGGCTATATATTAAACTTTGGTGGATAGCTTTATTTGCAGCTGTTTACATGTCTTCTTTGGTGGTTGGCGGTGTTCTTCTACAGTCATTTGTTTTTAGGGCTAGAAAGGTGCACTATTTCTTTGTACTCCACTTTTGGACCTTCATGATACTAGGCAAGCCCACATGACAAACGCAAATAATACACTTTCCCTGCTTGTGGAAAATTCCAGCTGAGCTTTTCCAAGCACAAGGCACATGCAGGAGAGTAATAATCACCTTCTGCAAAAGGCCTTCACAGTCAGATATAACAATATTGAATATGGCATATCAGGTGATCTACCAGAAGGCTCTATCCAGTAGGTAATAGTCTGAAAGAATTTCATGGAACAAAATCAGAACCTTCTCAGGAAGCCAGAGAAAACGGAAGGATAAGGCATGAGCGAAGAAGGCAAAGTTCTGAAGCGATGAGATACTAAAGGAGACACAATAACAGGATCACATGATCATAGGAGAATACTAGGCTAATGACCCTAAAGGACCTTTGGAAGCTAACCATGCTTCCCAGAAATATTAGAAAGTTATTGGTCCCTTAGGTTTGTGGGGGTTACACAAACTTAGTCATGAGTGCTTGAAAGTACAGTTTTGTACCTACCATAAATGAAGATGTTCGAGTGCTAATACAGCTGCAGTCATAACAGATGGGTTCTCCTGCCGTCAGGCGGGTCCTCAGTCGGCCGAATTCCAAAGTCTAGGTCCGGCGTCAGTTGTCGTCGCTTCTTCCCTGACGTCAGTGCGACAGGGGTATAAAAGAACCAGCCGACGCCATTTTCTTCAGTTTTTCTTGCCCCAGATGTCAGGTGCCCCCATAAGGAAGGCAATATATAAAATTATGTAGTAATGCAATGCAATATAATCAAAAAACAGTAGTTGTAAGCAAATACACCATAAAAGAATACCCCTAGAGGGGAAGGAGGGAGGGAAACCTGGACTGCAGCTGTATTAGCACTCGAACATCTACATTTATGGTAGGTACAAAACTGTACTATGTTCATCGTGCATACAGCTGCAGTCATAACAGATGGGTAGAATCCCAAAGCTAAGAAAGGGTTGGTAGGCACTAGGTGAAACTAGGAGGAGCCAAAATGCTCTGCAAGACTGCAGTGGCAAAGCCTGCTCTAGATTTGGAGTTTAATGGTAGGTTGTAGTGTATGGAGAAGGTATGCACAGAACTCCAAGTGGCTGCTTCCAAAATATCCTTGGTAGGAACTCCTCTGAGGAAAGCTGCAGAGGTGGCTGTGGCCCTGGTGGAATGAGTTCTAATACCTGTAGGTACAGTTTTGCCATGAAAGGAATAGCAAAAGCGTATGCAGTGGGCTATCCATTTTGAGATTGTCTGCTTGGAAATTGGCTTTCCTTGAGCTCCTACCACATAGGCCACAAAGAGCTGTTCTGATTTTCTGAAAGGTTTTGTTCTGTCCAAATAATAACGCAGTTGCCTGTGGATGTCCAAGGAATGTAGTAATCTCCCCCCTTTATTTTGAGGATTGGGATAAAAAGTAGGTAAATGTATGGCCTGATTTAAAGCTACCCTGGATACCACTTTAGGCATAAAGGACGGGTTGGTTCGTAAGGAAACTCTGTCCTGATGGAAGATGATAAAAGGTTGGACAGCCATGAGAGCCTGTAGTTCTGAAACTCTACAAGCTGAAGTGATAGCCAGAAGGAAAGCTGTTTTCCAGGACAAATATTGCAAATCTGATGAGGCAGCTGGCTCAAAAGGAGGCAAAGTCAGTTTTTCCAGAATGAAATTAAGATACCAAGCGGGTATTGGTTGTTTCCTTGGAGGTCTTAAATTCTTAGCCCCTCTGAGGAACTGTCTTAAAAGAGGGTGAGAGAATAAAGGAGGATCAGTGTTGTATTCTGCAGAAATGGCTGAGGCATGGATTTTGATGGAGGAGAATGAAAGTCCACTGCTTAGCAGTTCAGCCAAATATTGTAGTATTTGAGGTAAATTCAGTTTTCCAGGGTTCTGGCCCTTTTTCTCATTCCAGACACAAAACGCTTTCCATTTTATGGAGTAAGCTTTTCTAGTTGACGGCCTTCTGGCCTCCAAAATGACATCCTGCACCTCCTTGGAGAGTAGGGCCTGCTGTGATGCTAAGGAATCTTCCATGCGACTAGATTGAGTGTTTTTAGCTGACTGTGAAGAGTTTTGAAGCTGTGCTGAGTCAGAAGAAGAGGCATTAGAGGCAGGGTCCATGGAGGGGAATGCATCAGGCTCCTCAGGAGTGGGTACCAGTGTTGCCTTGGCCAGTCCGGAGCAATGAGGATCATCTTTGGTCTGTCTGCTCTGGTCTTCAATAGGACTTTGGGCAGCAGAGGAAGAGGCGGGAAGGCATAAACTGTCATTGATGTCCAACTGAAAGAGAGAGAGTCCACTCTCCAGGCCTTTGGATGGAAGATCCTCAAGCAGAATTTTGTCAATTGATGATTTTTGTGGGAGGCAAAGAGATCTATGTCTGGCCTTCCCCATTCTTGGATTATTTCTGTAAAAACTTTTGGATGCAACTTCCATTCGTGTGAATCTGTCATATTCCTCCTTAGGTTGTCTGCCAGCGTGTTTTCCTTGCCTGGCAAGTACTGTGCTTGTAGTTCCATTTGTAAGTCCATGGCCATGTTCCAAAGTGACATGGCCAGTCTGCATAGGGGATAAGAATGTGTTCCTCCCTGCTTGTTTATGTACCACATAACTGTGGTGTTTTCCGTTCTTATCAATAGTTGACCTGGTTGTAGAAGGTCCTTGAAAGCTATAATAGCATTTATTACTGCTAGCATTTCTTTTTGATTGATGTGAAGGTGCTTTTCTTTTTGGGACCATTTGCCCTGAATGCACCGGTCTGTCATGTGCGCCCCCCAGGCGTAGTCCGAGGCATCTGTTGTGATGACTTGATTTGCTTGAGGCTTGCTGAATGGAAGACCTGTGTTCATTTGACATGCTTGAGCCCACCACAGAAATTCCTTTTGCAGACATGGAATTAGTGGTATTATTGTTTCCAAACTGTGGCTGTGTTGAGACCATATGTTTTTTAGGTACCATTGTAGTTTTCTCATATGCAGCTTTGCACATGGGATTAGTAAGATGCAAGATGCCATGAATCCCAGAACCTGCAGGATTTTCCTTGCAGTCAGCCTGGTGCAATTTGCCAGTGTTCTGAAATATTGAATTAGTTGCCCCTGCTTCTCTGGCGTGAGGTAGGCCATTTGGGTGTTTGTGTCCAAATTGGCACCCAGGAAAGTTATATTCCGAGAGGGTATTAGCCTTGATTTCTCTTTGTTGACTGTGTATCCCAGAGAGTTTAATAACATTATTACATAAGCCAGATGTTTCAGAAGAATGTGCTTGCTGTCCACTTGGATCAGGCAGTCGTCCAAATAAGGGTATATTTTTATCCCTTGAAGTCTGCAGTAGGCAATTACTGATGCCAGGCATTTCGTGAATACTCTGGGCACAGTAGATAAGCCAAAGGGCAATGCAGAGAATTGATAATGGGTTGAACCTGCAAGAAATCTGAGGTATCTTCTGCAATTTTGTCTGATTGGGACATTCAGGTATGCCTCCTTGAGGTCCAATGTTACCAGCCAAGACTCCTTGCCCAGCATGGGAAGAAGTTGCTGTAGAGTGAGCATCTTGAATTTTGGTACGAGTAGGAATGTGTTTAGGATGGAAAGATCCAAAATAGGTCTCCAGTCTTTTCCCTTCCTTGGCACCAGAAATAGCCTGGAATAAAAACCTTGACCTTGTTCGTGTGTAGGTACCTCTTGAATAGCTTTCATGTTCATGAGATCTGAAATTTGCCTTTGTGCCTCTGCCCTTTGATTGTGTGGCAGGTTTGGCATGCCTCTCATTTTTGGAAGGGTATGAAAATGGAATTTGTAACCTCTGTTTATAATGTCCAGGATCCATTTGTCCTTTATGACAACATGCCAATTTATTGAGAATAGTGCCAGCTTTCCTCCTAAGGGGGCTGCCATTTGAGACCTGGTTGGCTTGCAAAGGGGAAAGTCATTGGGTTTGCTTTCTGAAAGATTGTGAGTTGTCCTCACCACCTCTTTGTGTAGGAGCTTGCCATTGTCTGCCTCTGTACGATCCTTGTAATTGTCCTCTGCCCCTCGGGCACCTGTCTCTGCCTCTTTGGGGTCTGTCTGTGGCAGGAAAGGACCAGTTTTTGGAAGGCCAATTTCTACTAAAACGTGGGGGTTGAACCTGCAGAAATTCTTTCACAGTTTGCATTGATTTAGCTTTTTCCTCCATTTTCCGTAATACTTCCTCAGCATTTGTCCCAAATAGTACATCCTTTTGAAGAGGGGCGTCTAGTAATTTAGCTTTGACATGATCAGGCAAGGCTTGTTCCTTGAGCCAGGCATGCCTACGTATGACTGAGCCTGTAACAGCAGCTCTACATGAGGCCTCTAGAGCATCAAAACCACATTGTAAGGTATGTTTACCCACTTGTTCTGCACTATGCATCAAATCCTGCAACTCCTTCAAGTCTGGTTGTTCAGGTTGTGACATTTTACTTTTCAATTGAGATAACAGAAACTGTTAGTATTTTAGCATATGAAACTGACAGTTTAAGGCCCTCATGGTTAAGGTAGCCGTGGTATATACCTTTTTTCTCCACCTTTCTAAGGATCTGGAATCTCTCTCGGAAGGCAATGGATTTTTGGCAATGGAAGCCGTAACTCCCTTGGGCCCCTGTGAGATGGTTTCTAGGTCAGCAGCATGGCTTTTGTAAAGAAATTGGTGCAAGTCAGGAACCCTGTAGTACCTGTCAGGCTTAACTGGAGATGGAGGTAGAGAGTCCGGGTTAAGGCAGGCCTCCGAGAAAACATCATCTAGGATGTCCAAGACAGGAGGTATAGCCAGAGGCCTGTGCTGGGGTAACAAAAGAAATTCCCTGAGCCTTTTCTTGGAATCTGAATAATCCTGGCCTTCCCAGTGGAAGTGTTCCCTTAAGGTATGCAAAGTTTCCCCAAATGAGTAATCCTCAGGGGGGGATACAGAAGGAATAGACTCCTTTGCATCAGAGTCTTCAAAAGGGGAGTAAGACTGTTCCTGATCATCAGAGTGTTCTGAAATAATGGAGCCCTGATCAGAGGAGGAGGAATCTTCCTCCACTCTGGGCCTTTTGTCCGGAGGTGGCTGAGAACCTCTGATTAGAGTAATTAAATCCTCAGCCATTTTAAGCATCTGTTTCTTAGGCATGGGGCCAGGAGATGTGCCCTGTGTAGCTGGTCTCTTAGGGTGCATGGTTGCTTTAGACTTGGTGAAAGCCTTGATGGAGAAAGAAGAGGAAGGTCTGAAGACACCCTTAGTGGAGGTGGACCTGTCCACATTCTGTGTTTCAACGCCAAGAGTGGCTTCGGTATCTGTAGTCAGGGTGTGGGCCGAGGAGCCTGCACTGGTACAGGAGACACCGCCAAAGATGTGTCGTCGGTAACCAGGGGCTGCGTAGGCACCTCACTGAGAACCGGACCACGTATAGTCGGCTTTGGCGTGGTGTCGGTAGAGGCCGCGGACCTCGAGTGTCGGTCCTTGTCTTTGCGTTTTTTAGACAAAACCGGAGTCGGAGTATCCGACGACATGGTATAGTTAAATGCTTTCCCAAAAAAATGCTGGGCGAAGTCCGCCCGACGCTTAAGAGTGCGTTTGTTGAATGTAGCACAAAAGTGACAGACCGAGACGTCGTGGTCTGGGCCTAAACAAGGTATACAGAGGGAATGGAAATCCTTATGCGGTATTTGCTTCCCACAAGAAATACAATTATTAACTTTGTCTGACATCGGTCTGAGGCAAGAAAAGTTTCCCCAACGGGGTACTTACCTTTTAAGAAGACTTCGGTTTCCAAATTTTTCGTAATCTCAGGAGCTGGCCGACCGGCACTTGCGAACTGCTTCTAATTCGGGCACCGCGCGGCAAGAAAGACTGAAGAAAATGGCGTCGGCTGGTTCTTTTATACCCCTGTCGCACTGACGTCAGGGAAGAAGTGACGACAACCGACGCCGGGCCTAGACTTTGGAATTCAGCCGACCGAGGACCCGCCTGACGGCAGGAGAACCCATCTGTTATGACTGCAGCTGTATGCACGATGAACATCATTTACAAAACTCTTCTCCCTAATATGGACATAACTGCCAGACCCAGAGTGAATCTATGACTCCTCATCCACTTATCAATTGCATGGGAGAACTTTGCTTCGCTTGGACAGGAAGCCTGCTCCAGAGAAATAGGGGCACTGAGACACATACCTGTCCTTCCAGTATGTCCTATTTATTCTGCAGGAGATGTTTAGGTCCCTGGATTGGTTATTTCTAATGCTAATTGTTTGGCAGATGTGCAACAAGTCCAATAAGAGTGGATCAGAAGGTATTTTGTTAGCAAGGCAGTGGACGCCTCTCAGCAACCTGTAGAAAACCAAGTATATGAACAAGATTTTGAGGCACTCCACATAGGACTTGTTTTTTAAACCATGTATTCTTTTTTATGAGGAACTTCTGTGGATGCTCCAGTTGTTGCATTTGCCTAGACAGGTACATGCCAAAGAAGGCGTTATACTCAATGACTGGTCTTATGACAACTGAGTACAATGGAACAATACAAGGCCTTGTCTTGGTTTTTGTTTTGTTTTTTGGTCCGTTTCTTGGTAATTATTTTGTTTTTTTGGTTTTCCTTGTCACACCGCATTTACTGGGTTTACAATGGAACAATGACATCTTTGGATATGGATGTCATGCTCTTTCTTAGACGTTATGTAACATACAATGATTCCCTTCCTACTGTAGACACATGATGGTCAAAGGAGAAGCCACTCTCTACATGAGTTTCCATATCCCTGATATCAATTGAGTAATGTGTTGGGGTGGCTGTCTTTCTGAAAGTTACTTTTTCTCACTAGCTGTTTTCAGTGATAGTTCATGCTTCATGCTGTTAAGGAGGTATCCTGGTATTGTGGATTTTTGAATTAGAAAGCCTCTATTGGATGACTACCTGAAATTCATTATTTGGTGGAGTGTGTGTGTTTTTTGAGGTATCCTGGTATATTATAGGTGGCCATCAATGCATTTTTCTTGCCTTGGAGAGCATCTCGAGTACCTGTTCTCTTGTGATGGTCGAAGAAGTTATGGTTATGGGTATTTTTTGAGGGGAATCTGTGGGGGACAGAGGGCAAAATCAGATATAAATTTGTCAGCAAGTAGATTTGCTATATCGTCTGGCTCAGTACAGGTGGCCTAGAATCATGGTCTATTTAATAATGATTGAAGAAAGTGTGATGCAAAGACCAAAATGTCAACAGTGGATTCATCTTTGAATTATGATATGTCTTTCTGAGTCCCATAGGGATGGTTTTCTAAAAATGTCTTAACCAATTATAATGCGATATGGCTTAGGTTATCATGATACTTATCTGAGAATATCAAACTAAGTAATACATGCAATCCACACTTAATGAAACTAACAGTCAAAGTTTGGTGGCAAAAAGATCCTGAAAAAATATCTACATTTTTTTTTTACTGGCAAACTGCCACTGTAAAAATGTGGGCTATGTGTTTTCAAGCACAGATCGCTGAGAGAAATATTTATGAAGTACACATCCATGATACATGAAGTACAGTTGTGTACACTTACCATAAATGTAGATGTTTGAGTGTATTCACTGTTGCAATCATCACATTTGGGTTATCCCTGCCAGGGTAGCCCTTGGCTGGCCTGAATACCAGAGACTTAGTATTTCTGCTTCAGTTGCTGTCGCTTGAAGACTGACGTCAGGTCGTCAGTGGTATAATGGAAGGCAGCTGATGCCATTACATTAGTTTTTCTTGCCCTAACCGGTCAGGAGCCCCCAAAACAGGAGGCCAGTCTCTGGTGGCAGAACCCCACCAGCGGAAAATAAATATCAACCTGTCCCTTGTAAGGAAAGGAGAACAACAAGGAAGAAAAATAACAGAAAGAAAAGGGGGAAGGAGGGAGGGAAACCAGGACTGCAACAGTGAATACGCTCGAACATCAACATTTATGGTAAGTGTACACAACTATACTATGTTCTTTGTGTCTCACTGTTGCAGTCATCACATTTGGGTAGATTCCCAAAGCTAAGGAAATGGGTGGAGGCAGTCAAGGAAGTTAGGGGCTTGCTAGCATGCCCTGCAAGACTGCAGAGGCAAAACCTGCCCTGGATTTGGAAAAGAGAGGCAGGTGATAATGTTTGGTAAAGGTGTGAACAAGTGTCCAGGTGGCAGCCTCCAGGATGTCCCTGGTGAGGACTCCTCTGAGGAAAGCTGCAGAGGTGGAGGCTATTCTGGTGGAGTGTTTTCTGACCCCCTTGGGGAGAGGCTTGCCACGTTGTTTGTAGCAGAAATGGATGCAGTGTGCTATCCATTTAGAAATGGTTTGCTTGGAGGTGGCCTTGCCCTCTGCCCCTGAAGCAAAGCTAACCAGCAGTTGATCAGATTTTCTGAAGGGTTTAGTCCTGTCCAGATAGTATCTGAGATGTCTGTGCACATCTAGAGAGTGCAGAATCCTTTCCCCCTTGTTCTGGGGATTAGGAAAGAAGGTGGGCAAATGAATGGATCAGTTGAGAGCCACACGGTAAACCACCTTGGGCATGAAGGATGGATTAGTTCTGAGGGATACCCTGTCTGCATGGAGGATGCTGAAGGGTTCCACAGCCATGAGCACTTGCAGCTCGGAGACTCTTGTGGCTGAAGTGATGGCCAGGAGGAAGGCTGTCTTCCAGGAGAGAAATTTTAGGTCTGCAAAAGAAGCTGGTTCAAAAGGAGGCAGGGCGAGCTTTTCCATGACAAAGTTAAGGTCCTAAGCTGGTGTTGGTGCCCTTCTGGGGGGCATCAAGTTGTTAGCCCCTCTGAGGAACTGTTTGATCAAAGGGTGTGAAAAAAGAGGCTGCTCAGTGGGAAAATGAGCTGAAATAGCAGAGGCATGAATTTTTATAGAGGAGAAAGAGAGACCACTGTATAGTAGGGCAGCTACGTAATCCAGGATGAGAGGGATGGAGGGCTGTGCCGGATTAGCCCCCTTAGCCTGGATCCAGGTGCAGAATTTTTTCCATTTATCTGCATAAGACTTTCTGGTGCTATGGCATCTGGCCTCTTAGGTAACATCCAGAAACTGTTTACTGATGATAGCAAATTGGTCAGGGGTCAGGGTATAAGCCAATCTGCCAAACTGAGTGTCTGCAATTGGGGGTGCATGAATTCCTCTTCCCTCTGGGTTAGGAGGTTGGGAATCTGAGGAAGAATCCATGAGGAGAGTGGGGTCAGGCTGCGCAGCAAGGGGTACCAGTGCTGTCTGGGCCAGTTTGGAGCTATAAGAATGGTCCTTAGTTTTTCCTCCCTTATTTTGATCAGTACCTTGGGAATGAGAGGTAGGGGAGGAAAGGCATAAATGGAGAAGTTTACCCAGGGGAAGGACAGGACGTCCACTTTCCATGCCATGCAGTGATGCTCCCTGGTGCAGAATTTGCTGAGCTGATGGTTGGTGTGGGAGGCAAAGAGGTCGATATCTGAGGTTTCCCATTTTTGAGCTATTAGTAAGAAGGTGTTTCTGTTGAGCTACCACTAGTAGGGGTCCAGACGTTTTCTGCTTAATTGGTCTGCCAGGGAGTTGAGAGAGCCTGGCTTTATTGTGCTAACAGATGCAGTTGCATGGAAGAGGCTGTAAACCAAAGGGTCATGGCCAGCTTGCACAGCGGGTAGGAGTGAGTCCCTCCCTGCTTGTTGATGTACCACATCACTGTGCTGTTGTCTGTTTTGATCAGAAGAACCGCTGGAGAGAGAAGGGGTTTGAAAGCTATCAAGGCCTGCTGCACAGCCATCATCTCTTTTTGACTGATGTGCAGGGGGAGTTGCTGGGGGTTCCATTGGCCCTGTATGCATCTGCTGCCCAGGTGGGCACCCCAAGCGTAGTCTGATGCATCTGTGGTGAGGGTCAGGGTGGCAGGGTGTGAGGAGAAGGGCAGTCCCTTGTTGTGGGAGCAGGCTGTTGCCCACCAAAGAAATTCCTTCCTCAGGCAAGGAATAATAGGTAAAAGAGTTTCCAGATCTTGAGAATGTTGACACCAAAGCTCTTTAGGTACCATTGAAGTTTACTCATATGCAGTCTGGCATATGGAATACGGAGTATGCAAGAGCCATGAACCCCAGGGCTTGCAGGATTTCCCTTACAGAAAGCTGGGGCCTGGTGGCCAGTTGAGAGAAGTAAGCTGATAGGAAACATTGTTTATCTGTTGTTAGGCATGCCATCTGGGATGCTGTGTCCAGACTTGCTCCCAGGAAGATTATCCTTTTGGTGGGTACCTGTTTGGATTTCTTTTCATTAATTGTGTACCCTAAGGAGGTTAGTAGGTCTTTTACAAAGGCCAGGTCTTTGAGCAGCTTGTCCTGGCTGCCTGCCTGAATAAGGCAGTGTAAGTATGGGTAAATGTGAATATTTCTTTGTCTGCAAAAAGCAATGGCCAGAGCCGGGCATTTTGTGAAAACTCTTGGAGCAGTAGATAAGCCAAAGGGAAGTGCAGAGAACTGAAAGTGTTGATACCCTGCCCTGAAGCGAAGATATTTTCTGCAGGAGTCCCTGATGGGAATGTGGAGGTAGGCCTCTTTTAGGTCCTGGGTGGCTAGCCAAGCGTCCTTGGAGAGCATGGGTAGCAGCTGCTGGAGGGTGAGCATTTTGAATTTTGGTAACACCAAGAAGGTGTTTAGAATGGATAGATTGAGGATGGGGCACCGGGTGCCCTCTTTTCTGGGTACCAGAAAAAGTCCGGAGTAGAAACCTTGGCCTATCTGCTCCACAGAAACATTTTCTACTGCTCCCAAGGAGAGCAGGGTATGGATTTGCTTTTGAGCCTCTGCCCACTGATTTGGTGGTAGATCTGCCAACCCTTTTGGGGTTGGAAGGGTGTGGAAGGTGAATTTGTACCCCTGAGACACAATGTTCAGAACCCATTGGTCCTTGGTAATAGTGGCCCAGGTGCTTGAGTGAAAGGAGAGTTTTCCTCCTTAGGGGTATGTTCCACGAGGCCTAGGCTGGCTCTGCTTACTAGGTGCAGGAAAGGACCCATGCTTGGAAATACCTGCTGAACCTAGGGGGCTCTACCTGTAAGAAAACAGTCTGCATAGATTTTGCTTTTTTTTCCATCTTTTTTAACACCTCTTCTGCTTTAGTACCAAATAAGTTATCTTTGTGCAAGTGTGCATCCAACAATTTTGATTTGATATGGTCTGGCAGGGGTTGTTCCTTTAGCCATACATGTCTTCTAATGACAGATCCAGTGACTGCTGCCCTGCAAGAAGCTTCTAGGGCATCAAAACTGCAGTGCAAAGTGTGTTTAGTTACTTGATCAGCAGAATGCATTAACTCCTGTAAATCTTTAGATTCTGCCCATGCAGGAAAGGAGGATATTTTTTGTTTAAGGAGTTCCAAGGTATGTTGCTGATATTTAAGCATATGGAACTGACAATTTAGTGCCCTGATAGCAAGAGTAGCTGAGGTGTATACTTTTTTACCCCATCTGCCCAGTGCTCTGGAATCCCTGTCTGAGGGGGTGGGATTCTTAGTTGAAGTAGCTTTAACCCCTTTTGGGCCTTGAGAAATGACCTCAGGGTCCACTGTTGGGTTTTTAAAAAGATATTTGTGAGAGTCAGGGACTCTGTAATACCTGTCTGGTTTTCTGGGAGCAGGAGGGAGGATGTCTGGTGTCAAGCTGGATTCAAGGAAGACATCAGCCACCACATCTAGGACTGGGAGGATGGCTAAGGGTCTGTGCTGTGGAAGGTCCAGGAACTCTCTGAGACTCTTTTTAGACTGTGGGTAGTCTTGACTCTTCGATTTGAAATGCTCCCTTAAACTATGCAGAGTTTCCCCAAAGGAAAAATCCTCTGAGGGAGAGGCTGAAGGAATAGATTCCTCTGCATCAGAATCCTCAGATGTGGAGAGGGCTGCATGTCTTTATAGTCAGATGCTTTGGATTCATCTGACTCTTGTTCAGACAAAGCTACTGGAGACAGATCTCTTTTTCTTTTTGAGGGAGTGGCTTGGCTTCCCCTAATCAGCATGATAAGGTCCTCTGCCATTTTAAGCATTTGTGACTGAGGCAAGGGAGCAGGTGCCAGAGAGTGGCTGGTAGTCAGTTTCTTAGGGGTGGTTCGACCCCTGGGCCTAAGGAACTCAGTTGTTTTAGAAAGAAAGATAGCTGTGAAAGAAGGCATCGGTTTATGTCTGGATTCGGTGTTGCAAAGGACTTCTTCGGAAGCTAGTGCCCGCAGAGTGGCTCTGGACCCATCCAAGGTAGAGACGACCACAGGATCCTTAGATGAAGAAGAGTTCTGCGGCATACCGGACTCTGAAAGGGTCTCAGTAGCAGCCTGTGAATTAAATGAAGTGGGCATCAGGGGCTGCGAAAGCACCTCACTGATTTCCGGAGGACTGATTACCAGCTTGGTGGTAGCGTCGTCGGAAGCTTTGGTCATGTGCAGTCTGTCTCTGTCTTTATCTTTACATTTTTTCTGGAAGATCTGCTGTCGGATGGCTTACGGAAGCCATATCGGAATTCGAGGACTGTAATCGGAAATATCTGGCTACAAAAAGGGCCCGACGATGAATAGTTCTGGCGTTAAACAAAGCACAGAACCAGCAACGAGGGACATCGTGGTCTGGGCCTAGACAAGTGACACAGTTGTTGTTGTGTCTTTCGGCTTTTCCCAGTTAGGGGTCGACACAGCGGAACTCTGGTCTGCTAATGACTGGTAGCTGATTTTCACATGCCAAGTTACCAGCCCTGTTGCACAACCTTCAACGAAGGTACGCCCATTCACACATGTCTCCATGCAGAAGACGCTCTAGCTGAGAATCGAACCAGACAGCGTCTTACTGAGGCGAAAATGCTACCGTAGCACCACCACCGCAGCAGACAAGTGACACACTAAGAGTGGAAATTCCCGGTGCGGTATTTGCTTTCCACGGGTGAGATAATTATTAACTTTTTCCTGACATCGGTTAGTGCAAGAAAAAGGATCCCCAACTGGGTACTTAGCTTTCGAAGACTTCAATTTCAATTCCGAAAAGAAACTCAGGTAGTGGCCGACCGGCACTCATGCTAACTGCATCTGCTTCAGGCTCCACGGCAAGAAAGACTGACGTAATGGCGTCGGCTGCCTTCCTTTATACCACTGATGACCTGACGTCAGTCTTCAAGCGACAGCAACCGACGCAGAAATACTAAGTCTCTGGTATTCAGGCTAGCCGAGGACTACCCTGGCAGGGATAACCCAAATATGATGACTGCAACAGTGAAACACAAAGAATATTGGTGACTTACGGAAGCACAGACTACATAAATGCCCCTGTTAGATGAAAGATAAGACTTTACTTATTGTAGTGTGCAAGTGCCCTTTTTATAACAATCTGATTCAATATATGTTATCAAAGGTGTCTGGTTATAAATCTGTTTATTTACTTATTTATTTATTTTCTGCCATTTGTTAACTGGGACAGTCTGACTATGTACAACTGTCACTTTTCACCAAAATCCTGGACAGAAAAGCTCCACTTACATGTACACACACACACACACACACATATATATATATATATATATATATATATATATATATATAAAAGAATTAAAACTGAACTAGAAAAAATTCCCAACTTAATATTTACAGCTTTTGCAGCTGTAAAAGTCACATAGAATGTACCGCTGAATACACAGATTAGGGGGGGGGGGCAAAAATGTTCTAACTGGTTTGTCTTTCAGCTCTGCATTAGTTGACATTCTGGGCTATGGGAAGAGTCCAGCCAGCACACCAGGAATATCCAGAAGCTCTGCAAGTTGAACCATAAAGAGGATGGCCATCTGTGACCATTTCACATGAATAAGACAATTTTTCATCAGCAATCTCTACAAAGTGAATCTTTCTTTTTTTCCATTGGTTTGCTTTACTGTATAACCATAGCTAGATCATCTGGTATCTACTACAGTTCCTTGAAATGGTGGATGGGAACCCTTGTCAACTAGGAGCAAAAAAAAGTCTTCTCAAAAAATAAAGTATTCTACTTTAGAAGCAAGCTACTTTCTCCAAATGTAACAAGCCTCTTGCTACAGCTGAATCACCACACACTTCAGCCATGATTGCAAATGCAGTATTGGCATTCATTTATGATTTTGCAATACCCTTGCAGCTTAATAAACCAAATGTTCTTCTACACTATTGAGACAGGCTTACTGCGTCCCTAACAGTTTGTGCCCAAAGAAGCTGCCTCCTTCAGTCCACCCAAGTAAGAATACTGCAGAGTGCAGGGTCCAGGTGTGATTTTGCCGGTGTATGGTGTCATATTGTGCAAAAGCAGCCACTAAAGAAAGTATAAAGTAAAAAGAGTGCAGAGTGCAGGGACTGGGGGTGGTGCTACCAGTGTGTGATGTCACAGTGTGCAGCAACAGCCCCTAAATCACTGGATCAAGTAAGAATAGTGCAGAGTGCAAGGTCCGGGTGTGGTGTTGCTGGAGTGTGATGTAACAGTGTGCAGCAGCAGCCCCTAAACATGAGATTAAGTAAAAATAGTGCAGAGTTCAAGGATCAGGTGTGGTGTTGCAGGCGTGTGATGTCATAGTGTGCAGCAGCAGCCCCTAAACACAGGATCTGGAAATGTACTTAAGTGCTGAGCAGCCAAGTGCTCTGGGTTGTGCAGAATGCTCTGCATTTAGGATCGATTTAACCCACTGTTCTGCAGTTCCTCATTGAACAGAGGTAGCTCCCCTTTGCAATTTTTGACTGGCTTATATACCACAAGTAAAGCCAATCGGTATTGCGGTATACAAGCCAATCATGCATCTGTTCCTGATGTAAAGGGAGCCAATTGGGAGGCACAAAATGTGGCCAATAGCATGCCACTATTTGTTTTTGTGCTGCTGCAATACTTTCAAAAAGGATACATGCGCACAGAAAGAATAACACATTGAGAGTTACGGCTGTCTTCATCTGATTGCACGCTATCCTGCAGTTACTGAACTGCTTGAACATTCATACAGTTCATTTGTTATGATCGTGCTTAAGCGGTACGGGGTACAGAGACCGGACAGGGAGGCACCAGTTGAATGGGAGTTGCTGTGGAAGTGCATTTCATCAGGTATAGTGACTGTACACCAGGCCACTAACCTGAGGGAAAAGGACTGTAATTTGTTTTACTTGACTTGGGAATCGGGATGGTAGTGGTGGTGCTGCAGGCAGCTGCTGTTGCTGGGAGCTATACTTCTGCCTTGGATGATTTATTTGTTCTTCTCCCTGATTGCATTTGGGGGTTGTGGACTACTGAACTTGGAGTTGCAGATGCTTTGTTCCCTTATTGGGCTGAGGTAAGTGACTGAATGTGCAGAGTGTAGGAGTGATTAAACATTGTTTCAGACAGGATTAGAGTTATAGATTTTTGCAGAATGCCCAGATTCTTGCCTTTTTGTCTGTTGTTCATAAAATTAGTAGTTTTCTGGCAAATCACTGAGTATTAAAAGTCTGACATAGACTTCATATCCTTCATAAAATGCAGGTTAAAAATTCTGTTACTTAAGCAACTTGATAAGTTTATAAGAGCAATTCCTCTGTTCACATTCTCTATTCTGTCAATGTCTCAGGATGATAACAATGTGCCCCCTGATTATTTATGGATTTGTCCCTGATTCTTTGAGAGATAGGCTGGTCGCATTTGAAGAAAAGTGGTGCATTACATTTAATAAATAATTATAGACTGCTTTTATTTCAGAAAGTGTACATTAATTCACATCTCTTATTCTGTCAGTGTCTCAAGGTAATGGTAGAAATATTTTACACATTTCTGCTCTGATGTCTCTTACTGGAAGAGTTAACTTTTTTAGTTGGGAGAAGATATGGAGGGATTGGAAAAGCAGGTGTTAAAGAGCATTTTTTTAATAGCTGCACTTGAATATTGTTGTGCAATGATTTTCTACTGAGTACATTGCATTTTATCAATGGTTTCTGCTGACTTCATTTATTGATGTGTGTCTTATTGAATCTTAACAAATGTACAGAATCTGCTAACTTAATACTTTTGGCAAAAAGCCTACTTCAACCATGCCCCATGGAAATGGTGCGTTTTCACGCAGTGCGAAAAAAGGGTGTGCCACATTTTGAGTGTTTGTCACATATTGCTAGGGTCTGTGTTCCACATTGGCCTCTTAAGACGCTGAGACCTATGCTTAAGTGTGATAAGCTGGGGAAACCAGAAGAGAAAATCTGAACAGCCAACCTACTGTACAAGGCTTTTAAAGTGAGATTTGTACACATTGGGAAACCTCACCAGTTTCTACCAGAGAAAACTAAATCAGTGGATCATTCACATGCTCACTGAAAATATATAAATAAAAATATGCAGTGAGCAGAAGATCTTCATGGAACAGGTATAATCTGTAAAGAAATATGATGCTAGAATAAAAGTCTTACTGGAAAGATCAACTGAACCCCAAGTGCTGACAAACTCTTTAGTTCTATGAAAAAAATAAATCAGGAAGCTTCACTCCCTACTTTAGGAGCGAAGGGTTTTTGCCATGTTCTTAGATAAAGCTGACTTACTGATCTTTACTTTATCGACAGATACAGCTTGTCAGCTTAGAGGTGCGAAACAAGGAAATACACATGCAAAACTTCTCCCTTTTCTCTCTGCCTTCCTGTTGAAAATTTCATCTCAAGCAGCTGAGACATAGACACGCACTTAGGTGTTCAATGTACAAATTATTCTACTGAAACAATTTTGCTAATCAGACCTCCAGCTGCCTTTCTTCGTCTTCAGAGATACTTCATAATATTCTATGGTCTATTCCTAAAGACATTTAAAGAGTCATTATGGGCTGTAGTGTCAAAGAAAAGTTGAGGAATTACTCCAATCATATAAAGACAGCTGCAGGTGTCAAACCAACTGTTTCTCTGAAAGCAGCAAGGAGCTAGTTATATGGTTTATACTAATTAGGAAGCTGAATATGCAAGGCAGTGCCTGAAAATGCTTATGTCACTTAAAATGATCACACAGACTGGCAGTGAAAGCTCTATTCTGAAGAGCAGGCCATGTACGAAGCAGATAGAAGGCTGAACTGCAAACAGGGACACAAACAGTATACAAAGAAGTAACGCAGTTCAAACATATCCATCATAGGTTCAATATGCTCTTGTTTTATATCATGCTGTGTTTATGTTGAGCACATTTTCATTAATCACAGTGCATTTCTTTTGCATCCAAATGAACCAGCAGACGAAACAGACAAATAACGTTCTTGGAAGCAAATATAAAAAAGCAGAAAGTACAGAGGCAGCAAAAACAGATTTCGCAGAAATGCAAACTCATACATACCCCACCCCAGGAAGGCCACCTTGGAACATACATAATGACAATCATGAACGTAAAATCTGTTCTGGATTACGCAGCATTACTTTACCAAGAAATGTTTAGTTGCTCTTTAGGATATCAGTCACAGTTTGGCTAACTTCACACAGTAAGTAGCACTTGAGGGGTTAAATCCAATCATTATAACTCAGTTTATTTACAGTCATTAAACAAAATATCCACACATTCTGTTTGTTATAATAACTGGCATGCATGTAGTAACATGCACTGTTTTTCATAATGGAAAAGGATGTGAGAAGAGGTGGCTTACTGTATGTGACAAACTCAAAAGGTGCAATTCGACAGGAAAAGGTTAATGTAACATGCTAAAATATGAATTTCTACTCCACAGAATGTGAAGTGATTACAGAAAAACAAGCACTTAAAAACATCACAAGACGTACTGTAGCTCCCAAATACCTTCGTTAGCGTGGTACATTAAAGCGGCAATCGCTTATATTTAAAGAAAAATTGCTTTATACTTTCCAGATGTAGTATCAGCTACAACTCAATGAAAACTTTAAGTAAGCTAAATTACACAATCTTTATGGAAGAATGTGGATCTATAGAAACTAGAAAAAAAATAACTGAACTTGAAAACTTGGACTACCTCACAAGCATACAAGACAGGACATTCCTAAATCATTCTATTTCATTCTTCTAACCAAGTTTAGCTTACTAGTCAGAAAGACTAGTTTTTATGAGTAAAGTAGAACTAAACAGGTTACGAGTATACCTTACCTAGGGCTGAAACTGGAAGAGGAGAATGCAGTACTCTGTGATTACTTTACCCAGCACGCTTTGAAAAACACATCTGAATGAGTTAAGCTTTTACAATTTTTGGGACACCCTGAAAGGAACATTGAACATCATATAGTGAATGACACCTGTGTGTCACTGCAGAATACTGTGATGTTAGTCAACTGGGACAGAAAGTCAATGGCAGCATTTGACAAGGAATGTTTTAATGGTCACAAGTATTGACCATCTTATATTCCATGTTTCTGTTGCTCTTTGTACTCTGAAAACTAGACAGCTTTGCATCTAATGTAATCTTAAAGTCAGCACTGCAGCAAGCCAAAAGCAGCATTTCATGGGCATATTCACCAGTAAATGCACTGCTCCAATGGAAAAAAGTGTGTTACTAACTCAAACAAATTTTCACCTTGAAAGAATTGACATTCTGCCATCAACTGTAAATGACACTATTCTCCCAATACCTTAAGATGACACATTCAAAGGGGTGACATTCTCCCCACTTCATGGAGTATGGGCTAAAGTCTCGGGTATGACCTACAGATCATGGGTTTAATGAGCAGCTTGAATGCTGGTGGAACTGGCAAAATGTGACAGGAATAAAGAAGCGGTGCCTGCTCAGCTGTCTCTTGGGGGGATAGGGACGTGGGGTGCACTACTTCTCCAGGATGAGTGGAGTTCAAGAGGGGGGGCAGGGCACCATGAAGGTTTATGTCACTTGTGGCCGGGAGAGCTATGATATGCCCTCATCGATGCACACCAAACCTTGTAACAAGTTACTGGTCATGCACTGTAGGAGTTAGGGCTTATAGTGTAAAATTACATCCCTGGTGGATAATGCACCATTCTCCACTGCTTGCCCCTTATGCCTATGAGAAACAAATGTGCAGTAGGGCTTTCACTTTGCAAAACAGCAATTTTTTTCTTAACTTTACCACAAACTGACATGTTCTTTCTCTCTCCCTCTCAACTATATTCATACGCTTTGCAGCACAGGACTTACTTAGAACCATGAACAGAATGCAAGGTAGTTTTTGCTCACATTACCACAGCATGAACTGCTGAGAATGTCTGGTACTGGCAGGTGATCAATGTTATTCTTTAAAGAAACTGTTTGAAACTAATTTTACGATGACAGGTGTTTTGGGAGATACAGCACAGGAGACACAAAACACACATAAAACAAGAAGAGCCCTCCAACCTTGCAGAAGCTTCCTCTCCGCAGGACGGCAGAAATCAGGAGACAGAATAGACGGACAACTCGGGCAGAAGTTACTTTAAGTTTGAAATGAACATTTTTTTGGTTTATTTTTTTAAATCATTCACCATGTCAGCTCAGTCACAACATGCTCGCCAATAACAGTGCATTGATCCCCGTTTTTGTTTTCTGTACTTTTTACAAAACTGAAATTCTGAATATCATTCTTATGTGGTTACAGAAGTTGTAAAGCCCCCTCCCAGATGCAAGGAGACTCTCATACTTCAAAGCCATAGTCAAGCTGTAAAGAGGCATAGTCTGAAAGGTCAAAGGTCAAACTCTCCTCCGTTACAAAGACAGTGGTCTTCAGCTCACAGTCTGGACAATTATAGAAACAAGACAAACAAGTGACAACATTTCAAGAATAAACAAAATGCATAAACACACTATTTTTAAATAATCTGGTAGATAAACAAAAACAGTCAAAAACTTTGACTGGTAAAAATGAACATGGAAATGAATGGATGACCGTCTGGCACTACCACAATGGCCATGGCATTATGTTTGTGATACTGACATCAGTTCTTGTGCAATAGGACAGAGGATGTACAATGATAGAGGTGTTCTAACGGTCTACATGCATTAAAATATATGCAGCTTGGTGGATAAATGAATAAATGTTAATCAGTAAATCAGCACAGGAACCAAAATATAAATGCAACCAATGCAGATATTATAGAACAGCATTCACAGAACACTCTTAATAGCTGCTAGGTCAATCTGACAGATTACTTTTCTTAAGCAAAAAAAGGAAAAAAATGTGGAGTGGCTTTCATTTAGTATAGAACCTCATCTTCAAATTATACAACAAACACTAACTACAGTTTGAGGTTTGGAAATGAATTAATGTGCATTTGCTTAATTTCAAAATAAAGGGTGTAAATACACCGTGTATAGAAGGTACACGGTAGGCCAGGAAAAGGAAAAGCAATGTTTAGGTGTCTCCTAAAACTGCAGCTGCTCATTTAAGTACAAGGTAGTTAAACATCTGCAGACTTATTTATGGCTTACTACTCACCACAAGGTCCTTCATGCTTAATTGGGATTTGTGCTTCCTGCTTGCATTCTGCCTTGAGCCTCTCACAGTCATTGCGGTATGTCTTGCTGTCCCAGCCACAGAGAGGTTTATAGACACCTTCACATTCAATGCGGTCACAAGAGCACCTAACCTCTCCTTGACGATTATGACATACTGCATTAAACTTGCATATTTCTTTGCATGTATCTAAAACAACAAAACAATGAACTTTCAGCAAGGTTAAAAGTTAAACAATACACTGACTTTCTTTGTCTTAAGTTGGCCTCAGATGCCAACTCAGGTTGGCATCTGTCACCAAAGACAATTACAAACCCTTATTCAGTTATGTTAGAAAAAAGAAGCAACATTAAGCAAAGCACAGAACTCATACTAAATAGCAAAACCTACTGAGGATATGGTTGACATTGTCGATGCGCTAGCAATTAAATTTAGTGTACATTACACTCCTAAGGTTACTATCCAAAGCCCTACAATTCTTGTATCATAAAAACTTCCTTTCGTCACATTTGCTCCATGTGATCATATAACATATCAGGCTGTTTTTTTTTTTAAATAGTACTAAACATGTTCTGGGAGATCCTTTCCAGGCTCAGTCCCGGAAGTATATTGTTCAACACTGGTGATGTCACTCAATAAAGGTGCCCTACTACTAACCCCAGAAACTATACACCCATCAGCTACACAAGACTCACTTGTACTGCAATTGACATGCAAAATATAAACAACTCTAACTCCACAGCAATGTTTGTCTTTTAGAAGGTGGATCCTGTCTAACAAACCCGGTGAACTTCTTTGAAAAGGTAACACAAGCTGTTGACAGAGGTCATACTGAACACAAAGTCTACTTCATTTGGCCAAAGCATTTGACACTATCTCCCATGCTAACATAACTAATAAACTAAACTGAGTACAAATAGACATCTATCCAGAAAGGTGATTAGCAATTTGGCTAAAAGACAGAACCCACAGGGTATAGGTGGGCAGGGGCAGCATCAGAGAACAGGAAGATAACCAGGGGTATCCTGCAGGATGTATTGCTGGCACCTGTTTTGTTTGGTATTTATTTCTCTGACCAACAGACTACAAACTAAGACCTATGACTAATTAAGTTCTGACGCAAAAGCCCTCTAGCAGGAACTTACACTTATAAATGTCTGGTATATTAAAAACAGGCTTAAATTAAATGTTAGAAATCTAACATTGTGATATTGGGCAGGCAAACCATACCCCCAGCATATAATGTTGACAATACCCCACTTCAAAATGGAAATATATTTGGAGGCCTGGGAACCTGGGTCAAATTGTTCTGCTTTATGCAGCTGATTGCCAGGGAACATCATCCAGATCTAAATATATTAGTCCATCTGTCCATCCATCCATCCGTCCATCCATCCATCCAGCCATCTTCAACCCCGTTTTCCCATTTTGCACATGGAGTCAGGGTGTCACTTCAACAGTGACAATCATCTTGAGCCAAAGTTTACACCACCTGGTGGCTAGCCCTGCTGAGGTAGTTCATCTGCACCACTCACTCACACACACTCACACCTACGGCCAATTTATTGTGTCCAATCCACCTACTGCATGCCTTTGGTATATGGGAGGAAACCACAGCACCCAGAGGAAACCCATGCGACTGCAGGGAGGACATGCAGTCTCCACACAGAAGGCACCCCAACTGAGAATCAAACCTTATTGTCTCTTTGTATTCAGTTGTGATCAGGCCAATTATAGAATACTACACCTCTTTTTGGGAATGTGCCTCACCAGAAATATTAAACAGTTTGAAAGACCCCAGAAGATCCTAACAAACATGTTCACAGCTTTAAAATGTCTAAGTTACCAGAAAAGATGAGAAGCACTGTACGTACGTTCATAGGAGATTATTAGAGTAATGGCTTAAGAGACCTTACAAGCCTAGCCAATACAAAGTACAGTTTTGTACCTACCATAAATGTAGATGTTCGAGTGTAGACACTGCTGCAGTCATTACACTTGGGTTATCCTGCCATCAGGCGGTTCCCCAGTCGGCCTGAGTTCCAAAGTCTTGGTCCGGCGTCGGTTGCTGTCGCTTCTTCCCTCATGTCAGTGCACCAGGGGGATATAAGATGCAGCCGACACCATTTTCTTCAGTTTTTCTTGCCCCAGATGTCAGGTGCCCCCAAATAGGTAGGCCTTTCAAATTGCTAGTAAAATATATAATAGAAAAGCAAACAACCATTTTTAGTTACCAGCAAATACTCCCTTTAGGAAATAATGGTAGATGACCTAGGTACGTACCAGAAAGTAAGAGGGGAAGGAGGGAGGGTAACCTGGACTGCAGCAGTGTCTACACCCGAACATCTACATTTATGGTAGGTACAAAACTGTACTATGTTCATCGTGTTACACTGCTGCAGTCATTACACTTGGGTGGAATCCCAAAGCTGAGGTAGGGAGGATGGATCTATAAGGCATTAGGGGTGGCTATAAGGCCCTGCAGCACAGCAGTGGCAAAGCCAGCTCTGGATTTGGAATATAAAGGCAAATGGTAATGTTGGGTGAAGATATGTACAGAACTCCATGTTGCTGCTTCTAAAATATCCTTGATAGGCACTCCTCAGAGGTAGGCAGTTGAAGTGGCTGTTGCCCTGGTGGAGTGAGATCTAATGCTGCTAGGTACAGGTTTCCCATGGTGGGTATAGCACAAACGTATACAGTGAGCTATCCATTTGGAAATAGTCTGCTTTGAAATGGCTTTTCCCTGTGCTCCTGCAGCATATGCTACCAATAATTGCTCAGATTTTCTGAAAGCTTTGGTTTTGTCCAAGTAGAAGCGTAGCTGCCTGTGAATGTCCAAGGAATGTAGTAGTCTCTCTCCTTTGTTCTGTGGTTTTGGATAAAAAGTTGACAAGTGAATAGTTTGGTTTAGAGCCACACTTGATACTACCTTTGGCATAAACGTAGGGTTAGTTCTTAAGGACATCCTGTCCTGGTGGAAGATGAGGAAAGGTTCCACTGCCATTAGAGCCTGTAATTCTGAAACTCTTCTTGCTGATGTTATTGCCAGTAGCATAGCAGTCTTCCAAGAGATGTATTTTAATTCATAGGTTCATAGGTTCATAGGTTCATACTAGGCTATCTGCCCTAGGGCATTTATAAGCCTAGCCAGAGTGTGTGTGGCTTTCACCACCCCTTAGGATGAGAATACTATACCCATTAGTTTGCTGTGCCTCTGTCCAGCAGTGATACAAAGATGATTCCCGGGGTAAACCTATGATCTCCCATCCACTCGTCAAGATTTCTCTTGAACAGAGTCAGTGAGGGGCTCTGCCTCACATGGACTGGGATTCTGTTCCATAGTGTAGGGAGTCTCTGGGTGATGAATCTGTCCCTCCAGCACGTCCTATTTATATCCATGTTGAGGTTTAAGTCTCTTGCTCTCGTGGCTCTGGTGGATTTGGATTTTTTGAGGTGGAGCATGTCCATTAATTCCGGGTTGGACATGGCCTTGTATGTCAGGCACAGATCACCTCTGAGCAGACGGTATGCGACTGAATAGAGCTGGAGTTTCTTCAGTCGGGCATCGTATGACATATGTTTGAGCCCCTTTATCCTTTTGGTGAGGAACTTTGGGGTCTTTCCAACTGCTGCAGGTGTCGGGTAAGGTACATTCGAATGGGGCGTTGTACTCAATCATTGGTCTGATAAGTGAAGAGTACAGGGTACAATGACCTCTCCTGATCTGGATGTGAATCCCTTCATGATCAGGTGGGCAATGTAGAAGGTCTTCCTAACCACTTTGGCAATGTGAGTGTCAAAGAGAGGTTACTGTCAACTTGGGTCCCCAGGTCCCTGATAACTTCTTCCGTGTTTAATGGATTACCACCTATGTGGTAATTAGGGGTTACCTTGTTTTTCCCAAAGGGTATGACTATACATTTTTGCCATTTAGCTTAAGGCCATGGCTCTGGCACCAGTTATCCATTTCTATGAGACCTCTCTGGAGGATGTCTGTGTCTGATGGAGTGTCAATTATGGTGCCCAGTTTGCAGTCATCTGCAAATTTTGTCAGCCACAATCCCCCTATGTTTGCCTGCACTTCAGAAAAATAAATGCCGAACAAGAGGGGCCCAGGACTGAGCCCTGTGGGACACCGCCGTGACCGGCTTAGAGTCTGACATGGCACCAGCAACTCTAACCCTGTGTGTTCTGTCCTTGAGCCAGTTTGCAACCCATCTTGTGACATATGGGTTTACATCTAAGCTGGTGAGATTTTCTATGATGCCCGACTGGGGTATTGTGTCAACGCTTTGCTAGGTCAAGGTAGGCTGTGTGAACTGCCTTACCCTCATCAATGGCCTTAGTGACTGTTTTGAAAAAGTCGACCAAGTTCAAGAGGCAGGATCTGCCCTTGACAAAGCCAAATTGGGTAGGATCCAGTGTCTGTAGGTCCCCAATGTCTTTATTTATGAGTTCCATTATGATCCTCTCCATAGCTTTGCAGACAAGGCTCGTCAAGCTTATGGGGCGGTAATTTCCAGGGTCCGTAGAAGCACCGCCTTTGTGGAGTGGGACCACAGTTGCCGTACGCCATTCTTTGGGTACGTATCCTGTAGTAAGGCTAAGGTTAAATAGCAGCCTTATGTGTGGGTTTAGTTCCTCATTGAGTTCATGTAGCACACAGCCGGGGACACCATCCGGTCCCATTGATGCTGTGTTTTTTGCTTTAGAGAGAGCAGCTCTCACCTGGGCATCTGAGATGTTTGGAAGGCTAGACTCTGGTGGGATAGATATTTCTCCTTTTGTGGGTGGTGGAGAAATTTGCACTGAACCTGTCTGCCAGTATGTTGGCAATGTCTGTGGGTTCAGTGATTTTTTTATCATTTTGGACTAATTCTGAGCATATCTGGAAGTTTCCACCCAGGTTTCTAACATAGCTAAAGAAGGCCTTATGATTGTCTTTTGTGTCATTAGCGATTTTTCTCTCAAAGTTGGCCTTGGATGATTTTATGAGTGATCGTAGTTTTTGCTAGTATTGATCAGAGATGCCTTCCCTTTTAGGGATTTTGCTCTGTCATGTAGTAGCTTTCTCCTCTTGTTGTAGAGTTTGTTTATGGCTGGGGTCCACCAGACCGGGCGCCTGCCTTTGGTGGAAAGGGTCTTGATTTTATTAGGGATTGCTTGATCCATACATTCCTGGAGGTGTTCGTAGAAGGCATTTGTAAGGGTTTCAGCAGCGTGGGTTGTGGTTTCCACTGGCTCGGGGGCCTTGAAGGATACCACTCCAGTCTTAAGAAGTGTGAAGTTTGCTTTTGAGAAGTTCTTCACTGTGGTCTTTTTGTTGGGGTGGGGTGGGATGTGGATCTCCAGTGAGATTAATTTATGGTCTGATCTCACCAATGAGGGATATACTTCGTGTGGAGCATTTTGTCCCCATGTTTGTGATGATCAGGTCTAGTATATTTTCTCCTCTTGTGGGAATGGTGACTAGTTGTTCCATAGCATTTGAGTTTATGAACTCCAGGAACCTTTGGGCTAGGGTGTTGGGGCTTGAGTAATGTTCCCAGTCTATGTTTGGGTAGTTGAAGTCACCCAATATGATGGTGTTTGGAGAGACATTCATACTCTCCAGTGTCTTCAGGAAGGCTGTGTGGGTTTCCTGAGTTTGAGAAGGTGGTCTGTAGCATGTTACAAACTGTAGGGAAGTTTTACCTATGGTTAATTGCACCTGGATGGTCTCCGATGCTTTGTGCGTTGCCACTAACCTGGAGGTGTGGGTATCCTTTATGAATATGGATACTCCCCTCCTTTTGTGGTTCGGTCCGATTTTGGGGCGGAACGCATGATATGAGGTATAACCTGATAGTGCTGGGGTGCTCTCAGGAGCCTTGAACCAGGTTTCAGTCACAGCACAGACATCGATGTTCTCCATACTGAGGAGGGCTTCGAGGGTGTGCATCTTGAGGTTTAGACTTCTGGCATTGAGCAGTATTACCCTTAGTTTTTCTCCATTTTTGTTTTCCAGGGTAGGTTTATCATTTGAGCCTTGCCTAAAAAAGGCACTATGGGGGTGGCAAGAGCCTTTGCCAATATCCGGAAGCCGAGGGGTGACAGGTGCAAGCCATCCCTTGCGAAGCAGCGTGGCTTGTCAAGCATGTCATCCCAGGCAGACAGCATTGGATCCCCTTAGAATGACACCAGTAATTAAGCCAATTATTAAAGCTGATCATTTTGTCTCTGTATTGTGGCATCATTCTTGGTGAGGGTAGGATACTGCTCAGGGTCAGGGTCATACTGACCTGGGCTACATAATCTGAGAGCTCCTCTATGTCTCTTTTCATGTAGTCCAGGGAGGTACGTCTCAGGTCGTTCACGCCGGCATGGACAATGACTGAGTCATACTTGTACTTGCTGTGGAGTGACCTGAATGCTTGTGTTATGTGGCGGATTCTAGCGCCTGACAGGCAGCTTACTGTGATCTTTTCCTTGTTCAGTCTGGTGAGTGGGACGTCAGTGTGTCTGACTATGGAGTCACCTATAACAAGTGTGTCTGGCATTGTGTTTGGCCTTAAGGGCTGTGACTGTTTAGCACACTGACTTTGAGAACTATGTGTTGCATGTCTTATGTCTTGAGGTGGCAGTTGCTTGGTTGTCTGCTTTGGAGGCCTCTGTAGTTTTGGTAGATTTTTGATCAGTGCCTCCGAGTATGTCTTTGTGTGTTTATGTGTTTGTTTTGCAGTTGTGATAGTTCTATGTGAAACTGGGTTAGCTGGCTCAAAAGGAGGTAAAGTTAATTTTTCCAAAACAAAGTTGAGGTCCCAAGTTGGTGTAGGTGCTCTACGGGGTGGTCTCGTGTTTTTAGCCCCTCTGAGTTACTGTTTGAGCAAAGGATTAGAAAAAATTGGTGGATCCGTGTTGTAATGAGCAGAAATGGCTGAGGCATGAATCTTGATGGATGAGAAGGAGAGGCCTTGTCCAGCATCTCAGTTAAGTATTGCAGTATCTGAGGAATGTTAGGGACAAGAGGGTCAAGGCTGTGAGCCTGGTTCCAGGCACAGAATCTCTTCCATTTATCCGAGTAGGCTTTCCTGGTGCTAGACCTTCTGGCCTCCAGAATGACATCCATAACAGCTTTGGAGAGAGGCAATGCTTGCTTGGTTAAGGAATTTTCCATGCAGCTAGATTTAAGGTCTTTAGCTGGCTGGGAAGTATCTGATTGTTGTGTTGTGTCAACAGCTGTGGGATTTGTGGCAAAATCCAGGGTGGTTCCTGTGCTAAGTTCTTTAAGATTGGGTACCAGTGCTGGCGTGGCCAGTCTGGTGCATTCAGGTCATCTTTGGCTCTTCCTGCCTGGCTTTTATGAGTACCTTTAGAAGGAGAGGTAAAGGAGGGAAAGCGTATACTTGTAGTTTTTTTCCAGCTGAATGAGAGGGCATCCACTTTCCATGCTTGTAAATGGCAGCTCCTTGTGCAGAATTTCTGTAGTTGGCAGTTCATTGGGGATGCAAACAGATCTATGTCTGGTTTCCCCCATTTTTGTGCTATCATTCTGAATATTCGTGGACTCAATTGCCATTAGTGAGGATCCATGATGTTTCTGCTTAGGTCGTCTGCCAGTGTGTTTTTCTCTCCTGGCAGAAATTGTGCCTGCAAATGAACTTGGTAGTTTAAAGCTGTGTTCCACAAGGTCATGGCTTGTCTGCAGAGGGGGTAGGAGTGTGTGCCCCCTTGCTTATGTACCACATAACTGTGGTGTTGTCTGTCTTTAGTAGTAGTTTTCCTAGATGTAGCAGGTCCTTGAAAGATATAATTGCATTTTGTACAGCTAGCATCTCTTTTTGATTGATGTGGAGATGTCGTTGTTCTGCGGGCCACTCGCCCTGAATACATTTTCGTGCCATGTGTGCTCCTCAGGTGTAATCCGATCCATCTGTTGTCAGTGTCTGCCTGGCTGTGGGTTGAGTAAAAGGCTGTCCCTTGTTGAGGTGACAAGCTTGAGCCCACCATTGAAACTCCTGTTGAAGGCAAAGAATTAGTGGTATAACTGTTTCCAAATTTAGACAGTATTGAGACCATACACTCTTTAGGTAACATTGTAGTTTCCTCATATGCAGTCTGGCATGTGGAATTAGTAGTATGCAAGATGCCATGTAGCCCAAGGCCTGCAGAATTTTTCTTGCAGGGAGTTGGGTCGTTGTTGCCATCAAATGAAAATACTGAGTCAGTTGTCCTTGCTTGTCTGGCGTGAGATAAGCCATTTGGGCCATTGTGTTTAAGCTGCCACCCAGGAATATTATCTGTTGTGAGGGCACTAGTTTTGATTTCTTTTCATTTACTGTGTACCCCAGGCAACTTAATAACTTTTTTATGTACGCCAGATGCTTTAGAAGAATGTCCTTGCTCTCTGCTTGGATTAGGCAGTCGTCCAGGTATGGGTAAATTTGAATTCCTTTTTGCCTGCAAAATGCAATTACTGGTGCCAGGCATTTTGTGGAGACCCTGGGCGCAGTAGATAAGCAAAGGGCAGTGCAGAGAATTGATAGTGCATTGAACCTGCTAGAAATCTGAGGTATCTTCTGCAGTTTTGTCTGATAGGGACATGCAGGTATGCCTCTTTGAGGTCCAAAGTCACGAGCCAAGCTTTCTTGCCCAGCATGGGAAGAAGCTGCTGTAGTGTCAACATTTTGAATTTCGGAATATCCAGGTAAGTGTTCAGAGAAGAAAGGTCCAGAATGGGTCTCCAGGCTTTGTCCTTTCTGGGAACCAGAAAGAGTCTTGAGTAAAATCCTTGTCCTTGCTCTTGTGGTGGTACCTTTTGAATAGCTCTCATGTCCATGAGTGCTGTAATTTGTTTTTGAGCCTCTGCCCATTGATTTGGTGTAAGATTTGGCATTCCTTTTAATGTTGGAAGAGTGTGGAAGTGGAACCTGTAACCCTGAGATATGATGTTGAGAACCCATTTGTCTTTGGTGATGCAATGCCAGTTGTGATAGAAAAGAGCCAGTTTTCTTCCTAAGGGGGCTGCCAAGAGAGAGCTGTTTGGCAGCTGTAGTGGGAAGTCATTGAGACTGTTTTTTATAAGGTTGAGGCCTGTCTTCCCCTTCTTTTTGGCCTGGTGTACCCCATTGTCGAGGTCTGTAAGGGCCTTGTGTCTGACCTCTACCTCTTGGACGTCTATATCTGCCCCTTTGAGGTCTGTCTGTGACTGGAAAGGACCAATTTTTTGTTGGCCAATTTCTGCTAAAACGAGGAAGTTGAACCTGTAAGAAATCTTTGACCGTTTGCATAGATTTTGCCTTATCCTCCATCTTTTTTAATACCTCCTCTGCCTTAACTCCAAACAACACATCCCGCTGCAAAGGTGCATCCAATAATTTGGCCTTAACATGATCTGGTAGCGTATGTTCTTTTAACCAAGCAAGCCTTCTAATGACAGAGCCTATAACTGCTGCTCTACAGGAGGCCTCTAAGGAATCAAAACCACATTGCAAAGTATGTTTTCCCACTTGTTCAGCTGCATGCAATAAATCCTGCATTTCTTTCAAATTAGGAGGATCTGAATCTGGAAGCATCTTTTGTTTCAACTAAGACATTAAAAATTGCTGATATTTTAGCATGTGAAACTGGCAATTCAAGGCTCTCATGGCTAAAGTTGCAGATGTATAAACTTTCTTGCCCCATCTGTCTAATGCTCTGGAATCTCTGTCAGAGGGACTGGGTTTTTAGCTGATGAGGCCTTAATCCCTTTGGGTCCCTGAGAAATAGTTTCACGGTCAGCAACAGGGCTTTTGTATAGAAATTTGTGAAAGTCAGGGACTCTGTAATATCTATCTGGCTTAACTGGGGCTGGTGGTAAGGAGTCTGGGTTTAAGCTGGATTCAGTGTATACATCATCCACAATATCTAACACTGGCAGAATAGCTAGCAAGGGGCCTGTGTTGAGGCAATAAAAGGAAGTCTCTGACCCTTTTCTTGGATTCTGAGTAATCCTGGCCTTCCCAGTGGAAATGCTCCCTCATGGTATGTAAGGTCTCCCCAAAGGAGTAGCCCTCAGGCAGAGAAGCTGATGGAATTGATTCCTCAGCATCAGAATCCTCATAAGGGGGTAAGGAATACCCTAGGTCTGAGGATGAGTCAGAGGAAATGGACACCTGGTCTGAAGATTCATAGTCTGCATCTTGTCTGGGCCTTTTATCTGGAGGGGGATGGGACCCTCTGATCAGGGTGATTAGGTCTTCGGCCATTTTTAGCATTTGTTTCTTAGGCATGGAAGCCTGCCTTGGAGATTGCTATGTCTGTTTCTTTGCTTTTAAGGGAGGCTTAGACTTAACAGAGGGTTTAATGGTTAACTGGGTAGGTCTGATAACACCCTCTGAAGCTGTGGATTGTTCAGCTACTTCAGTTCCCTCTGTAGGATTAAGTTCAGTAATCTGAATACCAAGAGTGTCCGAAGGCCCAGCCAGCTCCACGTGGGAGTCGGAGGCAGTCTGTGGTTCTACTGAAACGGTTGTCAGGGGCTGTGTAGGCACCTCGCTGAAAACCGGAGAACCGGCGACCGGCCTAGAAGAGGCCTCGGATGCCTGTCCTTGCGCTTTTTATGAATTCCGGTCATCGGAAGTTCCGACGGCATGGTGTAATTAAATTTTCTGCCAAAATAATGTCGGGCAAAATCAAACTGACGTTTAATAGTGTGCTTGTTAAACCTAGCACAAAACCGACAACCAGTGACGTCGTGGTCTGGGCCTAGGCATGGGATACAGTAGGGGTGTGAGGTATGAGGTGTTTGCTTCCCACAAGAAATACAATTATTAACTTTTACTGACATCGGTCTGAGGCAAGAAAAAGTTTCCCCAATGGGGTACTTAGCTTTTTAGAAGACTTCGGTTCTGGATTCGGAATGAAAATCTCAGGAGTCGGCCAACCGGCACTGGCGAACTGCTTCTGCTTCGGGCACCGCGCGGCAAGAAAGACTGAAGAAAATGGCATCGGCTGCAGCTTATATCCCCTGGCGCACTGACGTCAGGGAAGAAGCGACAACAACCGACGCCGGACCAAGACTTAGGAACTCATAAATTCTCCCCAGGCTTGACTGGCTTAGGGTTCCCTGAGAGGGGAGGTACAATCTATGAAGAGGGAGGGACTGGCAAGGCGCAATGGTTACAAGACTCAATAGGTTTGTAGTAAGTTGTTTTTACGGCATTTGTTGACTTTTACTTTTATAGTAAAACTGAAAATCACATGACTTATATACAGTCATACTATACACAACGTCACTGGTTGTCGGTTTTGTGCTAGGTTTAACAAGCACACTATTAAACGTCAATTTGATTTTGCCCGACATTATTTTGGCATATACTGCTCTACAAATTGTAGCATGCTACAGGCCACCCTCTCAAACTCAGGAACCCCACACAGCCTTCCTGAAGACACTGGAGGGTATAAATGTATCTCCAAACACCATCATATTGGGTGACTTCAACTACCCGAATATAGACTGGGAACATTACTCAAGCCCTAACTTTCTAGCCCAACGGTTCCTGGAGTTCATAAATTCAAATGCCATGGAACAGCTAGTCACTGTTCCCATGAGAGGAGAAAATATACTAGATCTCATTATCACAAACATGGGGACAAAATGCTCCACACCGGAAGTATATCCCTCATTGGTGAGATCTGACCATAAACTAATCTCACTAGAAATCCACATCCCGCCCCCACCCCAAACAAAAAAGACCACAGTGAAGAACTTCTCTAAAGCAAACTTCACACTACTCAAGACTGGTGTGGTATCCTTCAAGGCCTCTGAGACAGTGGAAACCACAACCCAAGCTGCGGAAGCCCTTACAAATGCCTTCTATGAACACCTCCAGGACTGCATGGATCAGGCAATCCCAAATAAAACCAAGACTCTTTCCACAAAGGGCAAACGTCCAGTCTGGTGGACCCCAGCCATTAACAAACTTTACAATAAGAGGAGAAAGCTATTACATGATAGAACAAAATCCATAAAAGGGAAGTCACCCTGATCATTATTAGTAAAAAAATACGAGCACTCATAAAATCAACTAAGGCCAATTTTGAGAGAAAAATTGCCATGGATTCAAAGGACAATCATAAGGCCTTTTTCAGCTATGTTAGGAACCTGGGTGGAAACTCCCAGATATGCTCAGAATTAGTCCAAAATGATACAAAAATCACTGAACCCACAGACATTGCCAACATACTGGCAGACAGGTTCAGTGCAAACTTCACCCTCTCCCCTAAAGGAGAGATAACTATCCCAGCAGAGTGTAGCCTCCCAGACATCTCAAATGCGCAGGTGAAAGCTGCTCTCTAAAGCTAAAAACACAGCATCAATGGGACGGATGGTGTCCCGGCTGTGTGCTACCTGAGCTAAATGAGGAATTAAACCGCACATAAGGCAGCTGTTTAATATCAGCCTTACCACAGGATACGTGCCCAAGGAGTGGCGACGGCAACTGTGGTCCCACTCCACAAAGGCGGTGCCTCTACGGACCCTGGTAATTACGCCCATAAGCTTAACAAGTCTAGTCTGCAAAGCTATGGAGAGGATCATAATGGAGCTCATAAACAAAGATATAGGGGACTTGCAGACATTGGACCCGACCCAGTTTGGCTTCGTCAAGGGAAGATCATGCCTTTTGAACTTGGTCGACTTCTTCGAAACAGTCACCAAGGCCATTGATGAGGAAAGGCAGTCCATACAGCCTACCTTGACCTTGCAAAGCTTTGACACAATACCCCACTCGGGTATTGTAGAAAAACTTACCAGCTTAAATGTAAACCCATATGTCACAAGATGGGTTGCAAACTGGCTTAAGGACAGAACCCACAGAGTTGCTGGCGCTATGTCAGACTCCAAGCCAGTCACAAGTGTTGTCCCACAGGGCTCGGTCCTTGGCCCCCTATTGTTCGGCATCTACTTCTCAGAAGTACAGGCCAACATGGGAGGACTTTGGCTGACAAACTTTGCAGACGACTGCAAACTGGGCGCCATAGTGGAAAGTGCATCGGACACGGATATCCTTCAGAAGGGACTCACGGAAACAGATAGCTGGTGCCAGAGCCATGGCCTGAAGTTAAACGCCAAAAAATGTATAGTCATACCCTTTGGGAAAAACAAGGTAACCCCAAGCTACCATATAGGTGGCAATCCACTAAGCACAGAAGAGGTTATCAGGGACCTGGGGACCCAGGTTGACAGTGGCCTTTCTTTTGACACTCACGTTGCTAAAGTGGTTAGAAAGACCTTCTACATTGCCCACCTGATCATGAAGGGATTCAAATCCAGATCTAGTGAGGTCATTGTTCCCCTGTACTCTTCACTTATCAGACCAATGATCGAGTACAATGCCCCATTCGGGATGTATCTCGCCCGACATCTGCAGCAATTGGAGAGACCCCAAAAGTTTCTCACCAAAAGGATAAAGGGACTCCAAAATCTGTCATATGCTGCCAGATTGAAGAAACTCCAGCTCTATTGAGTCGCATACCGCCTGCTCAGAGGTGACATGTGCCTGACATACAAGGCCATGTCCAACCCAGAATTAATGGACATGCTCCACCTCAAAAAATCCAAATCCACCAAAACCACTAGAGCAAGTGACTTAAACCTTAGCACGGATATAAATAGGACGTGCTGGAGGGATAGATTTATCACTCAGAGACTCCCTATGCTGTGGAATAGAGTCCCGGTCCATGTGAGGCAGAGCATCTCGCTGGCTCTGTTCAAGAGAAATCTTGACCTGTGGATGGGAGATTGTAGGTTTACCCCAGGAATCATCTCTGTGTCACTGCTGGACAGAGGCACAACAAACTAATGGGTATAGTATTTTTTCATATAAGGGGTGGCGTAAGCCACAAAAATTCGGGCTAGGCTTATAAATGCCTTGGGGCAGATAGCCTAGTATAAACCTATGAACCTATGAACAGACGTATGGGAGATTCTTCAGTGACACTTACAAGTATCACTTTACTGATTCAAATTAATTGAAAACAGCACCAAGGAGGACGATAAAAAAGCAACAGAAAACCAGTGCAAAAGTGTTTTTGGCTTCTGCCTCTGTACTTAATACTTTACAGACATATTAATATAGAGGTCACACAACAATGGGGAGAAGGAAAAAAGTACAGTTTTGTACCTACCATAAATGTAGATGTCCGAGAGGTATGCATCTGCAGTCCTAACAAATGGGTTGTCCTGCCTCAGGCAGCCCTTCGGTCGGCCGGATTCCAAAGTCTGGGTCTGGCCTCGGCTGATGTCGCACTTCTCCCGACATCATAGCTGCTGTTAACCGGGTATAAAGGCATCAGCCGACGCCATTTTCCTCAGTGTTTCTTGCCCCAGATGCCAGGTGCCCTCTAGGAAGGCTAAATTTGGATAAATGCAAATGTTTCCAAACAATAGAGAAGAAATAGAAATAAACATGTATATAGATATATACAAACAAATACACCACAATAGATTCCCCCAGCTAGCTACAAGATGGGCAAATACCCTAGGAGTACCACAGAGGGGAAGGAGGGTGGGTAATCCTGACTGCAGATGCATACCTCTCGGACATCTACATTTATGGTAGGTACAAAACTGTACTATGTCCTTCAAGGATGCATCTGCAGTCCTAACAAATGGGTAGAATACCATAGCCAAACTGGGGGAGGAGGTACTAAGAAGATTACAGTGTAGTTAAGATCCCTTGCAAAACCGCAGTGGCAAAACCTGCTCGGGATCTGGAGTATAAAGGTAGATTGTAATGCTTGGCAAATGTATGTACGGAGCTCCAAGTAGCAGCCTCTAAAATGTCTTTGGTAGCCACTCCTCGTAAAAAAGCTGTAGTAGTGGCTGTAGCCCTTGTGGAGTGAGGTCTGACGTTTTCTGGAGTTGTCTTTCCATGATAAGAGTAATAAAATCTAATGCAATTTCCTATCCATTTTGAGATTGTCTGTTTTGAAATTGCTTTTCCTTCCATTCCTGTTGCATATGCTACCAGAAGCTGGTCAGTTTTCCTATTGTTCTTGGTTCTGTCCAGGTAGTAGCGTAATTGTCTATGCACATCCAAGGTATGTAGTAGTCTTTCCCCCCTGTTCTGTGGGTTGGGGAAGAATGTAGGTAGGTGGATTGCTTGGTTTAATGATACCCTGGAGACCACCTTTGGCATAAAAGTAGGATTAGTTCTCATGGACACTCTATCCTGATGGAAGATAAGGAAGGGCTGTACTGCCATTAATGCCTGTAATTCAGAAACCCTTCTTGCTGAAGTGATTGCAAGCAGGAAAGCAGTTTTCCAAGATAAGTACTGTAATTCTGCTGTTGCTGCTGGTTCAAAAGGGGGAAGTGTCAACTTTTCTAACGCAAAGTTCAAGTCCCATGTAGGCAATGGTGGCGTCCTTGGTGGCTTTACATTTTTAATTCCTCTCAGGAACTGCCTGAGTAGAGGATGAGAAAAGACTGGAGGATCCATGTTGTATTCTGCTGAAATTGCTGACACATGAATCTTAATGGAGGAGTAGGACAGGCCATTGTGGAAAAGCTCTGCTAAGTATTCCAGGATGTTAGCTATGTTTGCCAGTGATACATTTTCTCCTTTTGCTGCACTCCACATGAGATATCTTTTCCATTTTGCTGAATAAGTTTTTCTTGTTGAGGGTCTGCGAGCCTCCAAGATAATGTCTTTAACCCTTTGAGATAAATCTGGGTTATTTTGTCTTATGCAATGTTCCAAGCAGCTAGCTGCAGTGTTTTCAAGTTTGGCTGCAGGATTTTGAAGTTGTTCTGTGTTAGCAGTAGAGGAACTAGGGGTAGAGGCCATGCGTGTTCCCGAGACATACTCCTCAGTAGCGGGTACCAATGTTGCCTCGGCCTGTCTGGAGCTATCAGGATGATCCTTGGGTGATCTTCTTTGATCTTCAGTAGCACTTTGTGCATCAAAGGAAGAGGTGGGAATGCATATGCTGTCAGGTTTTCCCAACTGAAAGATAGGGAGTCCACCTTCCAAGCTAGTGGGTGGTATGTCCTTGTGCAGAATTTTTTCAATTGGTGGTTGTGTGGGGATGCGAATAGGTCTATTTCTGGTAGTCCCCATTTCTTTGTAATGGATTTGAAGATGTCTGGATGCAGCATCCATTCGTGGGCATCCGTGGTAGTTCTGCTTAAGATGTCTGCTAGTATATTTTCCTTTCCTGGCACAAATATTGCCTGGAGCTGAATGTTGAGGTTCAGGGCCACATTCCAGAGGTCCATTGCCATCCAGCATAGAGGATATGAATGTGTGCCTCCCTGTTTGTTGATATACCACATAACTGTGGTGTTGTCCGTCCTTATCAGCAAATTACCCTGTTGAAGAAACGGTCTGAATGTCTGAATTGCCAGCTTTACTGCCAGCATCTCTTTTTGATTTATGTGTAGGTTCAGCTGGTCTTGAGTCCATAAGCCTTGTATGCACTTGTCCACCATGTGTGCCCCCCAACCGAGGTCTGAGGCGTCCGTGGTGATAGTCTGGCTTGGGTGAGGGCTGTGGAAGGGCAGCCCTTTGTTCAATTGACAGGCCTGAGCCCACCATTGGAATTCTTGCTTCAGGCATGGAATTATTGGAATTTGGGTTTCTAGGCTGTGCTTGTGCTGAGACCATAAAGTCCTTAGGTACCATTGCAACTTCCTCATATGTAGTCTGGCATGTGGAATCAATATTATGCAGGATGCCATGTAACCCAGGGCTTGCAGGACTTTCCTTGCTGTAAGCTGGTTCTGCGTTGTTAATGCCATGAAATAGAGTGGTAGGTGCTTCTGCTTTTCTGCTGTGAGGAATGCCATTTGGCTTGATGTGTCCAGTTCTGCACCCAAGAAAGTTATCCTTTGGGATGGTATCAGCCTTGACTTTTTTATGTTGACTGTGTATCCCAGGGCTTGCAATAGGTGAATGACCTTTCTCAAATCTTTTGTTAATTTGTTTTTGTTGTCCGCTTGTAACAGGCAGTCGTCCAGGTATGGGTAAATTTGAATTCCCTGAAGCCTCCAATGAGCAATTACTGATGCCAGGCATTTCGTGAATACTCTGGGCGCAGTAGATAAGCCAAAAGGCAATGCTGAGAATTGATAATGCTCTGATCCTGCAAGAAATCTGAGGTATCTTCTGCAATTTGGTCATATGGGGACGTGCAGGTATGCCTCCTTGAGATCTAGAGTTACCAGCCAAGACTCCTTGCCCAGCATGGGAAGAAGCTGCTGTAGGGTCAGCATCTTGAATTTTGGGACAATGAGATATGTGTTCAGAGCGGACAGGTCGAGAATAGGTCTCCAATGGTTTTCCTTTCTTGGCACTAGGAAAAGTCTGGAGTAAAATCCTTGCCCTTGTTCCATAGACGGTACCTTTTCTATAGCTCTCATCCTTAGTAAGTGGTCTATTTGCTCTAGAGCATTTGTCTTTTGATTTGGAGGTAGGTTTGGCATTCCTCTCTTCCTTGGTAGAGTATGGAAGTGAAACATGTAACCTTTGTCTATTGTCTGCAAAATCCATTTGTCTCCTGTAATGTAATGCCAGTTTACTGAAAATAAGGCTAGCTTTCCACCTAAGGGTGCTTCTAGTTGTTCCCTGGTAGGCGGTTTCAGAGCCAAGTCACTGTGATTGTCCTGTGGAAGTGGTAGTGGCTGGATCTGTGGCAGCACTTCTCTGGTTGTTAGGCTGCCACTGACGTCCCCTGTAGGCACCTCTGGATTGACCTCTGCCTCTTGGGTGCCTATTCCTGCCTCTCTGTGCTCTGTTGGTGTCTGGAAAGGACCAATTCTTGGAAGGCCAGTTCCTACTAAACCTCGGAGGCTGGACCTGTAAGAAATCCTTGACTGTCTGGACAGATTTCGCTTTCTCTTCCACCTTCTTCAACACTTGCTGTGCAGGGGAGCCAAACAAACTGTGTTTTTCCATGGGAGCATCTAGGAGCTTTGACTTTACATGGTCTGGTAAGGATTGCTCTTTTAACCATGCATGCCTTCTGATCACTGTACCAGTCATAGCTGATCTAAAGGAAGCCTCCAGTGCATCATAGCCGCATTTTAAGGAATGATTACTGACCTGCTGAATGTTATGTACCATTTCCTGAAGGGACTTTCGGTCTAAAGGTTCAGGCGAGGACAGTTTTTTAGTTAGCTGATCTAACATAAATTCCTGATACTGAATCATGTGGAATTGACAGTTTAAGGCCCTAGCCGAAAGAGTAGCAGAAGTATAAACTTTTTTACCCCATCTCTCTAAGGCCCTAGATTCTCTTTCAGAGGGGAGGGGGTTTTTGGCAGAGGCAGCTGCTACAGCTTTGGGGCCCTGTGAAATAGTTTCAGGATCTGCAATAGGGGCCTTATACAAGTGATAATGAGTGTCCGGAACCCTGTAGTATCTGTCGGGCTTAGCAGGGGCCGGAGGAAGAGAGTCAGGAGCAGTACAAGCATCATTAAATGCATCATCCACAACTGTAAGTACTGGAGGAGTGGCTAAAGGCCTATGCTGTGGCAAATGTAAAAAGGTCCTAAGCCTTTTCCTAGAGTCTGAAAAATCCTGGCCCTGCCATTGAAATTGTTCTCTCATAGCATGCAAGGTTTCCCCAAAAGAAAATTCTTCAGGAGGAGAGGCAGAAGGAATGGAGTCTTCTGCATCAGAGTCCTCATATGGAGAATAAAGGCCTTCTGGAGGGTTTGTATTTTCTGAATCATCAGAAGAGTAATCTGTCAGGGGGCTCTGCTCTAGGCCTCTTCTCTGGAGGGGGGTGAGAGGCCCTGTCAGGGTGAGGCTGGGATCCCCTGATCAAAGAAATGAGATCCTCTGCTAGACTAAGCATTTGAGTACTAGAGCTAGGCCTGTGAGAGGGGGTTTTAGCAGGCACGGTCTTTGTTGATTTAGCTGCTTTAGCCCTGGTAAAAGCCTTAATTGACATGGATGCAGGGGGCCTAGCAGCTCCACGTGCAGGAGTAGATATATCTAAAGGGATAGTATCTGATAAATCCTGAGAACCTGTAAGAGCAGGTGGAATTTCAGTAGCAGATTCAGCCATGCTGGAAGAGGCCTCGGTTGTAGGAGGCATGCTTTCGGCCGAAGGAATAATCGAGGACTCGGTTTCAGCCGAAACCGAGACACTCGCGGTTGGCTTAACCGCGGTTTCAGCCAAAACCGCGGACCGCGAGTGTCGGTCCTTTTCCTTACGCTTTTTAGCTAATTGTGAAGTCGGAGTCTCCGACGACATGTTGTAAGCAAAAGCGGAGCCGAAAAACTCCTCTGCAAACTCCAACCGACGTCTAAGTGTTCGTCGGTTGAAGGAAGCACAGGCTAGACAAGCTGCTACGTCGTGGTCTGGGCCTAAACAAGGTAGGCAGTAAGAGTGGAAATCTTTATGAGGTATTTGTTTCCCACAAGTTAAACAGTTATTCACTTTTTCTGACATCGGCTGAGGCAAGAAAGAGTCCCCAACGGGGTACTTAGCTTTTTAGAAGTCTTCGGTAGTAGCAATCTCTGGTTCTGACCGACCGGCACTTGCGAACAGCTTCTGCTTCGGGCGCCACGCGGCAAGAAAGACTGAGGAAAATGGTGTCGGCTGATGCCTTTACACCTGGTTAACAGCAGCTATGACGTCGGGTGAAGTGCGACATCAGCCGAGGCCAGACCCAGACTTTGGAATCCGGCCGACCGAAGGGCTGCCTGAGGCAGGACAACCCATTTGTTAGGACTGCAGATGCATCCTTGAAGGACATCGTCTTACCCAAGATATTCTACAACCTCAATGGCTACAATATACACTCTAGTCTATTAGTGTTTTAAGTTGATGAAACCACACCCCTGAGTTTCCAAATGTGGAACTGGTGATGCAATATAAACTGTATAAAAGACCATTTCTTTTACCACAAAGAAAAATTAGCGCAGTGTCTTATATCAATTTTAACACAGTCCAGAAGTGCTTTCTTTGAGTGTCCTTCTTCTGGATTCGGTGTTGACAAGCTTATTCTGGAATGTCTTTTTATTTGCCTACAGCATATTTCCCCAAACTGCTGTTCTAAGCACAAACTCTACCTGTACTGAGAGGTCATCTTCTCTGAGTAACAGGGCTATAGACCTCTTTTTTATACACCATTTTATAACAGCAATTACTCACTAGAAGCAATTCCTGCGAGAGGTTCCCTTGCTAATACAAAAATGTATCTGTCTTAAGGAAACAATACTATTTACAGTATTACAGCCATGTTATTTACATTACATCATATCAGTTTTACAACGCTTTGGCACTTCACAACTATCACTCCGTGGAACATTTGACCTCCCCCAGCTTTAAAACATCATTTTCAGGCTCACAAGATGGACTGCAAGCCCTAGACAGGCCATCTGCATTGTGGTGGGTTAAGCCTGACCGATGCTCAGATGGCTTAGTGGTTTTATATATATATATATATATATATATATATATATATATATATATATATATATATATGTTTACAGAAAACTTAAATGGTTTAAAGTGAGTGCTTACCTAAAAACAGTCTATGAATTACGTAAAGTTCCTGCAAGCAAGATCATACTTATTGACACAACGGCACATATCTGACTACTAAGCATTCATCTGGCAATTGGCAAAGACGATTAATGCTGTTAATCAGCTGCTTCTTGTAGTCAAGGGTACATGGCTCATTTCCTTCAACCTCACCTTCTGCGTTACTCTGAACAAGTCATTTAATCATACATAGCTCCCGAGACATTCCGGGAAAAGGGTCACTTACTCCTAGTGGGCTTACTCAGTTAACAAATGAATTAAACATGTAAATAAACACCTCTTGGTAATGGAATACCAAATCTTGGCTCTGATTAGCTTGCAACTTCAAAAGTTAATGTAGTGCTCCTTTTCCGCTGTGTCCGGTGAAACCACCGCATCTAAGCATACCACTGATACTTCAGTATGAATTATAAAAGGGTTTACTGAAAATTGGGAATAGTAAAACAGGTTCTAAATATAATACCTCTTTCAAATGTTTACTTTAAGAGGCAATGTCCTGTTAGTCAAATCTGTAAGAAGGCATGCATGCTATAGATGCAAATCAGGATGCAAATTTTAAATACTACCCAGATAACCCCCAAGAGTGACGTCACCTATACTTTATGGACCTGAAAATTCTTCCTGTTACATATCCTAAACATTTTACCATTGTTATGCCTAACTTGCTCTTGGAGGCATTAACTGTCAAACTGGATTGTTAGAGAGTCTAAAATAACAAGATGGGAGTCCTAATCTTCAGAATATATTATGGTATAGTCATTTGAAATTGACTGTGTTCATTAAGATTTGAAAGCTCATATGGACACCATGCATCCGAAAAGAAAGGATAATATACTTAAACAAGCCGTCGGAAGTTGAGAAAAATTTCTTCACTATGTTCCGCTGTAGAAGTGAATTTCCAGTACCCCTTTATTAGAACTAATTTGGTCAAGAATCTTGCTTTCCCCAAATGTCAAATTTTCAAATGCTGTTCAACCTAAAAAAACATTACAGAACTCGTACCTCTCAATCTCTTAGAGCAAAAAATCTGGACAAAGCCATAAATAATGAGGGGACAAAGGACCAAAAATAGGGACAATTTTTAAATATTGCTCTTACAAACTTAGAAAGTTGATAGAATAAGGTTTTACATTAGCATGATTTTTCTGAAAGGTATGAAATCTGAAACTCAAATGTCAGTATTTTCTGACTTCAATCATTAATGACTTGCAAATCATTAGCCAGAAAACTGTAATGTTATGAGAAACAGACCAAATGCATGAGTCAAAAATCTGTGACATTCTTTGATAATATGGACAGTTGAGAGGTATGGCAGAACCTGATAGTTCCATTCCATCAGGCTTTGAAGCTGACATTTGGGAGTGTTTGACTTGCTTTTTGATTCGTTTATCTAGTCTATCTTAAATATTTTGTACTTTCTCTTTTAGTCTTTTTACATAATTATGGCTTTCTGCAAGGTTTGAAGTTAAACAGTTAAAAGAGGTATTATGTTTAGAAGTCGTATCAGTGGTACACCTAGGTGCTGTGGTTTCACCAGATACAAAGGGAAAGAACACCACATGGTTTTGATAAGTTTCAAATTAGATTTTTTGTCTGCCAGGGATGTATAAAAACTTATTTATTTCTTAAGAAACTCCCTTATCTCTTATTTCTGTGTCTCAGCCAGTGTAGCACCTACCTACAAAGCAGGCACCAAAGTCAGATTTCTTTTTCTGCAGGCTCTAAGGTCTGTCCTTCTTTCCACAGCTTTGGAATGCTGACATTGCATATGTGTTCTAGCTTTCTTTTACTAGTCTGTTTAACCTTGTAGTTTACATCATTTTGTTTTTTTTTCAACCACTTACAATGGACTCTGCTGTGTAGCCAAAAACTTGCACATCTCTGAATCCCATAGTCCATGTTTTCCTGTTATATGCCTCTTGCGTGCCCTGGGCTCCTTCTATACGTTCTCATATGATGCGTATCACCATTTTTAGCCTATCATTTGGGATAATGTTCTCTAACCCTTTTATTTTTTTCTCTTTTTTCCAAGTTTCTCTGGCAATGTCTAACCATCCATGACGGTGTCTGTCATAATGACTCAACAGGAATGAACTCTCTCGAGGATAGTGATACTTCTTTAATGGCAAACTGGAGGTATGTTATTAACTGGTGCCAGTTTTTATCATCTTCCGTAACAACCCATCTGTTTGCAGATAGTACACTGAGATTTTCAACTGTTTGTCTTTAAAACCTTGGCAAAGCTGGTAAATTATTCTGTGTATAAATGGAGACCCGTAATCACTAAGTATGCAGTCATAAGAAAGGTCTAATATATTGGCGACTTAAGAGTTGTTATATTGTAAACTGCTGATGGAAGCAGTGGTAGTTTTGAATCTAGCATGTGTGATAAAAGAATTACCGGGATTGTTAAATGCTTCACAGGCTAAATAAAGTTTAAAGCTGTGTCTTGAATTTTTACTAACCCTTTTAAAGTCAGCACATGCTTCTTTAAGTCTAAGGTAAATCAAAGAAGATGAAGACATCAGAGAAAGTGCAAAATGATTTTTTTTCTGTTACACAATATATTGATCTGCCTGCCTCATTCATCATTTAGGCCCACAGTATTTCTTTTGTTTAATGAGTAAATCCACCGTCAACTGACCCTTTTCAGGAGTGATCTGGGACTACCGTTTGATTAAGTTTCTTGCTCAAAGTTACACAAGTGGCAAATAAAGACCGAGGAAATCAAACTGTGGACAACAGGAAGTGGCTACTTAAAAGAGCCCACGGCCTTAATGTGCTGTGTTAACTGCCACACGGTTCAAACCTATCCCCTTCAATTTTGATAATGTTGCTTGGTAAAATATGAAAAAATGCATTTTACTGTAATAAATATTTCCAACACTGATCTTTTCAAAAAACATTAACTAGTCCAAGGACAGTAACTCATTTCTAGCAGCCACCTAATTGGCATAGTGAAGTTACACAATTCATAGAGAATAAAGACATTTTCCTAATAAGATTAAGTACTGACAAGAAGCATATACCAGACTGTGACATCATAAAAGTCCAGGTATGCATTTTGCAATACCTAGATACTCAGTATGGAACACTTGCTTAACTTGCATTGCATGTAATGTTGAAAAATATGTATAAATATTCTACCATTTAGACTGGCACAGTGATGGAGTGGAGAGTGTTGTCACTTCATAGCAATAGGTTTGCCGGTTCGATTCTCGGCTGGGGTGCCTTTTGTATGCAGTCTACATGTCCTCACGTGTTCACGTGAATTTTCTCCAGGTGCTCTGTGTTCCTCCCATATTCCAAAGATGTGAAATAGGTGGATTGGACAATCTAAATTAGCCACAGATGTGAGTATGTGGCATGGATAAAATACCATGACAGGGATAGTCACCCAGAGGTGTAAACCTTTGCTCCAGATGATTGTCAATGTTGAAGTGACATCCTGACCCCATGTACAAAAAAAGGGGGGGGGGTGGATGTATTACTTATTTAATTGCTCTCCTAAAATCAGATTTAAACCCCCCACTCTAGCTTACCAGTGATGTTTATTAACCTGTGGCCCCCCCTGCATAATGAGATTATCTTTCCAATATTCTGATGATCACTCCGTACAATGTTACGACTACAATGTAAAAGAACAGCCCATGTGCAGTGTTGGGACCCAAAGCATACCTTGAGGCTGGCAAGGCCCAGAGTGGATGTTCAGGATAATAACTCCCAAGACAGCCCCAGTTTGTGTCATTTTGCACATATTTTCATAAGTAAGTCCATCATCTCCACAGACAGGTTCCTTCTTAGGGAGGCAGCTCTCTGGTCTGTCGATTAAAGCAGCCCGACGAGTTCTGGGGTTCACACGACATACTCTGTCCAAGTCATTTTGAACTTCTCTGCAGGGGTCTGAAAAACAAAGAAAGATAAATCAATAATACAGTACAGCTGTATTTATTTTAGGTTGCTTATTTACTTGGAGGAAATGTTTTTTCTCCTTCAGCCTTCTTGACTTCCCATGTTTTGAGCAGACAATTTCAGGAAACCCTGCAATGCCACATTTTTCACAATGAAATCAAAGAAAATTGGTATCCTCTGATTTTGGTATTTTAAATGGGTGATGGACAATCAGATGACAGCTATAATTTTGCAGATTTAGACAAATTTCATTTACAATGAAAATGAATTCTGGGATGACGGAAATTATATTTCCCTGAAGATGTGCAGCATATGAGGGATGTTGGGGGCTTTACCCCCCCCCCCACCACCACCAACTGAGAAACACTATTTTTTTAAGTTTTCTAAATGTCATTTAGTTATTTCTTTCAAAACCACATAGCATAGCTGACTTGCACCTGTTCAGAATTGCATGTACATGCCTGCATCGTATTAAATTATACCATAATATTCCTTCCACAACTGCATTCTCCAATACCAAGTCAGTAGTGTTTCAAGGGTACATTGTGTCCTCTCCCAGTGTCCTGCCAAGAAAGGACGACTGGTTGTGACCTCTCCATCCACCCTTCATTGCTGACCCACAAATATTTCACGCACACTCATTTGGCATCACAACAGTGGTTATAACAGTCGCCATCGACTCTGTACCTGCATGCTGGCATTGAATTTGTTCTACTTTTCACTTTTACACACAATGCAGTAATAGAGGAAGTCCTAACCCCACCCTCCCACACAAGTCCCTCAATATTCCTTCTTTCTCCAGAAATGAATGTCAGCTTTTTAAAGCAGTACAGAAAGAAAATGAGAACATGTACATGGATTTCTTAAGTTGTAAAAGTTAATGTTGTTGTGTCTTTCGGCTTTTCCTGGTTAGGGGTCGCCACAGTGGAACTCCGGTCTGCTAATGATTGGCAGTAAATTTTTACGTGCCGAGTTTCCAGCCCTGACGCACAACCTTCAACGAAGGTATGCCCATTAACACATGTCTCCACACAGAATACGCTCTAGCTGAGAATCGAACAGGACAATGTCTTACTGTGAGGCGACAACACTACAGCAGCACCACCACCGTAGTAAGCCAAGTTAATAATTGTCATTATTCTCCTGAGCAAATGTCCAAGGTAACCCCATGCCCACATGAGAAGTGCTAATTGAACTTCTGAGCATGTGTTTTCTGTGTTTTTCACTATCTGATTCCAACCTTTTGAATTTTTTAACAGTTAACTGGCCAAATGTATAAGGGTGAAATAAGATGCAATATTTTTTAGCAGAGCAAAGGTCAAGCACATCTTGAAAGTCAGTGAGACCTTCTTCAGGACCACTGACAGTTATTTGAAACAGAAGGCTAATCATTTTAATCAAGTTCATCTCTTACTCCAAGTGTGCTAATAGGCCCACTAAAAAGCAGCGTAAATCATGCTCTTTACACTGTTTTTAGAAAACATCCAAGCTAAAGCGGTAAAATAAGTGTTACAAGCAGAATGTGCTAACACTTTGTAAATGTAAATTTGCCTGTTTACAGATCAGTGTCACAGAGAACACACATACCCTGGAAAGTCCACACCTTGAAAAGGAGGCGATGATTAATTTAGGGTCTTTTTTTTTGGCTCAGCAGTCAGTCACCCCCCCCCCAATACAGTAGACTTTAGGTGTTCTCCAATAATCTTCCTGTGTTAATATTATGCCAGTGTTGTGTGACTTTCAGCAGATAGCCAAAACAAAAGAAAGGTGATGAGGGGAAGACATTGCAGGTGGATTACACAGGCTATTTTATAACCAAGCAGTTGGATAAGGAAGAAGAGATGTACAGGTAGTAAAATAAGATATTAACCGTATTAACAGCTCTGAGAAGAAGCACTTCATTACTTAACTCTGGGCTTTCATACTTTGGGAATATCTCCCTCTAATAATGGCCTACAAAATTTGCTTAATTCTTAATCAGTGTCTTTGAGATAACAATAACATCACTGGTTTCAAAACACTGTTTTCCAAATACTTCAGAAAAGGCTCCAACTTGAAAATGCTGCCTGATTTTCAGAGGTAGAAATGTAAGAATTATTATCATAATTTAATTCAAAATCATAAGGAATAGTTGAAACAAAACAGAAAAATGCTGCAGATAATACACTGTAATGAAGTAACAAAATCATTTTTTAGACTTTCAAGATAAAATACTTTGGCCTTGAGGGTGCTAGACAGCACTGTATCTGCATTAATTCTTTCCACTATGCCACCCCCCCAAAATATCAAGTGGCTTAAGACTCAACTTGATTAAAACTTCCAGAATTAATTGCAATTAATTTATAAAATTAATAAATAAGGATATAGTTAACCTACAAACTCTCAACCCATGCCAGTTTGGATTCATCAAGGCCAGAACCTGCTTAATTAACCTGGTCTGCTTCTTTGAGAAGGTTACTGAAGCAATGGATGAGGGCAAACCAATACACACTGTATATTTAGACCACACAAATGTGATTAATGTCATCCCGCACTCAAGTTTGGTAAATAAAGTCTCCCAGCTAAATATGAATCCCTACGGAACTCAGTGGATAATATATCTGCACACAAATAGAAATTAGGGTGGGTGGCTCTACCACCTCCAAAATTCTCACTATCAGTGTCCACCGGGTTTCAGTCCTCGGGCCACAAACGCTCAACCCAAGCCAGTTCAGATTCATCAAGGGCAGAACCTCGCTAGTTAACCTGGTGAACTTCTTTAAGAGGGCACTAAAGCTATGGATGAGAGCAAACCAATACAAGCCACATATTTAGACTTCACAAAGGCAATCAACACCATCCAACACTCAAGTTTTGTAAATAAAGTCTCCCAGCTAAATATGAATCTCTGTGCAACTAACTGGATAGCAAATCTGCACACAAATAAAAATTAGGGTGGGTGGCTCTACCACCTCCAAAGGACTCAACTACAGTGTACCCTTAGGGTTCAGTCCTCGGGCCACTCCTTCTTGGCATTTAATTCTCAGGGGGTCAAGGCACATATTAAGGGTTTACGGCTGACCATGTTTGCAGACTACCACAAAAGAAGTGCCATCATAATCCCCCCAGAGGAAATCAAAATTCACCAAGAAGGACTTTTCCAAACTCATGGCTGGTGTCAAAACCATGAACTAAAACTATATGCTAGGAAATGTATAAATCTTTCCTTTGGCAAGCATTACTTACCTTGTAACTATCACATTGACAACACATTCCTGAAAGTTGATCCCATAGTAAGGGATCTGGGAAAGTACAGTTGTGTATACTGATCATAAATGTAGATGTTCGAGTGTATTCACTGTTGCAGTCATCACCTGTGGGTTATTCCTGCTGTGGTAGCCCTTGGTCGGCCCGAATACCAGATTCAATGTTTTTGTGCGCCACAAAGCAGAATAATCAGATTCCTCAGACTCTTGGTCTGTCATACTTTCAGGAGAAGGATGCCTTTTCCTTTTAGGAGTGGGGACCTGAGTACCTCGGATAAAAGAGATGAGATCCTCTGCCATTTTAAGTATTTGAACTTGGGGTGGGGGAGCAGTAGCAAGATGGTGGCTAGAAGCAGATTTCCTAGGAATGGCCTGGCTTCTAGGCCTGAGAGAATCCATCGGTCTCTGAGAAATGGAAGTCGGATGCAAAGACGTCGTTTTTTGTCTAGATTCGGTCTCCTCAGAAGCCGGTGCCTGCATCACGGCTCCAGACCCAACCAAGGCAGAGACAGCCAAAGGCTCAGAAGACAAAGTAGCTTTCTGTGGCATACCAGACTCTGAAAGGTTCTTGGCAGAGGCCTACATATATAGCAAGTTGGGCATCAGGGGCTGCAAAAGCGCCTCACTGAATTCCGGAGAACTGACGACTTGCCTAGAGGTAGCATTGTTGGAAGGCTTACCCTTGTGTGGCCTGTCTCTGTCTTTATTTATACATTTTTTCAGAATATCCACAGGCTGTTGGCTGAAGGATGCCATATCGGAATTCGAAGGCGGAATACGAGAATAATTGTCTACAAAAAGAGCTCTATGGCAAATGGTTCTCGCATTAAAGAGTGCACAGAACTGGCAACGAGGAACATCGTGGTCTGGGCCTAAACAACTGATGCAGTAAGAATGAAAGTTTCAGTGTGGGATCTGCTTTCCACAGGTGAGACAATTGTTAACTTTTTCAGACATTGGTTATAGCATGAAAAAAGGGTCCCCAACAGGGTACTTAGCTTTAGACATTTTCTGCTGAAATTCAACTTCTGGTAGCGACCGACCAGCACTTGTGTGAACTGCTTCTGCTACGGGCTCCATGGCAAGAAAGACTGACAAAATGATGTTGGCTGCCTTGCTTTATAGCACTAAAGACCTGACATCAGACTACAGGTGACGGCAGCCAGTGCACAAAAACAATAGCTCTGGTATTTGGGCCGACAGATGGCTACTACAGCAGGGATAACCCACATGTGATGACTGCAACAGTGAAACACGAAGAACATCCTATGTGAACAATGGGCTTGGGCTGTGCCTGCAAAAAAATCTATTATGATCAGTGTATTTTTCCAGCAAACAAAATAAATAAATAAACAAATAAATTAACTGTCTTTTGATCACCCCTTAGCCATTATGGTAAGGAAGTCTTTTTTCACCGCACAGGTATGGTGTTTAGGTCTGGGAATATAATAATTCCACTGTAATCACCTTATCATGAGGCCGATCACTGAATACAAAGCCCCATTCTGTATGTAACTGCCTTCTTGTCACAACTGCTTTCTCACTTCTTCTCCTTCTTCTTTCAGCTTTTCCCGGTTAGGGGACGCCGCAGTGGATCACCTGTCCACTCATGATTGGCAGTGGAGTTTTATGGTGTTGAGGTGCCATCTTGGCACCCAACATTCCACAGAAGGCACACACACGCACGAACTCACGCCTAGGGCCAATTTAGAGTGTCCAATCCACCTAGAGCATATCTTTGGGATGTGGGAGGAAAATGGAGCATCATGAGGAAACGCATGTAACCACAGGAAGGACATGCAGACTCTGCACAGAAGACATCCCAGCTGAGGATCGAACTGGGAGAACTTCTTGCTGTAGGCCTAAATCAAAAAAATTATACAGACCATCTCAAATCCTTGTCTGCATTCTTAGTATCATACAGGCTGTTAAGCGATGACCTTAGCTTTGAATATAGAGTCTCAAAAGACCTTATCCTGCTTGCCTTATTACACATTCTTAAAACCAGTGGTAATGTGAACAACCATATAAGGGATAGTAATCTCTTTTGCAATATAAACCGAACATAAAATAACTCCTCTATGGATGAGAAACCACAGATGCATCCTTGGTCTAGCACCTTTGTCTCTCATAATTAGTATCAACAAGTAAATGCCCAAAGTATCCTTGTTCTGCCGACCTGTCAGTTATTTGCTTGAAGAATACAAGGGCAAAAAACTACCATGGGAATATAAGGCTGGGCCTCTTAAAGACCCTCACAGATCAATAGCCTTGTAAGTACCTATGAACCTATTAACCTAGTAAAAGTTGAAGCTTCATCCCTTTTAAAAAATCCAGGTTACCCCCCCCCCCCCCCGGACCCAGCATACTCCCTGCAACTTAAATATACGAACTCCCATCGTTGCACGACAGGGAGGAAAAGGAGAAGCTTTCTTAACCCCAGGCTATTCACACAAAAATAGTCGTACCATACAACCAAACCAGAGTTGCACAAAAAAGATGAAGAGTCTTGTCTGGACAACTGAAATACCTGAATGAAGGCATCCAGACCCATAAATCCACGGTGTGTGCATGTACATACCCTTCTATACATCTATATATACATAAGTATCCATCTATATGTGTGTGCATATATCTATATGTGTGTGTGTGTGTGTGTATATATATATATATATATATATATATATATATATATATATATATATATATATATACATACACAGTGGACATAAAAAGTTTACACACCCCTGTTAAAATGCCAGGTTTTTGTGATATAAAAAAATGTGACCACAATAAATCATTTCAAAACTAACTTTTCCCACCTTTAATGTGACATATAACCTATACAATTCAATTGAAAAACAAACAATTCTGTTAGGGGGAAAAAATATAAAAAATAAAAAAACATACAATACACTGGCTGCATAAGTGTGTACACCCTTAAAATATAATTTTTTGTGTGTGCACACCTCTTAAACTAATACTTTGCTGAAGCACCTTTTGATTTAATTACAGCATTCAGTCTTCTTGGGTAGGGGTCTGTCAGCATGGCACATCTTGACTTGGCAAAATTTGCCCACTTTTCCTTGCAAAAGCGCTTCAAATCTGTCATACTGTGTAGGCATCTCTTGTGCACAGCCCTCTTCAGGTCACCCCACAGATTTTCTATTGGGTTTAGGTCTGGGCTCTGGCTGGGCCATTCCAAAACTTTAATTTTCTTCTGGTGAAGCCATTCTTTTGTTGAGTTGGATGTATGCTTGGGGTCACTGTCATGTTGAAAGGTAAAATTCCTCATCTTCAGTTTTCTGGCAGACGCCTGAAGGTTTTGGGCCAAAAGTGACTGGTGTTTGGAACTGTCCATAATTCCCTCCACCTTGACTAAAGCCCCAGTTCCAGCTGAAGAAAAGCAACCCCAAAGTATGATACTGCCACCACCATACTACACCGTGGAGACGGTGTTCTTTTGGTGATGCAAAGTGTTGTTTTTGCGCCAAACATACCTTTTGGAATTGTGGCCAGAAAGTTCAACCTTGGTCTCATCAGACAAGAACACATTTTCCCACATGCTTTTGGGAGACTTGATGTATTGTTTTGCAAATTTTTGTCGAGCCTGGATGTCTAGGTAAGAAAAGGCTTCTGTCTTGCAACCCTACCCCATAGTCCAGGCATATTGGGAGGGCAGCCTAATGGTTAAGGGGTTTGCTTTACAAATACAAGGTGCAGGGTTTGAGTCTCACAAGGGATAATTGGCTAGGCTTAAAATGGCTCGCAAGGGCAGTTAGCCTAGTACTAACCTATGATATCTGACATGGCTTAGTGGTAAATCACATTGTATATGGTGTGCAGGGTCCTGGGTTTGAGCCTTGAATAGGGTGTTTATTTGGAGGGAGGGTGACCTAATGCTTAAAGTTTTTCATAGGTAGGTACTAGGCTATTGGCCCTAGGGCCTATATAAGCCTAGCCAAAGGTACCCTGGCTTTCGCCACCCAAGAAAATTATCTTCCTGTGCCACTGTCGAGCAGAGCCACAGAAGTGATCCCCGGGGTGAATTTCCTATCTCCCATCCAATCATCAAGACTTTTCTTGAACAGTGCTAATGAGGAGCTTTGTTTGATATAGATAGGTAGTTTGTTCCAGAGTATGTGAAGTCTCTGGGACAGAAATCTATCCCTCCAGCATGTTCTGTTTATTGTGGTGATGAGGTTTAGGTCCCTAGAGCATGTAGCTCGTAGGGATTGGGATTTCTTTAAGTAGAGCATGTCTAAAAGCTCTGGGTTTGACATAGCTTTGTGTGTTAGGCAGAGATTGCCTCTGTGTAGGCGATATGCAATGGAGTAAAGCTGCAGTTTTTTGAGACGGTCTGCATAGGGCATCTCTTTGAGGCCGGTAATCCTCTTTGTGAGGTATTTCTGTGGCCTTTCCAGTTGTTGTAGATGTCTTGTGAAGTACATACCAAAAGGGGCATTGCACTCTATAATGGGTCTGAGTGACGAGTAGAGGGGAACAATGACCTCTTTTTTCCTGGATGAGAAACCTTTTGTGATGAGGTGTGCCACATAGAAGGATTTCCTGACTACTGTGGCGATGTGATTATCAAAGGAGAGACTACTGTCCACCTGTGTCCCAAGGTCTCATCACACTTTCGGTGTTAAGTAGACTACCACCTATGTGGTAGTTCATGGGTACTGAGTTTTTACCAAAAGGAATGGCAATGCACTTTTTGGCATTGAGCTTGAGGCCATGCCTTTGACACCAGGCATCTGTCTCAGCAAGGCCCTTTTGTAGGATGTCCACATCTTTTGGAGTTTTGATTATGGCTCCTAGTTTGCAGTCATCTGTGAACTTCATTAGCCAAAGACCTTCTGTGTTGGCCTGTACTTCAGAGAAGTAGATACCAAACAGGAGAGGACCCAGGACTGAACCCTGTGGTACTCCACTTGTCACTGGTCTGAAGCTGGATTTGGAGTCTGCTACTTTCACAGTGTGGGTTCTGTCAGTGAGCCAGTTGGCAACCCATCTTGTGACATAGGGATTTATACCTAGTTTAGTGAGTTTATCTATAATTCCAGAATGGGGGATGGTGTCAAAAGCCTTGGCGAGATCTAGATAGGCTGTGTGAACCACCTTACCCTCATCTACGGCTTTGGTGACTGCTTCAAAGAAGTCTATCAGGTTTAGGAGACATGATCTGCCTTTTACAAACCCGAACTGGGTGGGGTCCTAAGTTTGGAGATTACCAATGTCATTGTTTATAAGTTCCATGATGATACGCTCCATAGCCTTGCAGACCAGGCTCGTTAGGCTAATTGGGCGGTAGTTTCCGGGGTCTGTGGTGGCTCCCCCTTTGTGGAGTGGGATAACTGTCGCTGTGCACCATTCAGTGGGCACATAGCCTGAGGTGAGGCTATGATTGAACATGGTACTTAGGTGGGGTGCCAGTTCATTCTGTAGTTCATGTAGAACACAGCCTGGGATGTCGTCAGGTCCCATGGATGCTGTGTTCTTGGCTTTGGATAGTGTGTTTTTTACCTGTGCAGCCGTGATTACAGGAACTTTGCATTCTTCTGGTATAGAGATGGGCCTTTTAGGGGTTGACAGAGGGGTAAAGTTAGCACTGAACCTATCTGCCAGGATGTTGGCAATATCCGTTGGTTCTGTATATTTAGTGCCATTGTGCTGTAACTCAGATCAGATCTGAGTGTTGCCATTGAGATTCTTGACATAGCTATAAAATGCTTTGTGGTTGTCTTTAGAGTCAGTGGCAATTTTGTTTTCATAACTAGCTTTGGAGGATTTTATGAGGGATCTTAGCTTCTTACTGAAGCTGACCAGGAAGTTTCTCCAATCATGGGATTTTACTCTTTTTTGCAACAGTTTTTTTCTTCTGTTGTAGAGATTGTTTATGGCAGAGGGCCACCAGATTGGCTTCCTTTTTTTGGAGGATAGCATCTTGGTTCTGTTAGGGATTGCACGATCCATGCACTCATGTAAGTGCTTATAAAGTGCATTTGTGTAGGATTCAGCAGTCATACCTCTATTGTCCGTCAGCATGGGTGTTGTGAAGTTTGCCAATTCTGTCATAAGAAGCGTGAAGTTGGCTTTGGAGAAATTTTTTACTGTGGTTTCCCTAATGGGGGGTGGGGGAGGGATGTGGATGTCTAGGGTGATTAGCTTATGGTTGGATCTGACCAACGAGGAACTGACCTTGCCCATGTTGGTAATAACCAGGTCTAGGATATTGCTGCCCCTGGTGGGGGTGTGGATAAGTTGATCCATGGCATTGGAATTTATGAATTCCAGAAAACGTTGAGCACAAGAGTTGGTACACGAGTAATTTTCCCAGTTAATGGTAGGGTAGTTGAAATCGCCCATTATTAGGGTGTTAGGTTGTACCCTAATATTTTCCAGTGTATTAAGAAATGAGGAGTGGGAATCCTGGGGCATGGTGGGGGATCTGTAGAAAGCTACAATTTGGATTGCGGTCTTGCCCAGAGTTAGTTGCACTTGGATAATCTCGGATGCATTATGCTGAGCAACTAGCCTGGAGGTGTGGATATCCTTAATGAATATGGATACGCCTCCGCCTTTAGTGTTTCGGTCCAGGATAGGTGGCCGGAAGGTGTGGTATGAATTATAGCCTGGTAATGCAGGGGTACTCTCTTACAAACACAAGGTGCAGGGTTTGAGTCTCACAAGGGATAATTGGCTAGGCTTAAAATGGCTCGCAAGGTCAGTTAGCTTAGTACTAACCTATAATCCTATAAACCTATAAACCTATAATACAGGAGATTGGTGTCACGTGTAGTACACGACCCGTACTTGCCAGAAATTCCTGCAGCTCCTTCAGTGTTGCTGTAGGTCTCTTGGCAGCCTCCCCGATCAGTTTTCATCTTGTTTTTTCATCAGTTTTGGAGGGACATCCAGTTCTTTGCAACTTCACTGTTCTCCCACATTTTCTCCACTTTTTGATGACTGTCTTCACTGTGTTCCATGGTATATCCAATGCTGTGGAAATTTTTTTGTACCCTTCTCCTGACTCACACCTTTCAACAATGAGATCCCTTTGATGCTTTGTAAGCTCTCTGGGAACCATGGCTTTTTCTGTAGCAGGCAAATGAGTAAATGTCAGGAAAATCCTACTAGGATAGCTGAACTTAATTTTGGGTTAATCAGAGTCTCTTTAATTGATGTCAGGTTTGTACCCAAGAAGACTGAATGCTGTAATTAAATCAAAATGTGCTTCAACAAAGTATTAGTTTAAGAGTGTGCACACTTATGCAACCAGTGCATTGTACATTTTTTTATTTTTTATATTTTTTCCCCTAACAGATTTGTTTGTTTTTCAATTGAACTGTACAGGTTATAGGTCACATTAAATGTGGGAAAAGTTTTGAAATGATTTATTGTGGTCTCATTTTTTTGTATCACAAAAACCTGGCATTTTAACAGGAGTGTGTAAACGTTTTATATCCACTATGTGTGTGCAAATATATATATACATATATATATATATATATATATATATATATACATATATATAAAGTGCAGTACAGACAAACAGTGAAAAACAAAGAGACTTCTTAGTTACATGTAGTAAACTATTACATTCTAATAAAGTTAACACAATTATACAAACTAACTAAATGAGTCTAATAAACATACAAAAACATGCACACATATATATACAATATACATACATATATATAAACATGCAGAACAAATGGATGCACACACATATGTAGAGGCACACTTGTACTTTCACATATCTAACCGTAACATTATTATTTATTTATTTATTTGACATTTGTTAACCAGGTTAGTACAACTGAGCCAGAGGTCCATTTTCAGTGGAGACCTGAGGAGAAAAGCTCCAGAGATTTTACAGATACAAAGAAAATTTTGACACAGTTAACAGTTAATCAAACACAGTACAAAGGAAGTACTAGTACAATTAGGAGGTAATTACCTGTACAGAAATATGAAAAATAAGATAAAATAAAAAGTATAATAAGATAATTGTAATGTCAGCGATTTTGTTTTTTTTTTTTTTTTTTTTTTTTTTTTTTTAGCAAGCAGGTGAATAATAATGAAAGATACCCCATACCTCTATATCATGTAATGAGAGGAGTTTATTGGCTTGGGGTGGGGGGTGGGGGGGTGAATGATGTGCAGAGGGTTAGGTAGGGTCCTGACAGGGGCAAGACTTTATGTTAAGTAAATGTAGTCTAAGCTCTTTCTTGAAGTGCTTAGGGTAGGGGATGGTTCTTATATGTGAGGGGAGTTTGTTCCGGGCTTGGGCTACACTGCATTTATAAAGTAGTTTTCCATAGCATTATTTGGGTTTATATATGTCAAGGAGTTGTTGATTCGATGTTCGGAGAGTGCAGTTTGGGGTGTAACAGGATACCAGGGAGGAGAGAGAGAGAGAAGCAGGAAGTAGGTTTATATAGAACGGAGTGTATGATTTGAAATTGAGACATTTGGAGTTGTTGGGGAAATTCTAGCCATTTCAGTGAGTTCAGTACCAGGCAGTGGTGTGAGTTGTGTGGTAAGTTAGTGGTAAATGTGGCTACTTTGTGGCAGGTTTGTTGGAGTTTAGCTAAATATGTGGAGTGAATAGAGATGAGACTAGGGGCTGCATAGAGAAGGGAGGGAAGGAGGAGAGACTCAGCTAAGGAGAGTCTTACGTCTGAGTTAAGAAATTTCTTATTTCAGTATAGTTTTCCTAGTTTTTGGTGTTTTTTTAATATTTTGCTGAATATGCAGGTTAAATGTAAGCTCATGATCGATAATTGTGCCTAGGATCTTTGTGTGGGGTTCGGCTTGGATGGCGATCTTGTCAAGGGATGTGATGACAAAGGAATATTTATGGTGAGAGAGAGGTCGAGGATGGAATAGTAATAGTTTGTTTTTTTTTGGATTTAAGAACAGCTGATTTTTTTGGTGAGCCATGTTTCCACAGACAGGAAGGAGTCTTGGGTGTGTGTATGGAGGTCAGATATGTTGTTGGAGATGGAGAGGAGTGTAGAATCATCAGCATATTGAATGAGGGAGGATTGTTTACAGGATGTCTGGAGGTTATTTATGAATATATTTAACAGAAGGGAGGCCTATGATGGATCCTCGGGGGATGCCACATTTTATGGGTAAAAAGGAGGATCAGGAAGTGAGCCATCTGACAGATTGCTGCCTGTTGAAAAGGTAGCTGGTAAACCAAGTAAGAGAAGAAGCAGAGAGATTTAGATCATTGAGTTTAGACAGGAGTAAGGCATGGGAAAGGAGTGTCAAAGGCCTTGGAGAGGTCGAGGAAAAGAGAGGATATAAGCTTGTTGTTGTCTCTGGCCTCAGCTACTGTGTGGGTAAAAGTCAAAAGTGCAGTAGAAGTACTGTGGTTTGGTCTGAAGCCATGCTGGGTGTGAGTAAGTACATTTTCCTGAAGGAGAAAGTTAAGTAATTGAGTATGAATGCACTTTTCAAGTATTTTTGATATTGGGGAAAGTATGGCTATGGGTCTGTAGTTTGATGGGTCAGTGGAATTGCCACCTTTATGCAGTGGGATGGTGTAAAAGACTTTCCAAATGTCAGGGACGGTGGCTTCTTGGATGGATCTGTTTATGAGCAGGGATACAGGGTAGGCTATGGATTCAGCAGCAAGTTTGAGAGAAAGACAGGTGGTAGGTGATCTGCAGATGGAGAACAGGGTTTAAGCTTTAGGAGTAATTTAATATAGGCAGTGGAGACAGGTCTCAGGGAGAAGGGAGTATTGTTTGTTGGAGTAGGGGAGGTTGGAGAGGGGTTAGAATTTTGATTTGTGTGTGTAAGTTTCCGGATGGCATCAATGAAGTAATTGTTGAGGAGGGTGGCAGTTTCCTGAGGGGTATTGTTTGGGAATGGGGAGGGGGGTAGATGGGTTGCCGGGGTGGAGGATCTTGTCTAGGATGGCCCAGAAGTTTTGTGGGTTAGATACTTGGTCAAATTGGGATGAGTTGTAGAAAAATGTTTTGTCTTTAGTGACTATTTTTTTGGTGAGATTGCTTAGCTCTCTATAGTTTTGCACGAGGGAGGGTGTTTTGATTTTTGCCCAGGCTTTCGACTTTTGTGCATAAGAGCTCGGCTTTCTTTGGAGAGTCAGGGGGTATAATTGGCTTTAGTTTTGATTTTCCTGGTAGGGACTAGGGAGTTGAGAATATCTAGGAACATTTTATTAAATGTAAGAGCAGCTTCATTGAGAGGGAGTTGTCGGAGGAAGGACCAGCTTATGCTAGCCAGAGTGGAGTTAAATAAGTTGGCATTAAAGTTAGTGAGTTTATGACATTCTCGACAGGAGTGAGATTGGGGTGATTGAGGAGAGTATCTTGTGGGCAGATGGTCACTTAGATTGTCAGGTAAGGTGCAGGGGTTGTGGCAGAGGTGTGGGGTGTTTGTGAGAATCCAATCTAGGATGGGATTAACAGGTGAGGTTTTGTGCATGCGTGTTGGATGTGAAAAGTTGGAGGAATCTGTGTAAGTTAATGCAGAGTTATGGTGGGTCTGATGCTAACTTTGACCAATCAGTATTGACATCCCCGAGTGTGACTGTTTCATATTGTATGTTGTGGGACAGCCAGGACAGAATAAGTTCAAGGGTGGGTATATTATTTCCTGGAGGAATATATATGGGGGCAATGGTGAATTTTTTTATGGGAGTTTAGGGGGCAGTTGATAATAAGTAGTTCAGCCGAGGGGGGGGGGTGACTTCGGAATAGGGGTAGGAATGGTTATAGGTGAGAGGTTAAGATTGTTAGGGTAGAGAATGGCAGTGCCACCACCTCTTTTGGGGAGTCTGTCATTACGGTAGATATTACGTCAACAAAAATGTCACAGCAAACTGTACATGCACATGTGCCAATACTTTATTCTTCTGAGTAGGCAGTACTTCTGTTAATACTCAAATCTAACAAAAACAAATGATATGCTTTAACCTTAAGCATCAGGATATACATATATTATTTCTAAAAAAGAAATAATATTACAGTGTAGAATTAAAGAACGGTAAATTGTAATCCTGGCAATCTGACTTCAAGCCACATCAAATGTTTAGTTCTCCCCTATATACAGTGCAAGTAAGTAAAATGTTTAACTTCACTCTAATTGTTAATTATATCTGGAAACAGGATCAGGCATATCTGTGCCTTCCCTGCTTCATTTTTCTTTGTTGCATCTCTAAAGCCATAGTCCAAATATAATTCAAATTATATGGTTCTGCTCAACAGTTTCTGATTATCACTAAATGACAAGGTTATATAAAAAAAAAACAAGCCCCATAACAGCTCTACTATACCTAACAAGAAAAGCACATATTTGACACAACACACCTCATTATTAGTACAGTTTCGGTGGTAGGGTGACACGCAGCTTGTCTCATCACATGTAGCACTTTTCTGTCAAGAGCTGAAGCTATGCAAATGTGCCAGAAAAGACAACCTTGGTTAGATGTCTGCTTGACAACCTGCAATTAAAGACTACCCCCTCAAGCAACTTATTCACTCCATTAACTTCCACAGCTTGCAACTCACTTCTTTGCAATTAAAACATTAGCATCCACCTTTTGTAATTTTGTTTAAGCACTGCCTAAAAAGAATAAGCATTTTCATTTCTTTATTAACATAAAGTAATGCAGGCACTTATCTCAGAAGAACCTATAGATTATTTTGATATTATGTTTGCATAACTATCATATTTATTCTGTAACTACACTGCATTACAACCCGTCAGCCATTGTACATCTATATGTTCCATGCTTTTTTGCTTGGATCTTGGCTGAAATAGGTCATCAGACATGGCCACTCATCTGCATATCAAATAATTTTTTTCCAAAAATAATCATTTTCATCTGTCACATCTTGCAAACAACAAGAAAAGTGTATGCATTATGGAACTGAGTGTTAACATAAAACACTAGGATGTAAGCACTGTCCTGGAGGATACATCACAGTGTCCGACAGCCTTGAGAGGATCTAGGTTAATGTATCAAAAAAATGATTTGCAGAATACCACTCCATAGAGCCCACATACTTGAAAAGTACCAGCTCTGAACACCATTTTGAAAAATGCCCTCAATTAAAATATATTTATTTATCTTGTTTCTTCTTTTTTCGGCTTTTTCCCAGTTAGGGGTCGCCACAGCGGATCACTTGTCCGCTCATGATTGGCAGTGGAGTTTTTACTGTGTCGAGTTGCCAGCCCGGTGCCCAACCTTCCACAGAAGCCACACGCACACACTCACACCTAGGGCCAATTTAGAGTGTCCATATGTCCGAATGAGCAAAAGCCCATCTTCAGCGGATGCCCGGGGGAAGCTCCTGTACAGAAACAATAACAAATTCAGATACAAAAGCAGTTGCAAACAGAGAATAACAGCAATTATAGGAGATTTTTAAATACATAGAATACACTTAGAAGTTTAATTAAATACATAACAAAAGCCATTAGAGCTATGAAGTTTGAAATGAGGTGGGTCTCAGTACATGGGCAATAAGAAGCTAAAGGTAGCAGAAGGGGGGTCACAAAACAGCCATAGGAGCAAGAGAAACAAGGTGTAGAGAAGTGCAAGTCTGTAGCCAGGAGAATAGAGTGGTAAGTAGAGGAGTTATGATGAGCAGAATAGGAAGAAGTAGTTAGTTGATGGAAACAGCAGAATAAAGCTGTTAAGCTGGGCTTTTGGCATCAACAGCTTCAGGAGTTTTGTACGGTTTCTTTTAATGGAAAACATGACTTTAAATACTGCAGCATACACTCCCATCATGCAGTTTGTAACATCCCCTATATTTCCCAATATAAACCCTAAATCTAGCCCTAACCCTTACCCTTAAATATAACACCAACCAAGGCACCAAACATTAATCCTAAAGTCACCAACTTCACTGAGTACCGCAAATAGGCATTTGATGTCCATTTGATTTGATAAACCAAATTCTACCAAAAGATCTTGATGATACAGCTTTCGATGATCCAGTCCTTCATCAGCTGACATTCATTTTCATGTCTGATTTTTATGAAAGGATGGTGATAAGCAGTGCGTTTCATACTGATTATATGGCCTGTCTTCAGCATGGCCCCCTCTTTGGGGGTGATGACATCATACATAAAATGAAACTCCTGGAAGCCAGCCTTCATGTATTCTTATTTTCCTTGTCTGGCAATAGCAGAACCAGGATTCCACCATTTTCAGGTGAAACAGCACTCTGAAATAATATCATCCACATAAGTCAAAGATGATTTAGGCAACAACTATTTATGTCACCATGGCAGACCATAATGAGCAAAGTTCCTAGCAAATCTCAAAAGAAAATTATACATCCAGGTCATGACAAAACCCACATACACCAGTCTGGTTTTGGGAGTGCACAGTTTCTCTCATTATTATATGACACAGGCACCATATGTTTCTGTGATTGCATGAATTTGTAATGCCATTACACTTACACCAGCACTGTGTAGTTCTTCCTTTGCTCAGTTAGAGTAAGATATTACATTACACAAGCATTTCATATTTCTGGAACTGCACAGTTGCATGTTATGATACTATTCAGTCACAGCATAATTCTTGCACTATAGTCTTGCTGCATGTTATACTATACAGGCACAGCACTTTTCTGGCACTGCACCCTTGCACACTGTTATATTATACAGTCATTGCACATTTCTGGCAATGTACCACTACACAATGTTACATTATACAGGCACTGCACGTTTCTCGCAATTGTACCATTACACATTGTTACATTATACAGTACTGCACGTTTCTCAAATTGCACCACTACACATTGTTACATTATACAGGCACTGCAAATTTTTAGCAGTGCACCATTACAAACTGTTACATTATGCGGGGACTGCTTGTTTCTGGCAATGTACAATTACACATTGTTACATTACACAGTCACTGCACATTTCTTGCAATGCACCATAACAGATTGTTATATTATATACACTGCACATTTCTAGCACTGCACCATTAGACACTGTTACATTATACAGGCACTGCAATTTCTGGCACTGCACCATTACAAACTGTTACATTATACAGGCACTGCACATTTCTGCCACTGCACCATTACACATTATTACATTACACAGGCACTGCATGTCTCTGGCACTCCACCATTACACATTGTTGCATTATACATGCACTGCACATTTCTGGCAATATACATTACACATTGTTACATTACATAGGTATTGCACATTTCTGGCAATGCACCTTTACACATTGTTACATTATATAGGCATTGCATATTTCTGGTAGTGCACTATTACATATTCTTACATTATACATGCTGTGCACATTTCTAGCAGTGCACCATTACAGAATAGTTGTGTAAAATCTTACAATAACCATAGATGTCTTTCTCTTCCATGTTGCAGTATTCTTGTGGTGGGATTTTCCACCTCAGGTGACCTGTATGTCTGCTCCTATACAAAAGCTTCAGCTTGGCCGTTGCAGCTGCGTGGGACGTCTCACGTAGGGCCATAAACCAGGTTCCTTAAATGTGACATCTGCACGCAAAGACCTCAGAACTTGAAAGCCCAGCAGAAGGAGTATAAGGCCCAGCAGGAGTGTATGCCAGTGACATCAGGTATAGTGCTATAGGGCCCTTATGTAGTTTTCATAGGCTCCCAGTGCAGAGAATAGGGTACCAGGAGGCTAAGGGTATGCTGTACTAGGTAATGAAAGAAGGGGTTTTGGAGGGAAGGAAGGAATACTGCAACATGGAAGAGAAGGACATCTACAGTTATGGTAAGATTGTACATAACTATTCTATGTCCTTCTGTTCCTATGTTGCAGTATTCTTGTTGTGAGAGAGTACCACAGCTTAGGTGGAAGAAGAGGCTGATTCTAAGAATCCCTGTAGGATTGCCCTGGCAAATCCTGCTCATGCTCTGGAGGCATTGTCTAATTTGTAGCGTTTGGTGAAGATGTGTATGGTGGACTATGTAGCTGCTTCCACAATGGAAGCAGTGTCCAGACCTTTGATGAAGGCTTTGGAGGCTGATATTGCTCTGGTGGAGTGAGCTTTGACTTCTAGTGGGAGTTTTTGCCATGATGAGAGTAACAGAAGGAAATGGCTTTTCTGATCCAGCAAGTGATGGTTTGTTTGGAGACTGCCTTGCTCATGGCCCTGGGGTGGTATGAAATAAAGAGTTGAGTGGATTTCCTAATGGACTTTGTTTTGTCTAGGTAGAATCTCAGTTGTCTGTGTACATCCAGGTAGTGAAGAATCCTTTCCCCTTCGTTGGTGGGAGAGGGGAAAAAAGTGGGCAAGTGAATAGACTGGTTTAAAGACAAATCGTTGACTACCTTAGGCATGAAGAAGGGGTTAGTTCTAAGTGTTACCCTGTCCTTGTGGAAAGTTATGTAAGGGGGGCAGGCCATTAAGGCCTGTAGTTCTGACACCCTTCTGGCTGAATTTATGGCAACTAGCAGGATTGTTTTCCAAGTACACATCTGGAGGGTAGCTGTCCCAGCAGGTTCAAAAGTGTACTGGGTTAGCTTTTCCAGAATGAAGTTCAGGTCCCAGGGTGGTGGGATGGGTTTCTTGGGGGCCTAATGTGTAGGACCCCTTATAAGAAAAGCTTAACATCGAGCCTGGCTAGCAGGCGTGGTTCTAGGGGTAGGCAGGCTGAGATTGCAGAGAGATGAACTTTAACTGAAGAGTATGATAGTCCACCTTTTATAAGTTGATACACATAAGCTAGAACTGGGGGGGGGGTCTGCAATGCATGGGTCCCTACCCTTGTCTCAACACCATTTTGAGAATCTTTTCCATTTAGCTAGGTATGATTTTCTTGTAGTAGGTTTCCTGACCTCCCTCAGGACTGAAAACACATCCTCTGAGTAGTGGTGCCTGAAGGGAATTAAAAGTTTATCACCCACCGTGTCAGTGACCGCATCTGCAAGTGTGGGTGGATGACAGTTCCTTTTTGTTGTGTTAGAAGGTCCATCTTGTGGGGTAACTTGTGGTGATTGCCCTTGGCTAGATTGTGAAGTAGGGGGAACCAGTGCTGCCTTGGCCAGTAGAGAGTCACCAACAAGATTTTTGGTTTGTCTCTCCTGATTTTCAGGAGGACTTTTTGAATCAGTGGGAAGAGGGGGAGGCATATAGAAACTTCCCCTTCCAAGAGATGCTGAAAGCATCTACTCTCCAGGCTAGAGGGGAGTAGGTCTTGGTGCAGAAGGTCTGCAGTTCCCTGTTCTCGGGGGAGGCAAACAGGTCTATTTGAGGAATGCCATACCGGTGGACTATATCCAGGAAGACTCTCCTGTCCAGCATCCATTTGTGTTCTGGGGAGGATGTTCTGCTCAGCGGGTCTGCCTGTTTGTTGTCCTGAGAGGGGATGTAGGATGCCTGCAGGGACGGGTTGTGGTCAGAGGCTAGCTCCCAAATCTGCAATGTTAGTCTGCACAGGAGGTAAGCTCTTGTCCCTCCCTGTTTGTTGAGATACCACATCAATGTGGTGTTGTAACTATTAGGAGTTCACCTGCTAGAAGCAAGGGGCTGAAGGTTTTCAGGGCCAGGAGAACTGCTGTCATTTCTCTCACATTGATGTGTTTGGCCTTCACAGAAAGGTGCCATTCTGCCTGACCCCTGAAGGATGCCAAGGTGGCTCCCCATCCTGAATCTGATGCATCTGTATGCATTACCTGAGTTGGAAGTGGGAGCTGAAAGGGAAGGCCGGGATTGAGCTGTACATGTTGAATCCGCCAATGAACCTCTGCCTTTAGGCAGGTTAAGAGTGTGATGTTCCAGGGGATGGTAGTGGGACCACATGTTTTTAGATACCATTGTAGCTTTCGCATATGCAATCTGGCAAGTGGCAGCATAGGAATGGTTGCTGCCATAAGGCCCAGGGTCCTTAGAAATTGCCTTGCAGTGATTACATGGGTCTGCAGCACGGTTTTGAAATGGGAGGTCAGGGAGCTGACTTTGTCTTGGGGTAGAAAAGCCTTCAGTAGGTCTGTCCCTATTCAGCAAGCCAGAAATATCTTGTCTTGCTCTGGGGTTAGAGATGACTTTGGGTGGTTGAGGGTAAACCCCAGATTTTGTAGAATGGACATGGTGAATTGCAGATGGGCAGAAAGGGTTTCTTTGCAGTCTGCCAGGATCAGAATGTCATCTACATAGGGATAAATCTGAATTCTGTGTGTTCTGCAGTTGGCAATGGCAGGTGCCAGGCATTTTGTGAATACTCTGGAGGCAGTGGACAAACCAAATGGCAAGGCAGTGAATTGGAAATGAGAGGAGAGTCCAGAGAAACATAAATATTTTCTGTGGGAGGGTAGTATGGGAATGTGCAAGTAAGCCTCTTTTAGACCCAATGTGGCCATGAAAGCCTTGGCAGGTATGAGAGGAAGGAGGCTTGAGAGTGACAGCATTCTGAAGGTGGGCACCTGTAAGAATAGATTTAGGAAGGAAAAGTCTGGAATTGGTCTCCATGGTCTGTCTTTTTTGGGGTTCAGGAACAGTCGAGAGTAGAATCCTTTTCCTTCGTGTCCTGAGGGGACAGGTTCTATGGTACCCAAATTCAGAAGGTCTGTCAGGGCTTGTGATAAAAGATGCCTTTGATTTCTGGGGGGGGAAGGAAATGCTTCTTAGGGGTGGCCTTTCCTTCCAGGAAAGGAAGTATCCTTTTTGGATGATAGCAAAGACCCATCTGTCTGTGGTGATGGTCTTCTAAAAGGGCAGGCAGTGAGACAGACGGGCAGAGAGGGGTAGGGGGGCAAGGCAGTCATGCACTGTTGGGGCCTCCTCTGTCTTGAAAGGTCTACCTTGGGGGAGGTTGAGGGGCAGCTGTCCTGGAAGAGGTAGGCCTTCTGGGACCTCTTCTGGGCCTGGAAGAGGCAGATCCAGCAGGGGCTGGGTTACGCCTGACAAAAGTGGCCTTGGCCCTGTAGTTCCTATAGTATTGGGGATGGGAGACACCAATAAATGTTTAATTTCTTGTAATTCCTTACTCTTTTCTTGCAGGTTCTTGAACAGTTCTGCAGATTATTTTCCAAAGAGGAAATTAGGGTCCAGGGGGCATCCAAGATCTTAAGACTTAATGTCGTCTGGTAGGTGCTGAAGTCTAAGCCAGAAATATCTCCTGAGAACAGAGGCAGATGCTGCAGAGCGGGCAGAAGCCTCTGCAACATCCTAGCTGCATCTGATAGAGTGTCTGGCTACTTGGGCAGCCAGAGAAAGTTTTGAAAAAATGTCAGCCTTAGTGGGGCAGTCAAGAGTACTGGCTAGTAAGGTAGCAGCTTGAGAGACCAGGTCCAAAGCAAATTTGGTCATATGAGTTTGATAATTAGTGGTTCTAAAAGCCAAAGTGGAAGAGGTGTAAACCTTCTTACTAATCATATCCATAGATTTGCTATCTTTGTCAGTGGGTAAGAGTGAGGCAGACAGAATGAGTCTGGATTGTTTGTCCAGATATGTGGCAATCACAGCTGGGTCTGGCAGGGGAGGGGGGGGCTTAACTAGAAATTTCTGATTCAAGGCACCTTGTAAAAGCAGTCTGGGCATTTAGGAGCAGGTGGCTGAGAGTCTGGTGTCTTAGATGCTGAGGAGAAAACATCCAAGTATGCAGGAATTAACGGTGGGATAGCAGAAGGTGAGGGGGATTCTACCTGTAACAATTTAAACTATCTTTTCTGGGTTTCAGACATTTGAGAGGTGTCCCATTTGAAATATTCTTTCATTTTGGCGATAGTTTCACCAAACGTAATATCCTCTGGAGGAGAGTCTCCCTCAATAGATTCTTCATCTGGGGAGTAGTACTTCTGAGGGGAAGCAATCTGTGAGGTGTAAGAGATGGATTCCTCAGAAGAGGAGTAATCAGTGTCTTGCTCTTCTTCCCTGTTCTGAGAGGTTGGAGGGGGGATAGCAGAAGCAGGTGTAGGGCTTAGCAGTGGCAGAGTGGAGGTAGATGAGGCTGAAGGCCTGAGGGCCATAAAGGCCTGCATCAAGGAGGAAGTGAAGGGGTGCCAGTCAGGCAGGCTTACCTTAGTCATGGTCAAATGTTTGGCCTTTTGTTTTCTTTTGGATGGAGTGGACTTAGGCGTAGGCCTGGAGTTGGATGCCAATATAACAGTAGTAGCTTCAAGACGAGGGATCCTGGTTGGAGGCTCTGCTAAGTCTTGTTCCCCTTCGACCATGATGGTAGTCGGGGTCTGGGTTGGCTCTGGGGATGTGCCGGTCATCGGCTGCAAAACGGCTTCCACAAAGGTCGTCGCTGAAGTCGATGGCTCTTCCGAGCCCACCTCAACTCCTGAATATGTGGACCCCGAGGGGTCCAGAGACATAAATATTGTGGGAAGAAATATCCAGGGAATTGTTATGGCTAGGCTTGTCTAGGCCCTAGGGCCAATAGCCTAGTACCAACCTATGAATAGGAAGATGGCGGGGTGTCCAGTAGAGGAGCGGCAGAGGAAGAGGGCCTAGGAAACTTGGCCTTCTTACGCAGAGGTTTTTTCGATGCCTCTGAATTAGGATCCATCCTAGGGGCTAAACGCTTAAGCCGTTGGTTCTCCAAATAAAGATTAAGGGCAGCCAGCCGGCTGTGCAGGGTCTTAGGTACAAATGATTGGCAAATGGAGCAGGTGTTGTGGTTGTGCTCTCGGCCTAAGCAAAAACAGTAGCAGTCATACAAATCTTTTTGGGGAATCTGGCATCCGCATTGGCATTTACCCTTTTTTGCTGACATTGGCTATGGCTACCTACAACAAATCAAGCTTAGCAAGATAACAGAAGAAAAAAAAAAAACAATGAGGCACTTAGCTTTTTAGGCCAGCGATACCAAAGCAGTCTGTTTATTAATGAGCACTTTCGAAGGAGTCAGTGCCTCAACTTCTTCAGACAAATGCAAGACAATAAACCAAACATTTAAATAGCTCAATTAACATATTCAGTTGGTCGGTAATTATTATTACATAATTAATTCATAATCCCCAACACTCCACTTTTTCAAATGCACAAAGTGATACAAAAAATCAGTATTGGTTGAGAATAAAATTACATTTCATATAAGTTAAAAGTAAACATTTAAAATTATTTAGACTATGTTAAACCTTTATCTAAAAATCACTAACTTTTCGGAACAAGCTTAAAAAATCCGTGTAATTAATATACGTACACAACATAAAAGCCATAGTGCAGACTTAAAAAGCCTCAGTTGATTAAAATGCATAGCTTATAAAAAATATACAAAATATATACAAAATCAAATGCATTTATAAGAATGAATAAATATGTAAATTACTAGTGTCTTGAGGTATGGGCTTAATAGCTACTAGCATTCACCATGCAACCAAATTTTATCTGATAAGTGCCTTTAACTTCAAAATGCATTTAATTGATGAGTATTCATTCAGGTCTGGTGGTATGTGGGCAGATGTACGAATTTGCCACATTAATTCACTTTCTTCAAATTTAAGTTCCCAAAGGCCTCCACTTAAAACACATTCCACTTGGTGTACAACCGCAAACTGGAATTTGTGCATAGGATTTTCAATAATATGTTTAGCCAGTGCATTTGTGGTAACTTTTTTGTTAATACTATACTGGTGCTCGTAAATCCTTTGATTAATCTTTCTCTCAGTTTTACCAATATAATATGATGGACATAACTCACAGCTAGCTACATATACGACTCCTTTCGATTCACAATTGAACTTGCCATTAATGGTATATGTTTTATCTCTTATAATCAAGTTATTCCCTGTTTTAATCAATTTGCACTGCTGGCAAAAAACACATTTCTTCATGGCAGTAATACCCCTGTTATCCTTCATTTTCTTCTCGAGTAGACATTTCGGGTTGGGACCCCTTCTATACGTAAATCGTGGGCTAGTTCCAAATATTTTATTCAAACTACTATCTTCTAAGATAATTTCCCAGTTCATAATTAGGATGTATTTGATTGCTTTAAAATCTAAGGAGTACGTGTGTAAAAAGCTCAGACCTAAATTATAGGCTGGGCTTATTAAGTTAGTACTATTTACTTGCGGTATAACTGTTGTGTATTACTATAACCTTTATGTAACAATGGTTTAAGGTGTCCAGAAGATCTTTTAGTGTTCACCTCTTGAATAATACCCTCTAAGAAACGTTCTGGGTAACCCCTTTTTAAAAACATGGATTTCAGCAATTCACATTTCATTATATAGTCCCTATCCTCTGTAACTATCCAAGCTGCCCTTACCATTTGTCCTTTGACACCTGTTTTTATCTGATGGTAAGGGTGACTACTCGTGAAATGCAAAAAAGCATTTGAATAGGTAGGTTTCCTAAATATCGTGGTTCTATACCTCTGATTAACCCTGTGCTTCGACAATTTTATGTCTAAAAAATTAATGTGCTCCAAGCCCACCTGATAAGTAAATTCTAAGAAACTGGTAATTTTGGTAATACTTACAATAAAACATCTATGACATTTACTTCGCCCTGCCAGATGAAGCACATATCATCTTGGTACCTAGTGTACCATACCACATTATTTTGAAATAAGGTGTTTTTAAATGGCAGAGTTCTCTCCCAAATGGGAGATGTTGACATTTTTCACACTGTTATACAATGCTGAATATATATATATATATATATATATATATATATATATATATATAGGTTTACTATCAAATTTGTGACAAACAAAACAAAAAACATGCAATACAGTGAAAGACATCACCGAACACAGAACACTGAAAAAATCAGTATGTCAAATCACATGCTGAGTATTTAATTCGGCATTATTAGACATACCGTTTACCCTACACCTGTCGGAACAGTAGCTGCAGCTCTGGTTGTGAGCAGTACAAATGAACTGCACAACACTAAACGCCACATTTTTGCAGGGGGGCAAGCACCCCTGATCACCCCCACACGCCCTGCAAATTATATATTCCAACTCCGAGATCACATTATAGTGAGGAAAAGGATAAACTTCCCGATCCAAACAGTAACACAATTTGTATTAACAACACTGACCACATATGTGCGCATGTGCAGTGCCATTCGCTGACTGGGACCTTATATATATATATATATATATATATATATATATATATATATTAATATTAATATATATACATATATATATATATATATATATATATTAATATATATATATATATATATATATATATATGTATATATATATATATATATATATATATATATTATTTATTTATTTATTTTTAAATCAGTATTCGAAAAAACAGACAAAAATCTCAGAGGTGGACAAGTTCTATCACTTTTGCATTTAACAGGTCTGTATTCAGAGACATGTTTAAGAAATCTGCACTGTGCTCCATGATTTATTTATCTAATTAAATAAGCTATTTGCTTAGTTTTGTTTTAAAGTTTCTTGAGAGCAACGGTTGTGGCAGCCTAACACCTGTAGCTCATGGCTTCAATACATAATATTTTAATCTTTTTTATTTAAGTTACATTATGCAATATTTGGCCAGCTGCATGATTCTGTTTGTAAAAATACTAGGCATTATTGCTGTTTAGCCAGCAAATGGAAGAACATACAGTGAAAGTAAGAAACAACTCTGTTGTAGGGTTTACAGAACTACAAAATACAGCAGTCCTTTAATATCAGGGATTATTAAAATCCCCAAATCCCTTGACAATATCATCATCTTGTATGCATCACACATCCTGTCATTTTCTCCATCTATTATACACCATTAATGTCATTATGACCACAGTGAGAGGCACAAAACTTTCTCTGTAATTCACAGCTGTATCCTCACACAAATTAATTATCCAGCTGTTTGGCTGGAACAGGCACATGTGTCAGAAGGAAAGACTTGCAGTATCTGTCTGTATTCTAGTTTAGATTTTCTGGTTTCCTGTAATACTCCATATCAGGAATGTGCACATTAAACTTTTTGACGCATGAGAATACACTGTTTATTGTGGTCAATTTTTTCTGAACTTTTCACTAGATTTCTTACCTGTATGTGAACACCTAATCTGACAAAGACAGGATGCAGTGCTGACTACACTCAAAAACAAAGAAAACTGCATAAAACATTGCTACACCAGCCCGACCTCCCCACTTGCCAGATTCACAAATCTGACATCACTGGCACCGCCTTTCCACTACTAGGTTTCTAGTAAACTTCTCACATGCATACTTAAGCTGTGCCATCTCTGTCTACCATCAGTCCATTCTACAGAAATGATTTTTTGCCTGCTTTTTATGACATCTTATTTAGAACCTCTGTTTGTCTGTAGTTCTCCATTCTTTGCCTGCTTCACTTCAACTTGTCATCAATTAGTGACATCATGACCCACCACTTACCCAGCTTTCAGCTGCTACATCTCCTGCATTGGTATGTGAATGATTAAACTGCATGCTGTACACAGATCACATGCTTGAGGGATGGGACACGTACTATTAAAGTTACTTCCATCATGAGTGTCATGGTCACTCATTAGTTAAAGATCTCACACTTCTAAAGTCCATACTTAAATCCTCACATCAGTTTACTGTCTGCCAAGTTTGTACGGGTTTGTCTGTGTACTCTGGCTTCCTCCAAGAGCCATAAGACAAGTTGGTGGTTTATTCTTGCCTGCTAAACAGGGAAGTAACCTGATCCATGGACCCTTTTCAGACATGACATAAGAAATATGAATGAGGTTTTATAAAAACATTACACACTCTATAATGTAACTTTCATAAAAAATAAATACTGTATTCTACAATACATGACACAGCATATTATTTATAAAGTGTAAATATTGTAAGTACTGCTCGCTACACATTAACAGTTATTTCTTGCTGGTTTATTTTTACTTTTTTAGTATACAAATAGGACAAATGCTACACATTAATGCTAACTCATCAGTGAGGTCAAATTCAACATTATTATGGTTGTTAAATATGCCCTGGGATTCAATAAACTCTGTGTAGGTTTTACATGAAGCCTACACAGAGTTATGTGTGGGTAGGGTGAGCAGCAGCACTTAATGAATACTCATGCCATGGCTTGCCTTCAAATATAAACAAGTAGGGTTTTGTGGCAGCCAGGAAACCATGTAAAGCAACATGGATAGTGAACTATTACATTATTACTAGTTACAGCATAGCAAACTGAGTTAGCGGGATTCTGAGAAATGCCAGAGGGACTACCAGGGTTTTTCATATATTAATGTATTATGTTGCAGGAACAGCACAGGACATTGCATGTGTAGACTCCAGAGTATAGGGCTAGTGGGATTTGGTGGAATTCCCCACTGACTACTAGGGTTTTTCATATATTAATGTACTATGTTGCAGGGACAGGACAGGGCATTGTATATAGTGCTGAGAATTGTGGAATCCCATTCCTGACAGTCTGTACAAGTTGTGTCAATGATCTGTAAGAGTACATGGACTGCCATTATAAGAAGCAGTCATAGGAAGTGTGGTTACTGAATAGTGACACACAGATGAAGTTTAGAGATGAATACTGGGAAGGAGGACAGGTGAAACACTGTAATGTACCACACATATAGAAATGTAAAAGGAAGACAGTTGCAACTGGAACACTAATCACATCTCCACATGGGACAGTGTAGACTGCATAATGACAAATGTATATAATGTGACTGTCACATAAGGTGACATAACAGTGGAGGATGTCTGTGTGATATAAGCATCCAGACATGAACAATGGAGAGCACATGTATTGTGGATGTTAAATACAATTGGGGTTGTGTGCATATTGTGAAGCTGTGCAAACTGATTTGCCTGAGTATGCCTGTACTGTCAGCACAGGCTACCAAAATGTAGGACACAGATACAGGCTCATGGGCAACAGTAAAACCATCATGCACAATCATGGACAGTTTCAGAATACCACCACCAGTAATACCCATGTCTTTGATGCAAGATATTTGTTTCTAAGTGAGCCTAGATGGTTCTGCACCAACACACTTGTGCAACTATTAGGACATGTCAGCAATCTAGGAGTGTAATCAAATACACTCTCCTGACACTAACATATGCAGGAGGTGTGAGACACACTTGACATTATGATCACTACTACAGGCTAGTTGACTGGTGTGCATGGCAGATATGTATATGGCACAATCTCCACTGTCACGAATGCAAACCATAACAGGGGTTTCATTAAATAGCTATGTATGTCATGAGTGCATCACCAAAACAAATATCACACATGCATTTGGTATTACACCTTGAAGGGGGTTAATTGCCATCAGACAGTAATGTTTATGCAACCAAACTAATACCTAGGTATGCACAAACAGATGTGTGACAGCTCATAGTGACAGAGGTGGTACACTTAAGTTACATATCATTGGAAGATGTGTATGGAGGGACATGAGGAAGGGTGCATTGTACTTGGGTATTGGTGTGGTGAAGGCTGTGAACTATGAAGGTATTATGGCCTCTTGTGTGGATGCCCTGCACATTCTCAGTAGTTGTGTTACATACAAGGGGTACTCACCATCAAGGACACATGTGGTGGACATTCCACATACCAAATATCCCACGACACAGGACATATAACAACTGGTCTGCTGATAGGGTGTGACATCTATAAGACCCATGGTTTGTGCATTTGTTTGCATAATGAAACAAATCCCCACTTTTTTGTTTTAATCTCATATGTTGTCATGGCTGTGGCAGCAATCCTTGATGTGTGTTGATACTGTCTGTATTATACCAATATCACAATATGTAGTCCTCCAAACAGTTGTTGGGACACAGGATTTGTATGTTATTCTTGACATTTGTGATTTCAATCATGGAAAGGAAAAGGCCTAGCAGACAGCCCTAATGTACACACTTGATCACTGGACATAAGATATAGGTCACCTCACACATTTATACATATTTAGATGCCACATATATGATCCATTGTTCTACCTACTTGGTGATATTGGTGTTGATGCCCAAATCTGTCACTGTGGAGTGTAGCAATGATACAGACATTGATGGCCACATCTGTTATTGTGGAGTACAGCATTAACAACTGACACAGGTCTGTTACCCACAGCTGGAATATTACTAGTGTCCATTTAGATGAGGTCCATGATGATATGTTGGTCTACCTCACAGTTGAAGAGAGTTAGGATGTGTCTATACATGAATGCATCAGGTGCTGTTCCCAGCCCATTCAGATGGATGCATGTTAATGTACACCATTCTATGGGAAAATAGTCCATCTGGAGGGTGTGTTGAAATGTGTATCACACTGTGTCAGGTAGGTGCATGTTCTGAGTCATGCTACAGGTGATCTGTGATGTTGTCATAGCCCATTGTTTCTGTGCGATAGGCCTACATGAAGGTAACACAGTACATACTGCTTATCTTAATCTGTCCTAGGGTTTGGACACAATCTCCCTACTCAGGCATCACTGGCAAACTCTACCAGCTGGGGATTAACAGTTACATCACTAGATAGTTATCTAATGTCATCATTGACAGACCATATACTGTGAAAGTTGGTGAATCAAACTCTACCATTGCAGCTGTCACCACTGGTGTACCAAAAGGATCTGTGCTAGACCCTATACTGTTTGGAATCTATTTCTCAACAGTTCAGGATACAAAATACAACCTGTAGCTTACCAAGCTGCTGATTCATGCATACTGGTTGCAATAACTGAGTCCATCAATTATGTGAATATAGTACAACAGGGGCTAACGCACACAAACGATTGGTGCCAAAGTCACATGGTCTACTAATAAATACAAAATCAGGATTCGTGCCTTATGCAAAGTGGAATTTCCTGGTAAATGCACCATTGGCAATACTCCTCCCATGCTAAAGCCAGTGGTGCAAGATCTGGAAATGCACTTAGACAGCAATCTGAACTTTGGCCAAGTGTCCACAGTGGTATGGAAAGGTTACATCATGCACCTCAGAAGTCAGACCATTGTATTCAGATCTGAGGAGGATATAACAACACTGTAGTTAAACCTCATCTGAACACTAATACAGTAGAAAACTGGATATAGTGGTCCATGAAAAGAAAAGTAGCACTGATCATTGAAATTGCCACACCCATTGACTACAGTGTGTTGTGTACAGAGAGACACAAATTCATAAACTATCAGGATCTGCAGGCAGAAATGAGAGCAATGTGGAAGAAAGATACACAGACAGTTCCAATAGTAGTAGGAGCAACATGTCTTATAAAAAAGAATCGACAATCATATTTAGGTAGGTTACCAATCCATGTAACCCCATATGAATTGCAGAAGGAGACATTACTGGGCACACTGTGGGTGTTGTGAAGAGAACTTTTGGCTGACATCAAACATTGAAACAACACTAATTTCATGAACTTTAACTGTACTTTGACTTAGGACTGGGTCCCTTCCCATCATGGTATTAGAAACCCAAAAGACTTGGAGAAATTAAAAAGGGAAAACCAGTATAATGCTTCCTTTTGCATGTACCTCACCAAACACTTGCAGCAGCTGGACAGACCATGGGGGATTCATACCAAAAAATACATGTTCTACAAACCATACCATGATTTAGTGGATATACTGAAAGCCCTGTTCCTGAAATCTGTATTGGAAAGGATGAGGTGACTTGTGCCTGGACTACAGGACATCTCTGACCCTGCCTTGATGTGGATACTACACATCCGCAAATCAGCAGAGTCTATTGAGAGGAAGACAGTAAAAGCAGCTTCCCACATGCTGTTGTAAAATGCTCTCTCTATTGTCAAGCAAGTGCACATGCACACACAAAAACACGCACACACACATACACACACACACACACACACACACACACACACACACACACACACACACACTCATTTCACCGCAGTGAGAATAGAACTCCTACCTATCTGTAGACTACAGAATACAGTACTTGATGCAAGCACCACAGCTCAAGTCTGACTTGGAGTATCTAAGACAACACTTTATAGCTGATGACATAAGGAGAAAACAACAGTGTCCCAAATGCATTTTGTAATGCCAAACAACAGGTCATTCACATACATCATCATTCGATGCAAGTCCTGCAGTAGCATCCACAAAGTACAGTTTTGTACCTACCATAAATGTAGATGTCCGAACTGGATAGCATCTGCAGTCATAACAAGTGGGTTGTCCTGTCGTCAGGCAGCCCTGCAGTCAGCCAGATTCCAAAGTCCGGGTCCGGCTTCGGCTGATGTCGCACTTCACCCGACGTCATCTCTGTTGGTCTTCGGGTATATAAGCATCAGCCGACGCCATTTTCCTCAGTGTTTCTTGCCCCAGATGCCAGTAGCCCTCTTGCAGGCTAAAATTTGGATAGATGCCAATGTTTCCAAATAGATAGAGGTAAACACAACCATAAGCATATATGTACATATATACAAACAAATACACCATAAAAGACTCCCCCCCAACAGCTAGCTATTAGGAGGGTAAACACCCTAGGAGTACCACAGAGGGGAAGGAGGGAGGGTAATCCTGACTGCAGATGCTATCCAGTTCGGACATCTACATTTATGGTAGGTACAAAACTGTACTATGTCCTTCATGGATGCATCTGCAGTCATAACAAGTGGGTAGAATACCATAGCCAACTAGGGGAGGAGGATAAAAGTAGATTATGGTGTGCTTAGGATCCCTTGCAGTACAGCAGTGGCAAACCCTGCTCGGGATCTGGAATATAGAGGCAAATTATAATGCTTGGCAAATGTATGCACGGAGGTCCAAGTAGCCGCCTCAATAATGTCTTTGGTTGCCACTCCTCGTAAGAAGGCTGTGGTAGTGGCTGTTGCCCTTGTAGAATGAGGTCTTATGTTTTGTGGAATTGGTTTTCCATGGAAGGAGTAACAGTATCGTATGCAATTTCCTATCCATTTGGAGATTGTCTGTTTGGAAATAGCTTTTCCTTCCCTTCCTGTTGCATAGGCTACAAAAAGTTGGTCAGTCTTTCTGCTATTTTTGTTCTGTCCAAGTAGTAGCGTAGCTGTCTATGTACATCCAAGGTATGCAGTATTCTTTCCCCTCTGTTTTGTGAGTTGGGAAAGAAGGTAGGTAGGTGGATTGCCTGGTTTAAAGACACTCTGGATACCACCTTGGGCATAAATGTAGGATTAGTCCTCATGGACACTCTATCTTGGTGGAAGATTAGGAAGGGTTGCACTGCCATTAAGGCCTGAAGTTCTGAAACCCTCCTTGCTGAAGTAATTGCTAGCAGGAAAGCAGTTTTCCATGACAGGTGTTGTAGGTCTGCTGTTGCTGCTGGTTCAAAGGGTGATAGTGTCAACTTTTCTAGCACAAAGTTTAAATCCCAAGCTGGTAATGGTGGTTTCCTTGGAGGTTTTACATTCTTGATTCCTCTGAGGAACTGCCTGAGCAAAGGGTGCGAAAAAACAGGTGGATCAAAGCTGTATTCTGCTGAAATAGCTGATGCATGTATCTTGATGGAGGAGTAGGACAGGCCTGAATGAAGAAGTTCGCCAAATACTCCAGAATGTTAGGCATATCTATGTTTGACACCTCTTTTCCTCTTTCCGTACTCCAAATGACAAACCTTTTCCATTTTCCAGCATAGTTCCTTCTTGTTGAAGGTCTGCGCGCTTCAAGAATAATGTCTTTAACTCTTTGTGAAAGTTCTGGATTAGCTGCTGCTATGTGATGTTCCATGCAGTCAGTTGCAGCGTTTTAGGTTTGGATGTATGATGCTGTAGTTGTTCTGAGTTAACATCAAAGGCATCAGGGTATTGGCCACATATTGTTCCGAGACATGCTCTTCAGTAGTGGGTACCAGTGTTGTCTTGGCCAGTTTGGAGCTATCAGGATTATCTTTGGATGTTCTTCCTTGATTTTTAGTAGTACCTTGTGTATCAAAGGAAGAGGTGGGAATGCATATGCTGTTAGGCCTTTCCAGTTGATGGAGAGTGAGTCCACTTTCCATGCTAGTGGGTGGAATGTCCTTGTGCAGAATTTTTGAGCTGGTGATTGAGAGGTGATGCGAATAGGTCTATCTGTGGCATTCCCCATTTCTTTGAGATGGTCTTGAAGATGTCCGGGTGCAGCTTCCATTCGTGGGCATCCGAAGTGGTTCTGCTTAATATGTCTGCTAGAGTATTGTCTTTCCCCGGTACAAATATTGCCTGTAACTGAATGTTGTAGCTGAGTGCCAGGGTCCACAGCTCCAAGGTCATTCTGCATAGGGGGTATGAATGAGTGCCTCCCTGTTTGTTGATGTACCACATGACTGTGGTGTTGTCTGTCCTTATCATCAACTGGCCCTCTTTGAGAAATGGTTTGAACTTTTGTATTGCCAGTTTTACTGCCAGCATTTCTTTTAGATTGATGTGCAGGTGAAGTTGATCATGTGTCCACAATCCTTGCACGCATTTGTCCAGCATGTGGGCCCCCCATCCTAGGTCTGAAGCGTCTGTTGTGATGGTCTGGCTTGGTTGACATCTGCGAAAGGGTAGGCCTGGGTTTGACTGGCATGCCTGAGCCCACCATAGGAACTCCTGTTTTAAGCATGGAATTAGTGGGATTTCTGTTTCTAGACTGTGTCTGTGTTGGGACCATAAATTCTTTAGGTACCACTGTAGTTTCCTCATATGTAGTCTGGCAAATGGGACCAAGATTATGCATGATGCCATGAAGCCCAAGGCCTGCAGAACTTTTCTTGCTGTTAACTTGTTCAGTTTTGTTAGTGCCAAGAAGTAAAGAGGAAGTTCGTTTTGTTTTTCTGTAGTCAGGAATGCCATTTGCTGTACTGTGTCCAATTCCGCGCCCAAGAATGTCCTTGTTTGGGATGGTATCAGCCTTGACTTTTGTAAATTGACTGTGTATCCCAGTCCTTGTAGCAAGTAAATGACCCTTTGTAAATCCGTTGTCAGCTTGCTTTTGTTGTCCCCTTGTAGCAGGCAGTCGTCCAGGTATGGGTAAATTTGAATTCCCTGTAGTCTGCAATGGGCGATTACTGATGCCAGGCATTTTGTGAATACTCTGGGCAGTAGATAAGCCAAAGGGCAATGCTGAGAATTGATAGTGCTCTGATCCTGCAAGAAATCTGAGGTATCTTCTGCAGATTGGTCGAATGGGACGTGCAGGTATGCCTCCTTGAGATCTAGAGTTACCAGCCAAGACTCCTTGCCCAGCATGGGAAGAAGTTGCTGTAGGGTCAGCATTTTGAATTTTGGGACAATGATGTATGCATTTAAGGTGGACAGGTCGAGAATTGGTCTCCAACTTTTTTCCTTTCTTGGAACTAGGAATAGTCTGGAATAGAACCCCTTTCCTTGTTCTGCTGTTGGCACTCTTTCCACAGCTCTCATGTTTGCTAACTCCATTATCTGGCGTAGAGCCTCTGTTTTTTGATTTGGAGGTAGATTTGGCATTCCTCTTTTGACTGGTAAAGTGTGGAAGTGAAACCGGTAACCTTGATCTATGGTTTGTAAAATCCACTTGTCTTTTGTTATGTAGTGCCATTGCGTTTTTTAGTAGATTGGGTAGTCGGAGGATCCGACGGCATAATGTACGTAAAATCAGAACCGAAAAACTGTTCTGCAAACTCCGACCGACGCCTAAGCGTTCGTCGGTTGAAAGAGGCACAGGCCGAACAGGCTGCTACGTCATGGGCTGGGCCTAAACAAGGCAGACAGTAAGAGTGGAAATCTTTATGAGGTATTTGTTTCCCACAGGTTAAACAATTGTTAACTTTTTCTGACATCGGCTGAGGCAAGAAAGAGTCCCCAACGGGGTACTTAGCTTTTAGAAGTCTTCGAAGTAGTATTCGGTAGAAGTAATCTCTGGATCCGACCGACCGGCACTTGCGAACAGCTTCTGCTTGGCCACGCGGCAAGAAAGACTGAGGAAAATGGCGTCGGCTGATGCTTATATACCCGAAGACCAACAGAGATGACGTCGGGTGAAGTGCGACATCAGCCGAAGCCGGACCCGGACTTTGGAATCCGGCCGACTGCAGGGCTGCCTGACGACAGGACAACCCACTTGTTATGACTGCAGATGCATCCATGAAGGACATCTTGACTAAGTTATCAAGAGTTTCCCTTCCTGATACAAAACCACACAATCATGTCATGAGACAGTAGAGCAGCCTGGGAGTAACAACAGCCAAAAATCTTGCAGTTTTTGTTCTGTAGTGATCTGAGCTTAGAATAACCAGGAAGGAGAGGATGCATACCCCATTTAAAAAAAAACAAAATTATGATCTCTTCCGGAAAAGAGGAACTTTCATAGTTCAAAAGGCCTGATTCAGAACTTAGCACAAGATATTATGCAACCACCCTGAAGTACAGTTCCAGGAGAATCCTGTTCAGACTTAGAATCTTACCCATGGGGACATAATTCCTCCAGCATAATAGCAGAAAGATCTTTTTAAAAACAATATCAGTTACCTCTTGCTCATTCTGTTTATCTTAATGTTCCACAGACCTTTGCTTGCTTTTGTGTACCCCAAAATCAAAAATAATAATATCAACCCTATGTTATCTCCACCTTAAGGCCAAAGCCTTCACTACATTAGGGGTGTGGTGAAACTTTCTCATATGCATAGAATTCCTCTTAAATTCTGTAGAAGAATATAACAATGTTTTAAACCTGGTTTCCCCTTCTCTATATTGGGTTCTATCCCTGCTACACTCAGCACCAGCTATTTCTGCCAGCCAAATCTGTCACTCCCTGATGGAAAATGTCTAGTGGAAATAAAACCCATGTATGTACTGTTTAAGCACCCCCCCCAAAGCTTCCCACCATAAAATCAAATCACTTTTGAATACAGCTTTACAGGCAGAGTTGCTGTTCAATTTGTATTGTATGCCCTTCTTTACAAATGTAGAGCTAGAAAATAATGCATTAAACTGTGACTATTTTAGCAGAAACTATTTATTTATTTTTATTTTACATTTGTTAACCAGGGGTGTCTGACTGAGCCGAAAAGGCCCTTTTTCAGCAGAGGCCCGGGGAGAAAAGCTCCACAAAGAAAAATTACAGACACATTTAGTTATTTAGACATGATCAGTATACACACAAATTACAAGAGACATGTTTTTACAGTGGTATGCGGCACATAAACAGTTACAGTGGAGAGAACAAACAAAAAAATATTAATTTTAAAAATAAAGGTAATTAATAGATTTGTGGTGTACAGCTGAAATTTGGAACATAAGTAGAATGCATACATAGTACACAGGTACAGTACATACATTGTAGATTAGCCAGTGTTTGTGAGTAAGATTGAAAACTATTATCAAGTGCTCTAGATTTAGTATGCATATGTTATCTGCTTTCACTAGCCTGCAGAGCAATCATGGCACTGCCAACTTTGCTTGAAATATTGCCTGATGAGGTCTTCAAAGGAGGCTTTGGATGATGTGTTTTGAATGCTAGTAGGGACAGAGTTCCATTTTTTAGCCACTGAACTACTATACAGTGCATCTCCGAAGCTATTGTAGCTGCTGGTGACTTCTAGTAGTAATTTGCTTGATGATCTAAGAGGCCTTTCGGCTGAGTGATGTTGTACTAGGTTTTTGAG
>NC_056729.1:1654576168-1654608668 GCF_019279795.1 Protopterus annectens
TTTTTACATTTCTTAGTATGTTTACACCAAACAGCACCTTTTAAACTATGTGAATGTGGTGTTTTTTTAAGTATTCGGATGACTTTTATGTCATTTTATTGTGTGTACCTTTAAGAAGCTTTCAACCAATTAAATACTTAATCTAGTTACTCCTAGTAGAACCAATAGTTGAACTTTTTTAATTGTATAAAAGTTGTGGTTTATGTTTGTTATGTTATTCTGATGAAGTCTCCTTCAGTAAGACAAAAGCGCTCAGTCGTACAATAAATTTTACCTTGAAGCATTGCTGGATCCTTGCTGGTGTATTTTTACTATTTTACTCTTTAGTTGTGACTATTTACGCTGCACCTGTTTAGTAGTGTTCCATGATAAGCACTAAACCTTGGTATAGCAGGAGTGCTGTCATTGCACTGAAATCAATAGAGGTGATTGTAGGTGGGTGGCTGGCATAATGGTTAAGATGTTTCTCTTACAGATACAAGGTACAGGGTTTGAATCTCACATGGGGTAATTGGTTAGGCTTAAAATGGCCCACAAGGCAATTAGCCTAGTAGTAATCTATAAGTCATGTTGCAATATCTGCGAAGATATGAAGGAATTCAATTTGCAAAAGGGCCTCAAGCTCTGAAATCATCCTGTTAAATCTTCTAGTATTTAGTGCTGCCATGTTATTGTCCAAATCTAAGTTTGAGTTTCTAATGTAGGAATTTTATTTTGCAGGGATTCTGTGTAAGGGAGGCACTGTATGGGCAGCAAAGGCTTTGGTCAATTCTTAGAGGCTCTGGTATGAGAAGTGTAAACAGCCATCCATGACAAAAACAGGAATTATTATCAACCATTTCATCCCAAGTCGATACATCCTGCAGCTCCTTAGAATGACACCAACAACTTATCCAACTGTAAAAGCCAGTTATCCTGTTTTGGTATCTAGGCATCATTCATTCTAAATGTAAGACACTACTCAAGACCTGCCTTTCCTGCTTCTAAAATATGCATAGTTAGCATGTGTCTTTGTGTGACTCCTGAGGTGGAGTACCTTAGGTCATTCACTCCTACATGGGCCAACAGTAAGCTGTACTCAAATTTACCTTGTTTAAGGGATCATAGGGCTCATGTCACACTATAGATCCTGGCACCAGTCTATCAGCTGACTGTCACCATGTTCTTGTCCAACTTGATGACCAAAACATTTCCTTGTGTGGAAAAAGACTTTGTGGACCTTACTGGCTCAGACCTGCATTCCTAGTGACTCTTAAGTGGTCTTTTGTATTTACAGTATGTGTGAGTAGAGACGATATAAGTATTGCCTTGTATGGTGACGGATGGGGTTTTTTAAGTTTATTTTATAACACTTTGGGATTTTTTTCTCTGCAGCCTCAGCATAAGTTTTGAGTTTAGTGGTGCTTTCTGACTAATGTGGCGGGTTGCAGAGGTACAATGCTTCCAGATAGCGGGTTGATGCAACAGGTTTGCATCTCTGTTTTTTAAATATTTATAACTCTTGCAGGGAAAAGTGACAAAATAGGAATGCATGACTTAAATCACTAATGAGTAACTTTCAAATCAGGAAACCAAATTTTTATCAAGCTTAGGTCTCTATCCAAAAATGTGACGTCTTCCTGAAAATGCAGTAATAGCTACTCTAGTCTCCCTCAAATCTTACAAGATAGAGTCAGGGGGGTGTATAAAGAAGCTACTGTCAACATCATTCCCCTTTTCAGTCCTTAAAACATCATGTATATCCCCAATAAATCCACCAAGTCAGCTTTTACTTTAAAATGTAATCCAACAGAGAGGTAAATGAATGCGTCTCATTGTCTTGCATTGTCAGACACAACTCTCAACCTTTCATCTCCGAAATGTGGAACGCTACCTATCACAATGTGGAACAAGTGGGCAAAATGTGCAACATTAATAATGACTACAGACAGCTGAGGAGCTCATGGCATGGTTATTAACTCTTTCTTCATACATTTGAAGAATTAATATGATTCAATATTATTCAGTACTAATTATTGTGGATGTCTGTTAAAAATAAGGAATGTGTGTAAAACCCTTTCGACAAGGAACAGCATGAAACACAGAATTTTTAAGGTCAAAAATAAGGAAAGCCCATCACAATGAGAAACAGTTGTGAGGTACATTCTCAAACAAGGGAAAATCTCCAGTGTTAATATGCAAACATTGACAGCTTGAGATGCTCCTGACTTAACAGATGCATCTCCTGATGCTACAGAATTTCCAAGAGCATCTTTCTCATATAGGCAAAACTCCAGATCTTTGGAATGGATTCTACAGTCAACGTTCATAGGTTCACAGGTGTGCACTAGGCTAATGGCCCTGGAGCCTTTACAAGCCTAGCCCATAGGATTACCCTGGCATCATGCCACCTAACCTTAGTTCCCAGTGCCTCTGTCGAGTAGACCAAATGGAGTGATCTCCAGGGTGAATTTTCTATTTCCCATCCACTCATCAAGATTTCTCTTGGAAGAGGGCCAGTGAGGTGCACTGTTTGACATGTATGGGAAGTCTATTCCACAGCATGCGTTATGAACCTGTCCCTCCAGCATGTTCTGTTAATTGTGATAATGATGTTGAGGTCTCTGGAGCATGTGGTGTGGAGGGATTGGGATTTCTTTAGATAGAGAATTTCTAACAGAGCTGGGTCAGACATTGCTTTGTAAGTCTAGCAGAGATCACCTCTAAGTAGGCGATATGAGACAGAATAGTTGGAGTTTTTTGAGTCTGTCCATACAGGGCAAATGTTTAAGGCCTAGGATCCTCTTTGTGAGGTACTTTTGTGGCCTCTCCAGTTGTTGCAGGTGTCTAGTGAGGTATATGCCAAATGGGTCATTGTACTTGATGACTGGCCTAAGGAGGGAAGAGTAGAGGGAGACAATGACCTCTTTTTTTCTGGATGCAAAACCCTTAGTAATGACATGTGCCACATAGAAGGACTTTCTGGCCACAGTGGCAATGTGGTGATCAAAAGAGGGGTTGCTGTCAACCTGTGTTCCCAAATCTCTTATAACGTCTTCTGTGTTCAGTGGACTACCATCGATGCGGTAATTCATGGGAACTGGGTTTTTCCCAAAGGGGATGACAACACATTTTTTGGCACTGGGCTTAAAGCCATAGTTCTGACACCAATTGTTGGTCTCAGTGAGGCCTTTCTGTAGGATTTCAACATCACTTTGGGAGTTAATAATGGCTCCCAACTTGCAATCATCTGTGAACTTTGTCAGCCAGAGTCCCTTTGTGTTGGCCTGGATTTCAGAGAAGTAGATACCAAACAGGAGAGGACCCAGGACCGAACCCTGTGGGACTCAACTCGTGACTGGTTGGCAGTCTGACTTGGAGTCAGCTACTTTCACACTGTGGGTTCTATCTGTGAGCCAGTTTGCAACCCACCTAGTGATATAGGGCTTGATGGCTAGCTTAGTGAGTTTTTCTATGATTCCTGAGTGAGGAATGGTCTCAAAGGCTTTGGCCAGATCAAGGTAGGCTGTATGAACCACCTTGCCTTCATCCACAGCTCTGGTGACTGACTCAAAGAAGTTGACCAGGTTGAGCAGGCATGATCTACTCTTCACAAAACCAAACTGTGTGGGATCCAGAGTTTGGAGATTCCCTATACCCTTGTTTATTAGGACCATGATGATGCATTCCATAGCTTTGCATATCAGACTCATCAGGCTAATGTGGTGATAGTTCCCAGGGTATGTAGTCACTATTCCTTTGCAGAGAGGGATAACTGTAGCAGTGTGCCATTCGGTAGGGACAAGGCCTGAGGTGAGGCTTTGATTGAACAGGGCACACAGGTGAGGTGCCAGTTCACTCTGTAGTTCATGTAGAACACAGCCAGGGATATTGTCAGGTCCCATAGAAGCTGTATTCTTGGGCTTGTACAGTGCTGTTTTAACCTGTGCAGCAGTAATACTGGGTTCATGGCAATCTACTGACATTGTGAGTGGCCCTTTGGGGGGGGGGTAAAGTTGGCGGTGAATCTGTCGGCCAGTATATTGGCAATATCTGTTGGCTTGTAAAGGAGATACCATTGTTCGGTAGCTCAGAGAAAATCTTGGTATTACCATGGAGATTCTTTACATAACTATAGAAGGCCTTGTGGTTGTCTTTACTATCTGCTGCAATTTTGTTTTCATAGCTAGCTTTAGAGGATTTGATGAGGGATCTCAACTTTTTGTTGAGGCTGATAAGGGAGTTTTTCCAGTCTTGGAACATCACCTTATTCCGAATCAGTTTCCTCCTTCTGTTGTAGTTTCTTTATGGCTGCAGACCAACAGATTGGCTTCCTTTTTTTGGAGGAGAGTGTCTTGGTTCTATTGGGTATGGTGAGATCTATGCATTTGTGTACTTGTTCGTTTAGTGCATTGGTGTATGATTCGGTAGTCATGCAACTATTCTCCATTGGCATGGGTGCCGTGAAGTTAGACACCTCTGTTTTTAGGTGCCCAAAGTTAGCTTTGGAGAAGATTTTCATGCTAGTTACCTTTGCGAGGTGGGTGGTAGGATATGGATTTCCAAGGTGATTAGTTTGTGGTTGGATCTAACCAGGGAGGAGTTGACTACTAGTGTAGAGCAATGGTCACCCATGATAATAATGACCAGCTCAAGGATGTTGCTATCTCTAGTGGGGATAAGAACGAGTTGGTCCAGGGCATTGGAATTAATGAATTCCAGGAAACGTTGGGCAAGCGTATTGATGCAAGAGTAGTTTTCCCAGTTAATGGAGTGGTAGTTGAAGTCACCCAGTATGAGTGTGTTAGGTTGGACTCTAATATTCGCATGAGTGCTTAGGAAAGTACAGTTGTGTACACTTAGCATAAATGTAGATGTTTGAGTGGATTCACTGCTGAAGTCATCACCTGTGGGATTTCCCTGCTGTGGTAGCCCTTGGCCGGCCAGAATACCAGAGTCAATGTTTTTCTGCATCAGCTGCTGTCGCCTGTAGACTGATGTCAAGTCATCAGTGCTATAAAGCAAAGCAGCTTATGCCATTACATCAGTTGTTCTTGCCCTAACCAGTCAGAAGCCTGAGGAAATATGGCAAAGTTGTCCTGGTGGTTAACAACCACCCCAAGAAGCTTATGTCTCCCTAATGAAAGAGGATATAAGGGGAAGGAGGGAAGGAAACCATGACTGCAACAGTGAATACACTCAAACATCTACATTTATGGTAAGTGTATACAACTGTACTATGTTCTTCATGTTTAACTGTTGCAGTCATCACCTGCGGGAAGATTCCCAAAGCTGAGCAGAGGGGTGGAAGGATTACTTAGAGACCTAGGCATGGGTAAGCAAGCCCTGCAGAACTGCAGAGGCAAACCCTGCCCTAGCCTTAGAGAAAAGAGGAAGGTGGTAATGCTTTGTAAAGGTATGGACCAAGGTCCAGGTCGCAGCTTCCAAGATGTCCCTGGTGGGAACTCCTCTGAGGAATGCTGTGGAAGTGGAGGCTGCCCTAGTGGAATGGCTACAAATAGACTTAGGGGGAGGTTTCCCATGAAATCTGTAGCAGAAATGGATACAGTGCGATATCCATTTGGAAATAGTCTGCTTGAAAATGGGCTTCCCCTCTGCCCCTTGGGCAAAACTGACAAGACGTTGGTCCATTTTACTGAAGGGTTTAGTATGGTCCAGGTAGTATCTGAGCTGTCTGTGCACATCTAGAGAGTGCAGAATTCTTTCCCTCTTGTTTTGAGTGTTAGGGAAGAAGATGGGAAGATGAGTGGCCTGGTTGAGAGTCACATTAGATACCACCTCGGGCATAAAGGAGGGGTTAGTCCTAAGGGAAAGCCTGTTTGCATGGAAAATGATGAAGGGCTCAATGGCCATCAGTGGCTGAAGTTCAGAAACCCTTCTGGCTGAGGTGATAGCTAGCAAAAGAGCAGTCTTCCAGGAGAGGTATTTCAGTTCTGCTGAAGCAGCAGGTTCAAAGAGTGGTACGGTTAGTTTTTCCAAAACATAATTTAGGTCCTGGACTGGAGTGGGTGGCCTTCTGGAACGTCTGATACCGGAAGCCCCTCTGAGGAATTGTTTAGTCAAAGGATGAGAAAATGGGCTGGTCTGTATTACAATGAGCTAAAATGGCTGAGGTGTGGATTTTAACAGAAGAGAAGGAGAGGCCACTGTTGAGTAATTCCACTAGATAGTCCAGGATAAGAGGGACAGAAGGTTGTGAGGAAAGTACAGTTGTGTACACTTACCATAAATGTAGCTGTGCAAGTGAATTCACTGTTGCAGTCATCACCTGTGAGTTATCCCTGCTGTGGTAGCCCTCAGCCGGCCTGAATACCAGAGTCAATGTTTTTGTGCGCCAGCTGCTGTCGCTTCTAGTCTGGCATCAGGTCGGCAGTACTATAAAGCAAGGCAGCCAACGTCATTACATCAGTTTTTCTTGACCTAACCCGTCAGAAGCACAAGGGAAAAGAGATTAATGGACCTAGTGTCTAAGAACCACCTTGGGAAGCCTGTGTCCCCCTATGGGAAGATGTGAAATGGAGGATGGAGGAAGGGAAACCAAGACTGCAATAGTGAATACACTCTAACATCTACATTTATGGTAAGAGTACACAACTTTACTATGCTCCTCGTGTTTCACTGTTGCAGTCATCACCTGTGGGAGGATTCCCAAAGCAGAGGTAAAAGGTGGAAGGATAGGTAGAGTTCTAAGTATGGGTCAGGAGGTCCTGCAGGATTGCAGAGGCAAACCTTGCCCTAGACTTAGAAAAGAGAGGTAGGTAGTAATGCTTTCTAAAGGTATGGACAGAGGTCCAGGTGGCAGCTTCCAATATGTCCCTGGTAGGTACTCCTCTGAGGAAGGCAGTGGAAGTGGAGGTTGCCCTAATGGAGTGGGTACGGATCGACTTAGGGATGGGTTTCCCATGTAGTCTGCAACAAAAATGGGTACAGTGTGAAATCCATTTGGTTTGTTAGGAGATGGGCTTCCCCTCTGCCTCTGCCCCAGAGGCAGATGGGCTTCCCCTTTGCCTCTGGGGTGAAGCTTACCAGAAGCTTGTCAGCTTTTCTGAATGACTTAGTGCAGTCCAGATAGTATCTGAGTTGTCTGTGCATGTCTAGTGAGTGTATACTTCTTTCCCCCTTGTTTTGAGGGTTGGGAAAGAAGGTGGGAAGGTGTATGGCCTGGTTAAGGGTCACATCTGATACCAACTTGGGCATAAAGGAATGATTAGTCCTCAGGGACACTCTGTCTGCATGGAAAATTATGAAGGGCTTGACAGCCATGAGAGCTTGAAGTTCTGAGACCCTTCTGGCTGAGGTGATAGCGAGTAGGAAGGCAGTCTTCCAGGAGAGGTATTTCAATTCTGCTGAAGCAACAGGTTCGAAAGGAGGTAAGGTTAGTTTCTCTAACACATAATTCAGGTCCCAGGGTAGAGTAGGAGGTCTTCTGGGAGGCCTGATATAAGAAGCCCCTCTGAGGAATTGCTTAATCAAAGGATGAGAGAAGAGGGGTGGGTCTGAATCATAATGGGCAGAGATGGCCGAGGCATGGATTTTAATAGAGGAGAAGAAGAGGCCACTATTGAGCAACTCTGCTAAGTAATCCAGGATGAGAGGGATGGAAGGTTGGGAGGAACTGCCCACTTTAGATTGTTTACAGGAGCAGAATCTTTTCCAATTTCCTGCATAAGATTTTCTTGTTCTGGGCCTTCTGGCCTCTGTGATGATGCCCAGGACCTAACTACTTAACAGTGACTTCTTGTTAGTTTTTAGTGTGTGAGCCATGCCGAAAGTTTGAGAGTCTGTAGGTCTGGTTGCAGTATCTTCCCTCTCTCCTGGGTCAAGAGGGCTGACCTTAAGGAAGCAGTTTTGGGGGCTGTGAGGTCAGACTGTGTAGTAAGGGGTACCAATGCTGTCTGGGCCAATCCGGAGCAATGAGGATGGCCTTTGGTCTCTCCTCTCTTATTTTGACCAGAACTTTGGGAATAAGGCTAGAGGAGGGTATGCGTACACAAAGAGGCAGTTCCAGGGGAAGCTTAAAGCATCCACCTTCCATGCTACGAGGTGATAATCCCTGGTACAAAACTTGTGCAGCTGCTGGTTGAGGTGCGAGGCAAAGAGGTCAACCTCTGGGTCCCCACTCCTGGGTGATTTGCAGAAAGATTTCTCTGCAGAGGTGCCACTCATGGGGGTCCAGTAAGCTTCTGCTTAGGTAGTCTGCCAGTGTGTTGCTGACCTCTGGTAAGTGTTGGGCAATCAGGTACAGCCCCGTGGAGGGGGCTGTGAGCCACAGACTCATGGCTTACCTGCACAGGGGGTAAGACTGGGTGTCCCCCTGCTTGTTCATCTACCACATTACTGTGGTGTTGTCTGTTTTTATAAGGAGGACCCTTGGCCTGAGAAGGGGTTGGAATGAAGTCATAGCATTTTGCACTGCCATCATTTCTTTCTGGTTGATGTGCAAGTGAAGTTACTGGGGATTCCAAAGCCTAGTGCTTGCTAGGTGAGTGCCCCAAGCTATGTCTGAGGCATCAGTGGTGATGGTCTGGCCGGAAGGACGGAGGATGAAGGGAAGACCCTTGTCATGGCACAGGCCTCTGCTCACCAAAGAAATTTGTCCCTTATGCAAGGGATCAGTGGGAGAGTGACCTCTAGGGAATAAGAGTGTTGACACCAAAGGTTCTTTAAGTACCACTGAAGTTTCCTCATGTGAAGCCTGGCGAGAGGGGTGAGAAGGACGCAAGATGCCATGTATCCCAGGGCTTGCAGGAACTTCCTCACAGTGAGGTGACTCCGGGAAGCCAGCTGGGTGAAGTATAGAGGCAGGAAGCTCTGCTTTACTGGGGGCAGGAAGGCCATAAGGGTTGCTGTGTCTAGCACAGCTCCCAGGAAAACAATTTTCCTGGTGGGGTTTTTGCTTTGATTTTTTTCTCATTGATGGTGAACCCTAGGGAAGTTAGGATTACTTTGACAAAGAGAATATCCTGGAGCAATTTTTCTTTGCTGTTTGCCTGAATGAGACAGTCATCCAGGTAACGGTAAATCTGTATATTTTTCTGTCTGCAAGCATTTGATGAAGACTCTGGGAGCAGTAGATAAGCCAAAGGGCAGTGCAGAGAACTGAAAGTGCTAATTGCCTGCTCTGAAGTGCAGGAATTTTCTGCACGATTCCCGGATGGAAATATGGAGGTAGGCATCTTTTAGGTCTAGGGTCACCAGCCAGGCATCTGGTGTGAGCATTGGCAGGAGCTGCTGCACGGTTAGCATTTTGAATTTGGGGACAACCAAGGAGGTGTTCAGTTTGGATCGATCCAGGATGGAGTGCCAAGTGCCCTCTTTTCTGGGTACAAGGAAAAGTCTGGAGTAAAAAACTTTTCCTGTTTGTTCCAGAAAGACAGGTTCTACTGCCCCCTGGGATATTAGTGTTTTTACCTGTTTTAATGCCTCTGCTCACTGGTTTGGGGGGAGGTATGGGTACCCTCTTGGAATTGGGAGTTCGCTGAAGGAGAATCTGTATCCCTGAGAAATGATTTTTAATACCCATTATTCCATGGTTATAGAGACCCAATTGTCCTTGAAGAGGGTGAGCCTTCCTCCTAGTTTTAGATGAGTGAAAGGAGGGCAGAGGGTGGAGGGAGAGTCATTGTAAGTGCTTGCCATAGAAGCTTGGCTTAGAACTCCCTGCCTTAGAGACGGAAGTGGTCCACTGTTTGCTTCTTTGCTGGCCCTGGGATGGGGGCCTGGATGTCCTGTCCCTGCGGGGCTTGCTTTGGCCCTGTCTGCTTGGTGCAGGGAAGGCCCAGTGCTTAGAGGGGAAGTTCCTGCTGAATCTGGGTGGTTGAACCTGAAAGAAATCTTTTACAGTTTGCATAGATTTTGCTTTGTCTTCCATCGTTTTAAGCACCTCTTCTGCTTTTTTCTCATATAGTCGTTCCTTATCTAGGGGTGCATCAATAAGTTTAGACTTGACATGATCAGGGAGAGGTTGTTCCTTCAGCCATCAATGTGTTCTAATAACAGATCCTGTCACTGCTGCCCTACTAGAGGCTTCTAGGGCATCCTATCAACATTGTAAAGAGTGACATCTAAGCACCTCTGGAAAAATGGTCAAAAGTTCAAATGAGAGGAACTACAAGTTGAGAAATATAAAAACACCAAGTATTTAATGATTCCAGTAGCAAAGAAACGGTTAGCGCTTTCGTTTGAACAAGTTTCAAATTTCATCAGACAAACTATTCTACATGCATTTACTTTACATACCATAACATTTACTTCTATTAGTTAAAAACAGTGTCAGTCATCGTGATATACAGCTAAACATAAAACTGTTGCCTCATACGAACCTAAAGCTGTCAACACTACATTAAAAACAATTTAATGCAACTAATGTTCAAAAAAGTATATATGTGTGTATATTTAAATATGTGTGGAAATGTATAAATTAATATATAAAACTCTTATGTTGTTGCCAGCGCTAACCATTTCTCTGCTACTGGAATCATTAAATACTTGGTGTTTTTATATTTCTCAACTTGTGGTTCCTCTCATTTGAACTTTTGACCATTGTTCCAGAGGTGCTTGGACTTCAGCCTTGTGTGTTTTTGTATCAGTTTGGTGACTTTGTACTTTAACATTGTAAAAAGTGCTTGGCCACTTGACCAGCAGAGTGAAGTAACTCTGCCAGCTCTTTAGAGTTGGCACCGTCAGGAGAGGTAGCAATCTTCTCTTTTAATTGTTCCAAAGTGTGTTGTTGATATTTTAACATATTGAACTGACAATTGAGTGCTCTGATAGCTAAGGTTGCAGAGGTGTATACTTTCTTACCCCATCTATCCAGAGCTTTGGAGTTTTTGTCAGAAGGAAGAGGATTCTTGGCAGAACTAGTCTTAGCTCCTTTGGGTCCATGTGTAATGACATCAGGGTCTGCAGCAGGGCTCCTGTACAGGTATTTGTGAGAATCCGGTACTCTGTAGTACCTGTCAGGTTTAGCTGGAGCAGGAGGCAGGGCATCAGGGGCTAAACTGAATTCAAGGAAAACATCATACACCACTTCTAGAATGGGTGGGATGGCCAGGGGTCTGTGCTGGGGCAGGTCCAGAAACTCTCTAAGTCATTTCTTTGACAGTGGGTAGTCCTGAGATTCCCATTGAATATGTTCCCCGAGGGAGTGAAGGGTTTCCCTGAAGGAGAGGTCCTCTGGAGGGGAGGCAGAGGGGATGGATTCCTCTGCATCTGAATCCTCATGAACAGTTAAGGGCTGTTGCTCCTCTTCAAAGGCAGAATATGAAAACAGAGTCATACCAGATGTTTCTTAGTCCAGTACTACCTGAGAACTTAACAGCTCCCCACTCTAATGTCCAGCCCCAAAAGACCTTCTTTACAATTCACTGAAATAAGGACAAAAACTCAAATCAGGCATTTTAAAACAAGTAAACTCTAAATGCCACAAATGAAAGTTGGCAATCACATAAAAATACTGGAGAAAAACAAATGCTAAGTCATATATACTTAAAACCTTCTCTCTTAATAATCCCTTCTCGCAAAAGGTTTGACTGACTACTTTATGTATATATATATATATATATATATATATATATATATATATATATATATATATACATATCACTTCCCTGATTCTCAAGCAGTGTGCAGCTATCACCATCTTGTCCACTGAAAACTACATTCCACCCAATCTGTTCGAACAGAGCATACCTCGTCCCCAGCCTCAGACATTTCATGCATGTACTGTAAGTGGCTGTGCAGTTCCTGAGGGGTGCTGCTCCAGTAAAAGCATTAAATGCAGCACATAATGCAGAGATGCACTGTCCCACCACATACTCATCAATGTATGTTCAAATGCGGGTGGTTTATCACTTAACAAGGACGGAAGATTTAGATACTGTTCATACACCAGCTAACATGAGCTGTAACTGATTGCACATTACATGAAGGACCTCATTTTTTCTATCACATGTTACTTTGCTTTACATTTGAAATACTGTGCAAGTACTGCTGAGGGTGATAAACTCTGCTCTCCACTACCACAAATTAAGAACAAAACACTAAGGGAAGAAACGCAGTATCTTCTTTACCACAATAATGCAATATAAGCCAAACCTTCCCCTTTGCTATGTCCTCCAAGGACCAGCAGCCATGATACATCCAGCCACAGAGAGTGTGTTTGTGTGTTTGTGTGTGTGTGTGTGTGTGTGTGTGTGTGTGTGTGTGTGTGTGTGTGTGTGTGTGTGTGTGTGTGTGTACGAATTGGAGAGTGCGGATACAGAAAGAAGAACAAAACATAAAGACTTTAGCAGCACACTCACACGTAGAATGATACCAACAAAAGAAAAGAAGAAAACAAAAGGAGAAAATGTACTTTTGAAATTGTTCATGGAAACATCTGGACATTAATAAACAAATATATAAATAATAATAGCTGTACTTGTATTAAAACAAGTTATAATTTTATTTCTTTACAAGTAAAGTTAATCTAACTCAGTAAAATGGCAAACAGTTTTACACATACAGCAGAATAAAAAAAAAATTTAAAAGGATTACCCTTAAAAACTGGAACTCTAGGGACTGATAAAAATTAAGCATTTAAAAATGTGATAAAGAAATTAGGAAATCGGAAGAGGTCAGAACTTCTCTTAAAATTATATGCTCCTGCATGAAGGTGGGTAGTCAAAACAATATTCTGATATGTGTACAGCATGTAGCAAAATGTAAGGGATGAGCGTGAATGCAAATGCCTATTTTATTAACCTGTTTGTGGGTTGTTTTCCATGCAGGATAGATTTCACGAGACAGTCTAATTTAGCAAATTCATGCTCAGAGGATGTGTGCAAAACAACAGATAAAGAGTGCATAACTAAAACAAATATTCATTTTCCAATAGAGCAAAACAGAATGCAAATAAACCTGCACTATATGTTCTAAGACCTTAAAATAAGCCAGGAGAACTGTTCTTTTGTTGATCAGGTTAGTTCCACTAGGCTAAAGGCCTCTTTTCAGGGGAGACTGAAGGTGGTATTACTAGGGAAAATGAGGAACCTCTCTAGACATTCCAATTATTAGATATGCCTGGTTAGGTACATACCAAAGGGGGCACTGTACTCAATGATAGGTCTGATGAACACTGAATCGAGTGGAACAATGAATTCCTTGGACCTAGATGCCATACATTTGTTTATAAGTTGCGCAGCATAGAATGATTTCCTCACCACTGTAGACACATGACGGCCAAAGGCTAGATTACTGTCTATGTGTGTCCCTAAGTCCCTGACTACTGGGTCAGCTCTAAGGGGTGTATTGTCAATATGATAGTTAGCAGGGGTGCATGACTTCCTGAAGGATATTATGCATTTTTTGTCATTTAGTTTTAATCTATGGCTCTGACACCAGTTGTTTGTCTGTGTCAGCCCTTCCTGGTGAACATTTGTGACAGTACGAGATTCAATGACAGCTCCTAATTTGCAATCATCTGCAAATTTAGTCAACCACAGACCACTGACATTGACCTTGACTTCAAAGAAGTAAATGCCAAAAAAAGGAGCAGTCCAAGGACCAATCCCTGAAGGACTCCACTTGTGACTTGCCTCTTGGTAGAGGTGGACTCCCCAATTCTAACTTCCTGGGCCTGTCTGTGAGACAGTTGGCTATCCACCGGGTGACATATGAGTTTGTACCTAACCTCTTAAGTTTGTCTACAATGCCTGAGTGAGGTATTGTATCAAATGCCTTGGCGAGGTCAAGGTAGGCAATGTGAACTATTCTGCCCTCATCCATTGCTTTGGTAACCTTCTCAAAGAAGTCCACCCTGTTGAGTAGGCATGACCTGCCCTTGATGAAGCCAAACTGGGTTAGGTCTAGTGTCTGGAGGTTTACTATATCATTATTGATCATTTCCATGACAATTCTTTCCATGGCTTTGCATATAAGACTAGTGAGACTTATGGGTCTGTAGTTTCCAGGGTCTGTGGATAGCCCACCTTTGTGCAGAGGGATGATGGTTGCTGTTCTCCACTCATGAGGCACAAAGCCTGTTTGTAGGCTACAGTTGAACAGTAATACCAGAGGCCCCGAAAGGTCATATTTCATGCTATTTAGAAGGCATCCTGAGACATTGTCTGTGCCCATTCATGCAGTGTTCTTGGCCTTAGAGAGAGCATTATGGACCTTGTTCCTTAGTGATAGCAGGGGGAATGGTATTTCCTGAGGAAAGGTTGAGAGAGAAAGAGGGTAAAAGTTGGAGCTGAATTTGTTGTCCAGTAGTTTTGCTATATCGTATGTCTCAGTATAGGTGGCTCCATTTACAATGAGCTCCACACATGATTGTATATTGTCTTTGAGGCTGCAGACATAGCTAAAGAATCTTGTGTTTGCCCTTGATCTGGGGGGTCAAATTTACCTCAGATTTGGCTTTGGTAGACTTTATTTGCCCTCTGAGTTGTTTGTTTAGTTTGATGAGAGTGCTTTTATCCTGCTGGGTGCTGCACCTCCTAAGTTTTGCCATGATTTTCTTCCTCCTGTTATACAGCCAATTGCTTTTGTGATTCCAACAGGGTGGCTTGTTTTTTGAGTTATTCCAACAAGGTGGCTTGCTTTTTGAGTTAGTTCTGCATTTTTTCCTGGTGGGTACAGCTGCCTGTATGCAGCTATTAACATGCTTGTACAGGGTTTCTGTGAACAGTTTTGCGCAGACAGCAGTGTTCTCAGGGTTTATGGGGGGGGGGGGGCTTGAAATTTTGTCAGGTTATCACTTAATAGCAGGAAGGCAGCCTTAGAGTAGTTCATGAATATTCCGGGTTAGCTTGGGGTCCAGGTTTTATTTTTACTTCAAAGGAGAACATTTTGTGGTCTGACCTTACCAGGGACGACATTACACTAGATGGTGTGCAGCACTCTCCCATATTAGTGAGGACAAGATTCAGTATGGTTGCACCCCTGGTTGGTGTATTGACAATCTGGTCCAGGGAGTTTGTGTTTACAAAATCCAAGACCTCTGTCCTTGTACATTTGGTGTTATATAGTATTCCAGATAATAGTGGTGTAATTAAAGCCGCCTATGAATGTGGTGTTGGTTTAGATGGTTAGTGTTTCCAAGTTTAAATACATGGTATGGGTTTCCTGGGTCACAGAGGGAGACCTACAGCTGGCAATGAAGTGGCATTGGATTTTGCCTATAGTGACTTGAACATGGAGTAGCTCAAGTGCATTGTTCTGTTTGACCATCCTTGAGGTAAATTTATTTTTGATATAAATTGGATGGCGCAGTGGTGCAGTAGTTAGTGTTGTTGCCTCACAGCAAGAGGTTCTCTGATCTGATTTTCGGCTGGGTGCCTTCTGTGTGGAGTCTGAATGTCCTCCTTGTGTTCGTGTGGTTTCCTCTTTGTGCTTTAGTTTCCTCCCACGTTACAAAGAAATGCATCTGGAGCACTTCTCCCCTGGCCTCTGCTGAAAATTGGCTTGTTCCAAGTCGGACTTTCATGATTAACAAATGTTCATAGGTTCATAGGTTGGTACTAGGCTATCAGCCCTAGGGTCTATACAAGCCTAGCCATAACAATTCCCTGGCTATTTCTTCCCATATTATTTACTTTCCTGGACCCCTGTCTAGCAGGGCGACTGACGTGATCCCTGGGGTGAATTTCCTTTCTCCCATCCAATCGTCAAGGTTCCTCTTGAAGAGGTCCAAAGAGGCACTCTGCTTGACATGTATGGGCAATCTATTCCAGAGTCTGGGGAGTCTCTGGGTCAGGAACCTATCCCTCCAGCATGTTTTGTTTATTGTGATGACAAGGTTTAGATCCCTGGAGCGTGTAGCTCTGAGGGACTGGGATTTCTTTAAGTGTAGCATGTCCAACAGCTCTGGGTTTGACATGGCCTTGTATGTTAAGCAGAGATCGCCTCTGAGTAGACGATATGTGACAGAGTATAGCTGGAGTTTTTAAGGCGGTCAGCGTAGGGCATCTGCTTTAGGCCTGTGATTCTTTTAGTGAGGTATTTCTGAGGTCTTTCCAGTTGTTGCAGATGTCTTGAAAGGTACATACCAAATGGGGCGTTGTATTCTATAATGGGTCTAATGAGGGATGAGTACAGTGGGACAATGACCTCCTTTTTTCTGGATGAAAAGCCCTTTGTGATGAGGTGTGCCACATAGAAGGATTTCCTGACTGTTGTGGCGATGTGGTTATCGAAGGTGAGACCACTGTCCACCTGTGTCCCTAAGTCTGTTATCAAATTATTAAATTAAAAATAAAAATAAAATTAATAAATAAAATAAATAAAAACTGAGACACCTCCAGATTTAGTCCCTGTGTGTGAAGTAGCCCATCTAAAACTGTGGAAGGCATTATAACTTCAAGTAGAAAGGAATTTGGTTTAACATCTCATCTGCAGGATGACCCACTCAGGGCAGCAGCCACTCCTTATGCTGCAGTGCCGTGTCAGCAGTTGATATACTTGGTAGTAACAGAACCCACAGCCTTCTGTACCAAAGGTGAATGCGGTACCTGTTGCATCACTGACAGAGATTAGTCTCATCCAGGTTAACTGATAGGTCCTATGCATCCATTATGCTACACTTTATATGACATAAATTTATAAGTACCAGTAGTGCAAAAGGCTGCAATATCATTTGAAGCTTTGTGATCTTTTGCAGCCAGATGACCTAGGAGACGATTCAGTGCATCATTTCAGGTGTATGCAAAACTGAACTAAAACAGTTTTGGTCAAAGATACACCACTGTAGACATCAAATAAGTTTTCTGAAATACCAGTCCCCAGACCCCCAAAAACATATACGCACATAAGCAAAAGCATAAAAACTATGACATTGAGCACACTGCACCCCTCCAATCTAAGCTATTCTCACTCTGAGTCTGCTGCACTTTGGAAGAAAAGCTAATGCGCAAAAATAAATATTTTAAAAGGTACTATATCCACCTCTGAGATGGCATAGTCTTAGAATTCAAATAAAGCACTATGGCCTGATTCTATGTAATATTAGAGCATGTGGCTTGATTCTATGTAATGTTAGAGCATGTAGCCTGATTCTATGTAATGTTAGAGCATCTGACCTGACTCTATGTAATGTTAGAGCATGTAGCCTGATTCTATGTAATGTTAGAGCACGTGGCCTGATTCTATATAATGTTAGAGCATGTAGCCTGATTCTATGTAATGTTAGAGCATGTAGCAAGCATATGGTCATAAGAAAGAAAACTATCTAGCCAAGCTGCTCACCTTCAAGCAACTGAAGGAAAGCCTGACAAAAGAGTTGCAGGAGCATTAAAAAGTCTCTCAGAACTTTACAGTCTCTTCACAGTCCCGCTGTGGTGTTGAAGACTGGGGGGGAGGGGGTGTTGATGAAAGTAATCACTTTCACAGCAGCAAGTCTAAGAAGAAACCAAGTAATTTACAGGCAATTAGCCTTTCCTCCATTCTACAAGGCTTCATGGAAAATATTTTACAAGCCAAGCAATCGTTACTGAATTTTAATTTTCTTGTCACTTTTGTATAGTATGGCTTCCAATAGCAAAGATCTTATCATTTCAAACTATGACTAAATTGGACAGGGTGCATGTGTGGAGGGGCAGTCCTGTGGATGAGGTGCAGCTGCATTTGAGCAAAATCTTTGACATTATGCCTCATTGCAGGCATACAAAATGGTTAAAGGGTAAAGGAACGGGGTGGATTTGAAACTGCCGTTCTGAAGCAAGTGAATGTTACATACTAGTGAGTTCTGCTTTCTTCCTAATATATTTGTGTTAGATATCACAGTGAATTTGGGCAACAAGACCAGCTTACATAGTGATAGTAAAAACAATGCTATGCCAGTCAAAGATGTGGAAGGAGGACTCCAAAGTTCCTAGGATTTAAGGTAAAATAATGTAAACTGTGAAGAGAGAGTAACCCATGTAAAGCTTATTGCCTTGGTGGACGGACAACATATGCAGGACACAGCAGAAAAGTACCCCCTAAGTAATATTCACTCTTAACTGCAAACATGCTATGGAATGAAAAATGCTGCAGCAAATGGTGATAAGAAAATGGGGTTCATATCCTGAGGACTACGTATGATGGATGGTGAGGCCATCCTTCCACCATACAGGACACTGGTCAGGCCACATGTGCATTACTGTATGCAGATGGTGGTGATGCCATCCTTCCACCACACAGGACACTGGTCAGGCCACATGTGCATAACTGTATGCTGACAGATGGTGAGGCCACCCTTCCACCATACAGGACACTGGTCAGGCCACATGTGCATTACTGTATGCAGATGGAATGTGAGGCCATCCTTCTACAATACAGGACCCTGGTCAGGCCACATGTGCATTACTGTATGCTGACAGATGGTGAGGCCATCCTTCCACCATACAGGACACTGGTCAGGCAACATGTGCATTACTGTATGCAGATGGAAGGTGAGGCCATCCTTCTACCATACAGGACCCTGGTCAGGCCACATGTGCATTACTTATGCAGATGGATGGTGAGGCCATCCTTCCACCACAGAGAACATTGGTCAGGCCACATGTGCATTACTGTATGCAGAGGGATGTGGAGGCCATCCTTCCATTGTACAGAACACTGGTCAGGCCATATGTGCATTACTTATGTAGATGGATGGTCAGGCCATCATTCCACCACACAGGACACTGGTCAGGCCACACATGCATTACTGTATGCAGGTCCAGAGACCACAAAGACAAAAAGAAATTAGACAAAACAACATCCACCAGTAAAACTCCTTGAAGGCTTTTTGAGCCTACACGGTAGAGTGTGATTCTGTTATATTAAATTTGGTGACCTGGTCCTGTGGTTCTTGTTTTGCTTTATTCAGTCATTTTATTTTATTTTATTTTTTGGTTGCACACAAAGAGAAATTAGGTTTGCAGAAAGTGTGCAATGTGGGTTCTCAAAATGATGATGGGTATAATGGAATTATAGTATAAATAAAGCCTTAGAAAGCTGGACAGGCATATGCAAAATGAGAATATGAAATTAATACATTACACTGTTTGAAAACAAATGAAAGTAATGAAGCTGAAAAAAAGGCAGGCATGAAATGGACATGCTCATGCAAGGACAGTAATGACCAGAGTCTTACTGTAAGTGGAAGCTACTCTAAAGTCTTGGAGAGTGTTGTCTAATGTAGATATCAATTTTCTATTACTGTCACTTAAATTTTCATATTATATTCCATGTTCTGGCATTACCTATGTCTGCACTGCATTCCAGGTATACATTTTTAAATAGAATCAGACCAGACATTGCCTTATTAACAAGGCGGAGGTCACCCCTTAGCAGTGTAGACAGAATATAATGAAAAGTTCTGTTGTGTTTCTGGGATAACTGCAAAACAAAAGCAGAAACAAACACTAACAAGGGTAGGCGTTCAGAGATGCCATAACTTAATCCCCCCATTTCAGCTCTGTATATTTAACATAATTCATATTCATACACACATTAGTGTTCATTACACAACATCCCTCCTCCAGTCACAATGGCACTAGCAAACAAACAGTGCACTCATTGCCTTGTTGCTCACCTGTCTAACACCTCCATAACATCAAAACTGGTTCACACCTTCATCTCCATTGCTGTTTAGTGTCTGTTTAGTCCTAGGCAAGGCTCAGTCTTCTGAACAAAGAAGATGTACCCATGTCCGAAAGCTACTCTTCCTATTTTTCTATCTACCTGTAACTGTAAGATTCTGACTACATCAAATTGCAGAACTGAAGCTCAGCAAATTAACCCCTCCACCAAGGAGTCCTTTTTTGTGTAAGCACATTGCTGCAAAATATATTTAAATAGCTGTATTTGCAAACAAACTTTGTACTGCGGGCCCCTGCTGCGTACGCTATGAGCTATGTATCACTTCATATGTACTCTATCTGTTTTAATAACACAGACTTATGGTGGTTGGTCAAGGCTGGTATTCTTTACATCAGATATAAACACACTCTAGAAAATATTCTGTGTTATGACATAAAGCTTACAATATCTCTTTTGGCAACAGTCGGTTTTATCTAGATATCTCCAACTCAACCATTTGGTAATAACAGGTACTATATTTAGCCTTACAGAGATGAAAAGATTAGAATCGTTCTTCCTGAACAATAATCTGCTGTGTGTTCTCTGCACTAAAGTTTAGCAGCTAATTCTCTCTCACTTTCTGTTCATTTAAGTTCTAGGAAAAAAAAAGTTGATAAGGAAATTAGTAGACTCACCACAGCTTCCATCAAATATCTTGTAAACATTTGTCTGGTTTTCACAGGCATATTTGTTCAAAGAGCATTCGTTCTTGTAGTCTTTGCCATCACTGCCACAAATGATCTTCTTAGGTTCATGATCACAGGTTGTGGGACAGACACATCTGGCGGACTGACCCTCAGATACTGGAACACATGTGCTGCCAAAGCTGCATTTCACATTTAAGCATGGATCCGTTGCACCTAGAAAAAAAAACGCAACGTAAATACTGAAGCTAAATAAAATGAAAGTATCAAATGCCTGTATGGTTCTCTGGGCCACAAGAGATCTTAGGACTCTATACTGCAAGTAACGCTACATCAAGGTATTAATCTTAAGTAACTAAAAACTGGATTTAGCTTTTTAACCCAAAGCCAAAAAAGGTACTCTATAACTGCATTATCTTACAAAAAAAAAAAAAACTCATATTTTCAAACTACACAAGCCAGTTCTCTGAGGCTGATATCTTATTAAGACATAGGACTTTTTATTATTGAAGTTACTGGATCCATGTTTAAATGACTTACTTCACAACTTATATTTACTCTCTCTTTACCAGACAAAATACACCAGAAAGACAAGCTTTTTCCATGGATCACCAGTGAGCTATGATATGTGCAGGTCACCTCTAAAAGTCAAAGTATGCCTTAAGTGCATTGTAAGGACAATGGCGACTTACAGAAAGTCCATCCAGTATGACCTGTACATTTTTTAATGTGTGTGGGAAGTTAGAAAGTCACTGGGGTTTGGAAGTCCTATTACTGTCACCTGACATAGACTGTACGTTTTCAGATGACTTACTATTTACAGAATTTCATTACCCCATAGACATGTTGATATTAGTAAAACTTGTCTAAGTATTCTATTTGTGGACGAGAAACAGTAAAGTTGTTCAAGGAGGAGCTCCCAGTCCCATTAATACTATGCATGCTGGGAAAGATAAGAAAGATAACAGCACTGTTAATTACAGGAACAGGAGAAGCTGATGTGAATGACATATTAACTATTTACTTATCTATTTACATTTTGTTGACCGGGTTAGTCCCACTTGGCTACTGGCCACTTTTCAGAGGAGACACGAGGTGATATTCATACTTGCTATAACTGAATGCCTCGTTTTTCGGATGGACAATAACTATTGGGAAATGTACAAAAAGATAATTACTAAGGATGTGGTGGCCTTGTAAAGGGATAAGGGAGTGAAAGGGAGTGACCTGCTTGTCTAAGGATGTGAGAAAGCTACACTGATTAAGAGTTTATTGGTGGAAGTACAGGTAGTGAATTCAGTGGTGCTAATATGCCTTAAATATCATATTCAAAATGGAAAGATAACATAGAAAAAGGAGTTTTTTTATGTTGATGCTCTTTCAAATCTCAGCTGCAAATGAAAAGATTGCAACTGACTGACTTATGTGATTTCTGATGGGTGGACCAGGTGAAACAATGAATAACAGAAGGAGCATGGTAGACTTGCAAACTAAACATAATGGAAAAATGTGAAATTAACAGATATATGGCTTTTGTGTAGTACATAAGGCTTGCATGCAATGTCTTCCCTTGTTGAGAAGAATTTGTTGGAAGTAAAAAAGCCACATATATACTGAGAAGATGATGAACACATTTCCAAAGAGCAATATAAATTAAAAGACAGAGATTGAAAAAAAATAAGTTATAGACTACAGCATGATATTGACTAAAGACCACCTGTTGGACAACATTGATTGAAAACAGGTACAGGTTCAAGAGGATGTCGGATGGAAGCCCCTGTTATAGTAAAGAACACAATATTAGAGTTTATTGGAAGGAGAAAAGTACATTTAAAACCCTTCAGAGAAAATACATCAGAATATTTGTCTCGATTATGAGGATTAATGGCATGAATTGGAAAGAATGAAGCTATATAAAGGAGGATGATGATTTAATTTGGGTTCCTATTGCGTGATCGAAAATTGTAAATGGCAAACGTATATTGAGTGAACCTGATTAGTCGAAACATTGCCCACATAACACAGAAATCGCTGTAGGAAATAGTTTCCCTTTACTTCAATGCAGTGCGATCTCGGAGTAGGAATATTTAAGTAGTGGGGTGTGGGAGGCACAGCCCCCCACATGGGGGTGCAGGGGGGCCCCCCCCCCGCCTACAGTGTTTAGGTAAGTATAGTTTTTTATTTTTATTTTTTTATTATATTTTCGAAATTTCAAACATCGCTCATATGGTGTCGACCCTATGGTGTTCGATGTTTCAAACTTTCGACAATATAATATAGACCCTTTAATTTTACTATTTAATAAGATACATCCATGTATTCACGCAGTTATAGGTAGGTGAAGTAAGTGGCACAAACAAGAGGGGCACACAATCTTACCGTTCATATACGTCATGAGAAAATGTTTAAGGAGATGTTAGTATTAAATAACATTGCATAATTTAATAAGAATGAATCAAAAAGAATGTAGTAATACGATGAAAGCTGGTTACTGTCTGTTGATATGAGACAGACGTTGATTTGTTTTAAAGACTGTACATATGTTAAGATCAATAAAGAAGACTATAACAAGAGCTAGCATGCACATCGGTTTGCTTAAAAAAATCACTATGTAAAAGAGGAATCACTGTAATCATAACCAAATAGGGTTACTAACATGTGTTCCAATCTTTCATATAATACAGGAAGATTACTTACATTATTAGAAAATTGTTTTAATATCAGTTCAATAGAAATTGGGCACCATAATTGCCTGTGATGAGAAACTATAATAAATATCCATGGGGCTCATTGTTGCCTATTTCATAGAAACCCCGCAAGGCTCTAAATACCTTTATTTTAAGTTCTCATTCTCCCAAGATCCCCAACACTGCTGTAGGTTATCCAAGCAGACCAATCACATCAGATATTAAAGAAAGGCAGGTGCCATTATATATGATAATAAATTGAGCGCTTGTAAAAGAAAAGTGAGGTTTGTCATTATTGATGATTTTCTTCAGTCTAGAGTCAAGAATTTGCCTTTTTTTACCTAAGGATCATAGGATTACAGGATCATAGGAAGTTACTAAGCTAATGGCCCCTAGGGCCCTTAAAAACCTAGCCAAGTTCTACCCTTATTTCCATTATCAGCAGAGGGACACAGGTGGGACTCATGTGGTGAACTTACGGTTATCCAGAAGAAAACAACAGGAACGTAGTAAAGCAAAACACGTAACAAGGAAACAACAATGTAAAAAAAAACACGTGTGATAACAACGCAAAAGGCTTTTAATACATAAAGCTTTCGGATACAATCCTTCATCAGTATAACAAACTTTCAGTTAAGAACACAATTAAATGCACATTTTCAAAAATCACATGATGTCACACAGCCAATAAAAACAAAAAAATCAATTAATCACCTTTTCAGGCACATTTGTTTCTATTTCAAAATAGACTTTAGGGATAGCATTTTATTTATACCTGGGCGGTGATTAGCATTCAAATGAATGATCCATTCATACTCCCTCCTTTCCAACCTATTATTTATATCTCCACCCCTTTGGTCATTAACAACCATATCTAAAGCCCTAAAGGTAAAGGTATGAACTTGACCACAACTCTTATAGTGTAAAGCTAAAGCATTGGTTGATACTCCCCTATTCATATCTGATTTATGCTCAACCATTCTATCTTTTAGCCTGCGAGTTGATTTTCCTATGTAAAATGTCTCACAGGCTTTACATGTAGCTAAATACACTATATTGTTTGTGTTACAAGTAGCTCCACATTTTACTCTATATTCTCTCTTCATTATTGGATGAATAAATGAAATATCTCTATTAATATTCATGCAGTTAGAACAATTAAAACAAGGTACTGTACCACATTTTACTGGTAACACATTTGAAGGCTGTATGAAATCTTTATAACAAAGCCTTCTATTCAAGTTACGGCAATTTTTATATGAAAAATTGGGAAATGGAAATCAGGTAAAGATAGTAGTATACACCAATTTTTTCTAATGATTCAACAATTTTACTAGCTTAACTAAATGTACTTACATAGAACAATTTACTCTTCTTCTCAATATTAGAATCTATCCATAAGGAAGATTGTGATATGGTACCATTAGAATAAAAATAAAGTCTTGAGGCATCATTTCTCGTGGCTACAACCTCAGAATAAATATCATTTAACATCTTCCTCCCATAACCTTTACTGATAAAATCTAAAATAAGTTCATTAGATTGTTCAAAGAATAAAACATCATTTGTATTCAATTTACTAAATCTAGTCAATTGTGCTTTATTTATTTTATTTTATTTTTATTTTACATTTGTTAACTGGGAAAGTCCGACTGGATACATATCCATTTTCAGCAGAGGCCTGTGGAGAAAAGCTCCACATTGAAATTAAGTGACACTTAAAGTTGAGGTTACAGAGAAATCTAAGAACATTTAACAAAATCAGTGACAAATTCAAATCAAGGTTACATTTAGATAAGAATAAAACATTGTTGGTAATGGAATAAATATGCAGAGATAACAATCACATATCAGAAGTGTGTATAAAAGAAAAAGGATTTTCAGTTAGAAAGTAAGGATGATAGTTACGAGAAAGGTGGTTAGGTAAGAAGGAATGTATTTACTACTGGCAGAATAATAAGTTATCTTCCTGATAATGGAATAAAAGAATTCTAATGGAGTACAGAAATGTATAATATGAGGGAGTGGGAAGAAAATAAAAAGGGTAATCACCTCTGTGAGCTAAGTTTGGATTACTTTTGTCTTGGTATATGTCGAGTTAGTCAGGGTTTAGACAAGAGCATGAATATTCTTCTATCTTACCTCAGTCTGATTATTGTATGGGTTAGTCGGGGTTTCGACATGTTAATGTTTGGTTCGACTGCGAGTCTGTGGGCGAGAAGGAAGTTACATCAGATGCCCACAGACTCGCAGTCGAACCAAACATTAAAGCAAGAAGGAAGTTACATCAGACGCCCACAGACTCGCAGTCGAACCAAACATTAACAAATGAAGACGCTGTTATAAATTTGAGCCGATATGACTTGAATGAATATGAAATTACACTGCTTAATAGAGGTTTGGAATTTATACTTACATCAATTGATTTTATGGTTAATGTTTTGACAGAGTTGAAAGTTTTTTGTCGCTCTTTCAATTTATGACTAATTTTTGGCTCAAATGCGGAAGATAATGTCATGTCTTTAAGGAGAACTAGTATATTTATTCCTGTTAGCCATCCTGTTATAACAGCATTTTCTGAAGTATGTGAGCAGCAGCTGAGGGTGGTATTTGAACAAAATAAAGTTTTACAATTTGACACTGAATGAACATCAGGCATTGTTGGATTTGGAGAATAATTCTGAAATTATTTTAAAACAAGCCGATAAGGGTGGCGCAATTGTACTTATGGACCACGAACTGTATTTTTCTTTAGTAAGTGAGGAGTTGAAAAATTTTAATGCTTTTAAACAGGTTACTCTACTAGATGTACAAAAATGTGTTTGAGATGTGAATTTATCAATATATGAGTTACAAATTAATAATTATATTTCGTTGGAATTATTTCATTATTTTAATGTGTCTTGTCCTGTTTTGTCTAGATTTTATGGTCCACCAAAGGTTCATAAATGTTTATCACAGCCCCATATGCGAACAATCATTTCCAGTATGGGTTGGATTACTGAACCGATTTCCCTATATTTACAGAATGTTTTGAGTGGTTATTTTAAGCATGTTAAAAGCTTTACAAGGGATACAAGCAATTTTCTTAATAAATTTAGGGAATGGTGTAATGCTAATACATTTGAAGGCTATTTACTAGTTACTTTCGATATTGCATCATTATTTACAGTGATTCCCCAAGATTATGGTATTTCAGCAATCACGGAACTTTTGGTCGAGATTGGGGGCTTGTTTGCATGTAGGACTGAGACCATATATGAGCTTTTGCAACTAGTGCTGGGCAATAATTATTTTTTATTTGATGGAAAACCCTATCATCAGTTGAGTGGTGTTGCAATGGGCACACCAGTGGTAAATACTTATGCAAATTTGGTTTTAAGGAAATGGGAGAACGAATTTATATTTGGTGATTCTGTTTATTCATCACAGGTATTATTTTTTCGTCGATTTGTCGACGATATTTTTCTTGTGTGGAAGGGAAATGAAAATGAGCTATTAACATTTATTAATTTTATTGATGGTACTACATAATTTTTGAGGTTCAAATCAAATTATTCAGTTAGTAAAATAAATTTTCTTGATGTTGAGTTTTTTATGAATGATTTTGGTTTGAACACAACCGTATATAAGAAACTTCTGCAAAAGAAAAATTATTTAGATAGAAGGAGTATGCACCCAAAATTTGTATTTAAAACCATTGTTAAAGCACAATTGACTAGATTTAGTAAACTGAGTACAAATGATGTTTTATTCTTTGAACACTCTAACAAACTTATTTTAGATTTTATCAATAAAGGTTATGAGAGGAAGATGTTAAATGATATTTATTCTGAGGTTGTAGCTGCGAGAAAGGATGCCTCAAGACCTTATTTTTATTCTAATGGTACCGTATCACAATCTTCCTTACAGATAGATTCTAACATTGAGAAGAAGAATAAATTATTTTATGTAAGTACATTTAGTCAAGCTAGTAAAATTGTTGAAAGTATCATTAGAAAAAAATGGTGTATACTACTATCTGTTGTTACAGCATATAGGTCCATTTCCCAATTTTTCATATAAAAATTGTTGTAACTTGAATAGAAGGCTTTGTTATAAAGATATTTTACGGCCTTCAAATGAGTTAGTGGTAAAATGTGGTACAGTACCTTGTTTTAATTGTTCTAACTGCATGAATATTAATAGAGATATTTCATTTATTCATCCAATAATGAAGAGAGAATATAGAGTAAAATGTGGAGCCACTTGTAACACACAAAATATAGTCTATTTAGCTACACATATATATTGGGTATTTATAAAGTTTTTGAAATTATTTATAATGGTTATGATATAACTAGTTGAATGTTTTGGCGTTATATATGTTGTAAACATTTCTTTTAGTATCCATATGAAAGGGTTATGTAATATGTTTAATTTATAACTTTGGGGTTTAATAAAAGTTTACAAAGCTATTACTTCCCATTATTCTTTTCATTTAGCTAAATATGTAGGGTCTATTAGTAAGGCTATTATATTAATTATAGAGGAATTTAAATATAACTCTAGATCAGGAAAGGCAATTCCTCCTTTTGTCCAGCTACGTAGGTGATATTTTAGAGCTATCCTAGGTTTGTTTGGATACCATAGGAACCTTGTCATCATAGTGTTTAGTTTTCTTACAATTTGTTTTGTTGGGAGTAATGAACCTGATTGTATAATATATAATATTTTTGGGAGTAATATCATTTTAATTAGTGTTAATCTTTCTTCCATTGTAAAGAATATTTTATTCCATTTAGTTATTACAGATTGTGTACTATTTATTATATTATTATATTTCAGAAGTGTTATATTTTTTATATTGTTGGTTAATGTTATTTCTAGATATATAAACTGATCTGAATCTGGGATATATTTATTGTATTCTTTTCCTAGTTCTTTCTTTTTAAGATAAATGGGAAGTATCCTTGTTTTTTCACTATTGAAAGTCAGGCCTGATATTTTTTGAAAATTATCCATGGCTGTAAATAAAGCAGAAATTGATGATATATTTCCATTTAGTGTGATAAGAACATAATCTGCGAAGAGTTGAATTTTAGATGTTAGTTCTGTATTTATATTACATCCTTCTATATCTTTATTTATTCTAATTGCGTTAGCCCATGGTTCCATTGTTAAGGTAAATAATAGTGGGGAAAGAGGACAACCTTGTTTGGTTCCTTTTAATATTGGTATGTCTTGTGAGATATAAGTGCCTATTTTTATACATACTTGGGTGCCTTTGTATAAATATGTTATTAAGTTTATAAAGTTGTCTGAGAAATTTAGATTTTTGAAAAGTGTAAAAAATCATTCCAGTTCACCAAATCAAATTTAGTTGTTGTATCTTTCGTCTTTTCCCGGTTAGTAATGACTGGCAGTAGATTTTTACGTACCGACTTGCCAGGCCTGACGCACAACCTTCAATGAAGGTACGCCCATTCACGCATGTCTCCACGCAGAAGACACTTTAGCTGAGAATCGAACAGGACAACGTCTTACTGTGAGGTGACAATGCTACCGCAGCACCACCACCGTACTCTTTTTATATTATCAAATGTATTTCTATTCATTATAAAACCGGTTTGGTCATCATTTATTAAACGTGGGAGAATTTTTTTCAATCTGTCTGCATATATATTCATAAACATTTTGTAATCTACATTCAATAGGGAGATGGGTCTATAGGAGCAGCATTTTGTTGAATCTTTATTTGGTTTAACTATAGGGGCTATAAATGTGTATTTCCATGAGGGAGCACAAATAGTGTTAGTCTGAGTTATTGAAAACACTTTTTGTAATAATATTAAAGCTTCTCTGGGCATAATTTTATATACTTCTGGAATAATTCCGTCATTCCCTGGTGCTTTGTTTAGTTTAAGTTTCTTAATTTGTGTCTGAATATCTGTATATGATATGCTTTTCTCTATTAAGTCTACTTGTTGTTTGGTAAGATTTTTATTAGTGTATTTATTTATGAATCTTTTTATATTCTCATCTGATTCCATCTTTACTTTATTATTTATTTTGCGAAAATACTCTCTAAATTCTTCTAATAGATCTTGTATGTTGTACAGCTTTTTCTTTCGAGAGTATATTTCTTTAATGTGATTTTGTTTGCCGAGTCTTATGGATTTATTTTTAAGTCTGTTTAAATATCTGGGATTATCTGAAAATGCAACAAATGTCTGTTTTTCTAAACTTATAGATTTGTGACTAAGTATTTCTAAATATTTATTATTTATGGTTGTAATTTCCTCTTTTATATCATCATTATTCGTGTTATTTTTGAGTTTCAGATTATCTAATTTATCTTGTAACTCCTATAAGTTTTTATCCCAAGATTTCCTTTTATTATTGTACCATTTGATTATTTTGCCAAATAAATAAGCTTTAAGGGCATCTGAAACATATATCTCTCTAATGTATCTGATGTATTGTTTATTTCTATAAAATTTTTTGTTTCATTTATTATGAACTCCTTAAATTCTGCTAATTGAGTAATATATGCTGGTATTCTTCTGAACTGTACAATAAATATAATAGGTTCATAGGTTCATAGGTTGGTACTAGGCTATCAGCCCTAGGGCCTATACAAGCCTAGCCATAACAATTCCCTGGCTATTTCTTCCCACATTATTTACTTTCCTGGACCCCTGTCTAGCAGGGCGACTGACGTGATCCCTGGGGTGAATTTCCTTTCTCCCATCCAATCGTCAAGGTTCCTCTTGAAGAGGTCCAAAGAGGCACTCTGCTTGACATGTATGGGCAATCTATTCCAGAGTCTGGGGAGTCTCTGGGTCAGGAACCTATCCCTCCAGCATGTTTTGTTTATTGTGATGACAAGGTTTAGATCCCTGGAGCGTGTAGCTCTGAGGGATTGGGATTTCTTTAAGTGTAGCATGTCCAACAGCTCTGGGTTTGACATGGCCTTGTATGTTAAGCAGAGATCGCCTCTGAGTAGACAATATGCGACAGAGTATAGCTGGAGTTTTTTAAGGCGGTCAGCATAGGGCATCTGCTTTAGGCCTGTGATTCTTTTAGTGAGGTATTTCTGAGGCCTTTCCAGTTGTTGCAGATGTCTTGAGAGGTACATACCAAATGGGGCGTTGTATTCTATAATGGATCTAATGAGGGATGAGTACAGTGGGACAATGAACTCCTTTTTTTCTGGATGAAAAGCCCTTCGTGATGAAGTGTGCCACATAGAAGGATTTCCTGACTGTTGTGGCGATGTGGTTATCGAAGGTGAGACCACTGTCCACCTGTGTCCCTAAGTCTCTTATCACACTTTCTGTGTTTAGTGTACCGCCACCCATATGGTAATTCATGGATACATGTTTTTCCCAAAAGGGATAACAATACATTTCTTGGCATTGAGCTTGAGCCCATGGCTCTGGCACCAAGCATCTGTTTCTGTAAGGCCCTTTTGTAGAGTATCCACATCATTTGGGAATTCAATAATGGCTCCCAGTTTGCAGTCATCTGTCATAAAATTGATATTTAATTCATCTGTCATAAAATTGATATTTAATTCAAATGTTATGGAATTATGGTCTGATACTGGACAAGAGATAATCATTGATTTCGTTATATCATTAGTTAATTGATTAGATATAAGTACTCTATTTTAGAATAAGAACCATGTCTATTAGAGTAAAAGGAAAAGGGTAATGATTTGGAATCTGCCTGATTATTTATGTCATTTAGGTGAAATTAATTCATAAAGTCTATTAGATGTTTAGCCTGAGATGATATCTTTTTTTTGCTCTTAATACTGGTTTAATTTTCATTTAAAATACAATTGAATATGCCATTATAAATATTTCCTTTTGCAAAGAGAATAATTTAATTTAAGTGCTGTTTAACAGTGTTTATTCCTATGTCTGGTATCCAATATACATTAACCAATGTAAAGATTGTATTGTTTATTTCCACTATAACCAAACATAACATTCCCTTATCATCTTGATATTTATTATTTTAGGATTAGGTTGTGATTTGTTCCATAAGATGGCCACACCTCTTTTTTCTGTAAATGTTCAGAACTAGATAAAACACTAAATTTAGATGTTTAAGAGATTAGACATATATTCATTTTATGTGAAAGTCTTTCAAATTTTCCCTATTATTTTTAGGCTTCCCTTTGACATGTATTAATATATGTTGATTATTTGTAAATGGGTTTATTTTATAAATTTGGTATATGTTACATGTGTTTAAGATTGATACCTTGTGAATATTATAAACAGTGGATGTCTTGAAACAAAAGTTTTTACAACTATGTCTTCACTGCATAACCTTGAAAAATATCCCTGCACTCTGTCTGGAGTTATAAACTCCTAATTTGAGTCGCATCCGCCACTCAAATCTACCCCTCAATCCATAACAGCAGAGCCACAGCCCCACCTAGTTTGTATATTTAGTTATTGTTCCTTTAATATTAACATTAGACTCATCAACTTTAAAACTTATCATTAAAATGATATGTGTTATTAGTTCAAAACTTATGTTGTTTAAAATCATCAAGATAAATAGTATAAAAGTATTATTTTTCAAGTGTCTATATGCAAATGTCACCAATATTTGTATATTCACATCTTTAACAACATATGTAAGTGTAAAACATAACCTAGAACTTGTTACCACGTAGTAGTATGTATCAAGAAACAAAATTTAAAGTTACTAATATATCTATTGATCATTATAGATAATTTTCAACAATGTAAATTAATTATTTACCTATAGAGAGTGACATTAGTGATTGTACTCATTTGATTTATTCAGTTTGCAGTTCTCTACATATACTTTCTAAATTTACTCAAAGTCAAGCAATCTCTATCAATTCTTTGGATTCTTATTAATCCAAAATGTTTTAACTATGTGAGTAGATTAATTGTAATTGAGGTTATTATGCATGTAGGTTTGTTATGACACATCTTCTCTATATGCATTGCCATGTTATTTATTTTGTTGTATGAGATTCTTATATTTACCCATACATCTGATAGTTTTTTCATAAACAACATCTATGAAGGGAAAAAAAAGACATGCCTTCTATATATCAGTTTACATACCACTAACTGAATACACATTTAAGATAAGTATCATTGGCTATAGTAACATTCTCAATATTTAGCCTGTATACATGGTATGTTGTCTACATCTACATCATGGATGCTTTCTATGTTAGTTGCATCAAATCTAGTCTAAAATGTTAGCTTTTGTCTGTGCATATTCATTATCTGCATTTTAAAAAAGCTGTCTCAGTCTTCAGTAATTAAGCTTTTAAAGTCATTTAAGATGTATAATTATATCTTAGCATTACTATAATGTATAAGCATTTATAGAATCATGTTATATTAAATGAATCATCTTTGTGGTGATAATTTGTACATAGTTCTGGCCTCCATTTAATAGATGTAATACATTTGAGATCAGAAGTAAAACTAAACATCTATAAAGCTAAATACAGAATATACATGCATGTGAAAGCAGATCTTATTTTCAGCCATATTTTGTTTTCTGTACTATGCTGTGATGTTATAGCATAATTCT